>NC_092720.1:116227837-116530400 GCF_047496885.1 Scyliorhinus torazame | reverse complement strand
AGTGCATTGGGTTTTGGTGAGGGGTTGGGGGTCGCTTCAGCGGCTCCAGACTTTGGCACGTCATTTTAAAATGGCGTCGCAATCTCTCACTACACTGCAGAGTTCCAGCGAATCAAGCTCCTCAGTGCACAAAATGGGGCTATCTGTGGCCTCGACTACACCTTCCCCACTGAGGCCCCCTATCTAACACGAGGGCTGTTTTATAGCATTGTGTTTCTCGGTGCTGCGAACACCGGGAAACATGCGGCCTAACGACATAAAGATCGAAATGGATCTTTTTTTCTATTTAGTTATGTCCCATCTTTCATCTCACCCTTCAACTAGTGGATACTAGTTGCATAGGTAGTGTATCTGAACAAAGGGTGGTGAGTGGGTTGGCATGGATTCTCATGAGTTGGCGTTAAATTGGCACTGGGTGCTATAAGGAGCCATGGCAATGAATGGGGCATGGCTTGCCAGGGAGAAATGAAAGAGGTAGGAGATGGCATGGATGGGCATGTGGAGTGGGTGTGATGTGAGAGTGTGTGAGGGATGAGGGGTAGAAGGCCTAAAATATAAGCATTTGGGACAAACCTCCAGAGAACCGAGGCAGACATTTTAACGAAGCTGCCTTGGCAGCTGGCAGCCCCTCTATTTGCCTCTGATCTGTTCCTGGGGGCAGTGGGCCCCACTCCATACCGCACCTGCCACCCACCACACCCCTTCAACCCTCCCCCTCAACCCAGAACAAAGATTCTGGTCACAAGTAGGGGTATTTCTCCCGAAGCAGGTGTGGTAAGGCGACAAATGGTCTGATTCATTCTACTTGCCTCGGGAGTGAAAATCAGGGCTTTGACTAGTTGCATGCATCGTACTGAAAATATATTTCTCTTTGTTTTGTCCGAGTGAATGTCCAGTTCCCAAATGCAGTGACGAGATTCTGAAGGTAGGGGCAGCAAAGACTGACGGCCCTATCCCAGGTTGCTTGCAAATGAGATGATGCTAAGAATGCTCCAGGCATTGCAATTCAATTTTCCCACCGGCAGCACGCCCCCGCCAGTGGGTTTCACGGCGGCGTGGGGTGGTCACAATGGGAAATCCTATTGACAATCAGCGGGAAGATACAATCAGCCTGCCAACGGACAGTGCGCGGCCAAGAAACATGTGGCTGGTGGACTGGAGAATCACGCCCAATAGGTGCAGATCCATGGTGAGGCTGCACATCAGTTTGCAAGTGCCATTTCTATTTCTCCTGCCTCTATTTCTTAGCAAAAAAAAGGTGTCAGCGGTGCTTCTTCTGTAACCCTTTGCAAACTGCAGGTTCCCCGGAACACCACAAGGTGGGTAAATGAATTCCCCCTCCATCAGCATCTTTCAATATGCTCTTTGATCCTTGAAGATCTTGCAGCTGCTGCAGGCTGAATTGCTGGTGGTCAGGAGTATAGCTCCAACAGTGTTACATTTGTACTGCAAATTCACCATCAAATTATAACCATCTTACAAACACGTTGGTGTTTGGAAGCAGAAAAGGAAATTAGGAAGGCATGGTGTCGCAAAGTGGGCAATCAGCTAGATTAAGGTCCAAGAATCTACACAGAGAGCAATCATTTCTGATTCCAGTGGAGCTTTTTGGGGAATGTTTTGATGGGCACGTAGCCAGTTCTTCCAAGAAATAGAGCTGTAACAAAATAAATCTTCCTGGCTTTTGTATCAACAACAAGAAGAATAACAAGTATTTTTATAGCATCTTCAAGATAATGAAATGTCCTAAGGTGCTTCACATGAGCACGTTGCAGCAATAGAAGAAAGAAGAAGAAGAAATTGCTTATGGTCACAAGTAGGCTTCAAATGAAGTTATTGTGAAAAGCCCCTAGTCGCCACATTCCATCGCCTGTTCGGGGATACTTGATGCTGAGACAAATACGACAACATTACAGCAGATGGTCAACGATTTGGTCAGAGGGGTAGATTTTAAGGAACTTTTTTTTAAAAGGAAGAATGCAGAATGATTCAGGGAGGGAATTCCAGAGCATGGGACCTTGGCAACTTAAGGCTTGGCTACCAATGATTTTTTAAAAAAATATAAATTTAGAGTACCCAATTCATTTTTTCCAATAAGACGCAATTTAGCATGGCCAATCCACCTACCCTGCACATCTTTGGGTTGTGGGGGCAAAACCCACGCAAACATGGGGAGAATGTGCAAACTCCACACAGTGACCCAGAGCCGGGATCGAACCTGGGACCTTGGCGGCGTGAGGCAGCAATGCTAACTACTGTGCCACCGTGCTGTCCGGCTACCAATGAATGAATTAAAATTGGTCATGCTAAAGTGGCCAGAATCAGATGCGTGCTAATATCTCAGAGGATTATGGAACTGGAGGAGATTACAGAGATAGGGAAATGCCATGAAGGAATTTGGAACCAGCGCTGAGAATTTAAAATTTGATGTGTTACCTGACCAGGAGCAAAATCGGTGCGCGAACAAAGGTGGTGGGTGAAAAGGCTTGATGCAAATCGGAACATCGGCTGTGGAGTTTTTGATGAAATCGCTGGAGGGTAGATTGTGAGAGGACAACCAGGGATGCTTCACATCAAAACCATTTATCGTGATGAGCTGACCCTTATCAATACCACTCTGTGGGCACAATTTAAATAAATGGGAACAAAGTCCCATAGCAAGCGCAGTTAGCCACGTGTTTCCTGCCGCTCACAGCACGGAGAATCACCATGCTATAAAACAACACTTGAAATAGATAGGGGGCCTCAGTGGCGATTGCACGGCCAAGGCTGCATATATCCACATTTTGTGCACTGAGGAGCTCCGCTCACCGAAACTCCTCAGTGTAGCAAGCGATTGTGATGCCATTTTTAAATGGTACCCCGATCTCTGGAGCCCCCAAAGCAATCCCCAAGCCCCCACAAGCCCTAACGCACTATGGGAGGGTCCCCAATCCCCAAACCCTCCCCAACACTCATGCAGGGCACCAACAGCCCGATTGCCACCATGCAAAAAATGTCAGCTTGGCACCCTGGCAGCGCCACAGTGGCCAGATGGCACCAGCAGTGCCAGGGTACCACCTTGCTCAAGGACATACACCTGGAGCCTTCATTCCCCTGGGAGACCCCCATGACTGCCGTTCCGTTTGGTCCCCATTTGTGGAAGCCAGTGCTGAACGGCACTCGCCCGAGGCCTCCAAGGTAAAGGGGATAGATCCCAAAGCCTCGGATCCCTCGGGAATCTTCACATTAAAGTGAGACTAACTGTCTCGTTCTAATATGCAGATTTGATAAAAAGTGATTCCGCACGTAATGGGCGGGATTTACATTGCAACATGTTGCGAGATCACGTTAGATCTTGCGAGGCATTGCAAGCTCGGTAGATCCCAGGAGCGGGGTCGCCCATCTTCTCTCGGCCGCGCTGTGACAAGCTGTCTTTCAGGGGCAGCGTGACCATAAAATGGCATCCTGTATGTTTACATATGGTTGATATGCAAGGACTGAAAGATGTCACATTAAAAAAATGACAGCAGCTGTCACCTTCACAGCTTTTGCCAATTGTTTATATAGGTCTTTCCTCGCCCACACGAAAATATACCGCAAAAAGACTGCACAGCATCTTTCATGTCTTTACATTGAAGCTAAAATAGTGTTGTCGATAGTGTGGAAGGATGTAGCAGGTTACAGAGGGATATAGATAAGATGCAGAGCTGGGCTGAGAGGTGGCAAATGGAGTTTAATGTAGAGAAGTGTGAGGTGATTCACTTTGGAAGGAATAACAGGAATGCGGAATATTTGGCTAATGGTAAAGTTCTTGAAAGTGTGGATGAGCAGAGGGATCTAGGTGTCCATGTACATAGATCCCTGAAAGTTGCCACCCAGGTTGATAGGGTTGTGAAGAAGGCCTATGGAGTGTTGGCCTTTATTGGTAGAGGGATTGAGTTCCGGAGTCGGGAGGTCACGTTGCAGCTGTACAGAACTCTGGTACGGCCGCATTTGGAGTATTGCGTACAGTTCTGGTCACCGCATTATAGGAAGGACGTGGAGGCTTTGGAGCGGGTGCAGAGGAGATTTACCAGGATGTTGCCTGGTATGGAGGGAAAATCTTATGAGGAAAGGCTGATGGACTTGAGGTTGTTTTCGTTGGAGAGAAGAAGGTTAAGAGGAGACTTAATAGAGGCATACAAAATGATCAGGGGGTTGGATAGGGTGGACAGTGAGAGCCTTCTCCCGCGGATGGATATGGCTGGCACGAGGGGACATAACTTTAAACTGAGGGGTAATAGATATAGGACAGAGGTCAGAGGTAGGTTCTTTACGCAAAGAGTAGTGAGGCCGTGGAATGCCCTACCTGCTACAGTAGTGAACTCGCCAACATTGAGGGCATTTAAAAGTTTATTGGATAAACATATGGATGATATTGGCATAGTGTAGGTTAGATGGCTTTTGTTTTGGTGCAACATCGTGGGCCGAAGGGCCTGTATGGCGCTGTATTGTTCTATGTTCTATGTTCTATGTTCTAAAATATCAAAGATTGATATTTATCCTTTAAATCACACAATCAAGTACCCAGTATTATTCAATAGACCATAGAAATTTAATATATTCCTTTTTGTCAGCATCTGCTTATTTACTGCTTGGAAATAAAGTAGCATCTATCCACTAAGTTTTTCGGGCCTTTAATAACACATTTCTGTATCTAGTCCTGATGAACCCCTATCGAAAGAAATACTGACATTTCTGCAGCATCTTTGATGACCTTTGGCTGTCTCAAAGTGCTTCATAGCCAGTTAAGTGCTTCTTTATTTTTATTTTATTTAGTTAACATTTATTCGCCAACAGAGTCAATTGAGAACCAATTCTCTCTTACAATGACCTGGCCAAGAGACTAACTTCTGAAGATCAGTTACAGTTGTAATGTTGGAAACAAAGCAGCCAATCTGCACACTGCAAGAACCCACTGGTAGCAATGTGATAATGACCGGATAATCTGGTTTTCCTTATGTCGCTTTCAGGATAATTGTTGGGTCAGGACACTATGGGCGGGATTCTCCGCTTGCCGATGGCAAAATCGTATTTTCCCTTTTGACGCCAAAATCAGGGGCGGCACGTGCTTTCAGATGATCCGCTCCCTCCAAAACGGCGTCGTTGGTGAGTACGCCGCACGCCATTAGGACGCCCTCGGGACGTCACCTGAAGACCCTCCCCTGATGCTCCGCCCCCAATGGGCCGAATTCCCGACTTTTCGTCAATCCCGCATAGCAGCTGCGGACTATGTCCATCGCCACCACAGTCGGGGTTGGGTGGGGGGGGAGATGTTCCTCTGGCCGGGGGGCTTCAGCGGGAACTGGGGATACTGTTGGGGGGTGGTCCGTCAGAGGCGTTACAAGGCGGCACCATCTGGCAGGCCGGGTCCGTGCGCAGTCGGTGCCTTGTTGTACGGCGCGACTGGCGCATGCACCGCCACGGACCAGGTAATTCTCCGGCCATTTCTGTCTGGAATGCCGGAGGTCTCACGTGGCACGGCTGCTAGCCTTCCACCGGTTGGAGCATTGGTGCCGGGGCGACGCCAACTTTTTCATTGTAAAACTAGACACTTCTTCCGGACATAGGGCCGGATGCTCTGATTTTGAGGCTACGTCCAGAGGGAGTGTTTAGTTGTAAGATGAAAAAGTCGGCGGCGCCCCCACACCGATGCTCTGCCTGGAGGGCTAGCAGCCGCGCCACGTAAAACCCCCAGAGTTCCCGACAGAAATGGACAGAGAATTGCCGGGTCTGTAGCTGCGCATGTGGACGGCGACAACCTGCAGCGGTCAGCCGTACAACATGGTGACGGCCACGTGTTGACCCGGCTTGCCAGATAGTGCCCGCCTGTAACCCCATCGGACCACCCCCACCAGTCCCCCCAGCCCCGTCTGAAGTCCCTCCGGCCAGCGGAATGGCTTCCCCCCCGACTGTGGCGGCACTGGACACAGTCCGCAGCCATCACACGAGGTTAACAAAAACTCAGAGCACACGGGCGGGATTTTCTGATCCTGAGGCTCAGTGTCGATGCCGTCGTAAACGCCGTCACGTTTCCCGACGGCGTCAACATAGCCTCAGCAGCACCAATTCTGACCCCTACAGGGGACCAGCACGGCACTGGAGTGACCCACACCGCTCCAGCTGCCGATCCCGGCGTCAGATGGGCGCTGCGGGTCCGCGCATGCGCAGTGGGACCGGCGCGATTGCCCTTCATGTGCGGTGGCTCCCTTCTCCGTGCCGGCCTCGACACAACATGGCATAGGGCTACAGGGGCCGGCTCTGAACAAAGGAGGCCCCCAGCCCAAGAGGCCGGACCGCTGATCGGTAGGCCCCAATCGCGGGTCAGGCCACAGCGTCAGGCCACAGCCCAAAAACAGGCCCAGGGGGAAGGCCCCCGAGGTCGGACTCCCCTACCCCCCACAGGCCGCCCCCGGATCCATTCACGCCAAGGTCCCGCCAGGTAAAACCAGGTTAGAACGGCGGCGGTGGGACTCGGGTTTTTTTGTTTGGCCGCTCGGCCCGTCCCGGACCGAGAATCGCTGGGGTTGCCACGTAGAGCGACCCCCGACCGGCGCTGCGCCAACTGTGGTGGCGCAAATGGCAGCGATTCTCCGCTCTCCGGAGAACCGCATCCCGGTGCCGGAGCAGTATGGCGGGATTCACGCTGCTCCCCGGGGATTCTCCGACCCGGCGCGGGCTCGGAGGATGCCGCCCAATGTGTCCCACGCCTATGGGAAGTCAGTCCATCGGGGGCAGAGCGTCGGGGGAAGGCCTTCAGGTGACGTCCTGAGGCTGTCCCAATGGCATGCGGCGTACTCACCGATGATGCCGATTTGGAGGAGGCGGAGTATCCAAAAACAGGCACCGCCCCCGATTTTTCTGTCACAAGGGACTCTCCGCCAAATTACAGACTACGATTTTGGTGTCAGCAAGTGGAGAATCCCGCCCATACCCTCAAAAATCGGAGAATCCAGTCCTATGTCTTTCCCATGGGCAGCACAGTAGCACAAGTGGATAGCACTGTGGCTTCACAGCACCAGGGTCCCAGGTTCAATTCCCCACTGGGTCACTGTCTGTGCGGAATCTGCACGTTCTCCCCGTGTCTGCGTGGGTTTCCTCTGGGTGCTCCGGTTTCCTCCCACAGTCCAAAGACGTGCAAGGTAGGTGGATTGGCCAAGATAAATTGCCCTTAGTGCCCAAAAAGGTTAGGAGGGATTATTGAGTTACGAGGATAGGGTGGAAGTGAGGACTTAAGTGGGCCGGTGCAGACTCGATGGGCCGAATGGCCTCCTTCTGCACTCTATGTTCTATTTTCTTTTAACCCAGTTCTCAGCTATCCAATAAAACAATAGCCTCTTAGTCATCATTATGTCAGGCGAAGTTGAATCTAAATCCATCAAGTTGGAATGGTTCATTCAGATCATGTACTACAATGAGTTCACTGTCACTGTTGTCAGCGAGCTTTTTATTTCTGTCTGTCAGGGTTTTAATGACTTAATAGTGGGACATTGGATTTGTCACAAAAGCAGAGCTCTCATTCTGCATCAAATCAGGAAATTCTTTTGCAATAGTTTTCACTGGGGCTTTAAGTAGGCAGAAGATACATTTATGGGAACAAAAATTGGTTTCAGGTACCTGTACTGGGTGAAAAAGTATATATTTTTCCAAGAAGGTGGGCTGATAGCCAATCAGTTAAGTTGAACTGAATCACCAACAATTTGCAGGCAGTCATTCCGTGTTGATTTCTGTATTTACATAATGGGGTTCTCAACTGGGGGACCGACAAGAGTTTTAAGGGACTGCCACAGATATCCTGGGCGTCATTCTCCGACCCCCCGCCGGGTCGGAGAATGGCCGTTGGCCGCCGTGAATCCCGCCCCCGCCCCCGCCGAAGTCTCCGAGGGGAGAAAAGTCGGCGGGGCGTTAATGGCGCCGCTGCCGCGGAGAATGTCACGGGTCTGCGCAAGGCAGCCGATTTTCGGCCTGCCGATATTCTCCCTTCCGGATGGGCCGAAGTCCCGTCGACGTGATGACCGTTCACGTCGACGTCAATCAAACCTCCTTTTCATCGGCGTGACCCGGTGCTCCAGGCTCACGCCGACCAGCGAGGAGGTGAGTGACGGCCTGGGGGGTTGGCTCTGGGCAGGAAATGGCGTGGCCGCAGACTGATTGCCTGAGGAGAGGTGTGTCTCGGGTTGTGTGTGTGTGCGGCGGGGGGGGGGGGGGGGTGGTTAGAGAAGGCTGGGCTCCGGGGGAGTGCCGGGAGGGGGTCCGTGCCGGGGTGGAGGTTGGGGGTTGGGGAGGGGGTCCGTGCCGGGGTGGAGGTTGGGGGGGGGGTCCGTGCCGGGGTGGAGGTTGGGGGTTGTGGAGGGGGTCCGTGCCGGGGTGGAGGTTGGGGGGGGGGTCCGTGCCGGGGTGGAGGTTGGGGAGGGGGTCCGTGCCGGGGTGGAGGTTGGGGAGGGGGTCCGTGCTGGGGTGGAGGTTGGGGGTTGGGGAGGGGGTCCGTGCCGGGGTGGAGGTTGGGGGTTGGGGAGGGGGTCCGTGCCGGGGTGGAGGTTGGGGGGGGGGTCCGTGCCGGGGTGGAGGTTGGGGAGGGGGTCCGTGCCGGGGTGGAGGTTGGGGAGGGGGTCCGTGCCGGGGTGGAGGTTGGGGGGGGGGTCCGTGCCGGGGTGGAGGTTGGGGAGGGGGTCCGTGCCGGGGTGGAGGTTGGGGAGGGGGTCCGTGCCGGGGTGGAGGTTGGGGGTTTGGGAGGGGGTCCGTGCCGGGGTGGAGGTTGGGGGTTGGGGAGGGGGTCCGTGCCGGGGTGGAGGTTGGGGGGGGGGTCCGTGCCGGGGTGGAGGTTGGGGAGGGGGTCCGTGCCGGGATGGAGGTTGGGGAGGGGGTCCGTGCCGGGGTGGAGGTTGGGGGTTGGGGAGGGGGTCCGTGCCGGGGTGGAGGTTGGGGGTTGGGGAGGGGGTCCGTGCCGGGGTGGAGGTTGGGGGGGGGTCCGTGCCGGGGTGGAGGTTGGGGAGGGGGTCCGTGCCGGGGTGGAGGTTGGGGGGGGGGGTCCGTGCTGGGGTGGAGGTTGGGGGTTGGGGAGGGGGTCCGTGCCGGGGTGGAGGTTGGGGGGGGCTCCGTGCCGGGGTGGAGGTTGGGGAGGGGGTCCGTGCCGGGGTGGAGGTTGGGGGGGGGGTCCGTGCTGGGGTGGAGGTTGGGGCGGGGGGGGGGGTCCGTGCCGGGGTGGGTGATGGGAGGGCAAATGACTTGGTCCACCTGGCCAGGTGCCAGCCTCCAACAGTTGGACCCATGCGGTCCATGCCACCTGGCTGGGGGGAGGAGGGGATATGGGCAATGATGACATGTCGTCGTTCCCCTCCCCCCCACCAGGTCGTCATGTTTTCAGCTCATCCAGCGATGTTGGCCGCCGTGGTGGCAGCCGCTCATGTCTATGTTGCCCTGGATGAGGAGGAGGAGGAGGAGGAGGAGGAGCGTGCCAGAGAGGCGGCGCAGGCTGCCGCAGAGGGGCAGGCGGCAGCCGCCCAGGCTGGAGGGACACCTGACCGACAGGACGAGGAGGGGGAGGAGGACGTCGCGGCCCCACGGCAACGGAGGCACCCGAGGGCGCCCCGTGTGTACCGGCCCCGGCAGTCAAACCAGGACCTCATGGACCGGGAATGCAGGAGGAGACTCCGGATGAGCCGGGAAACCGTGGCACACATCTGCCACCTGCTGGCACACCTGTCACCGCGTGACACTGGCGGGGGACACCCTCTCCCCGTGTCCGTCAAGGTTACGGTGGCCCTGAACTTTTATGCAACGGGGTCATTCCAGGCACCGAGTGGGGACCTGTCCGGCATATCGCAGACATCGGTGCATCGGTGCATCCGGTCAGTGACAGATGCCCTTTATGCCATGGCGCACCGCTACATCCGCTTCCCCGTGGACCGGGCCAGCCAAGATGCCCGGGCCGTGGGCTTCTCTGCCATTGCCGGGTTCCCCATGGTCCAGGGCGCGATCGATGGGATGCACGTCGCCGTGCGGCCACCTGCAGATAACAGGGCCGTGTTCACTAATAGGAAGGGGACCTATTCGATGAACGTACAGGTGGTCTGCGACCACCGCATGATGATCCTGCACGTCTGCGCCCGTTACCCAGGCAGTGTACACGACTCATTCGTGTTGTCGCGGTCATCCATCCCCGGCATGTACGAGGGACGCCATCCCCGGCTGAGGGGCTGGTTGCTGGGCGACAGGGGCTACCCATTGCGATCGTGGCTGATGACGCCTATACGGAGGCCACTCAATGAGGCGGAGAACCGCTACAATGATGCCCATGTAGCGACAAGGGGAGTGATCGAGAGGTGCTTTGGCGTGCTGAAGATGCGTTTCAGGTGCCTGGACCTCTCTGGGGGCGCCCTCCAGTATCGGTCAGATAGGGTCGGCCGCATCATTGTGGTGTGCTGCGTCCTGCACAACATAGCCCAGCAGAGGGGCGATGTGCCGCAGGCAGAGGAGGGCGGAGTGGAGGAGCAGCAGGAAGAGGCCCAGTCCTCCACAGATGAGGGGGATGGGGGCAATGGTCAGGGCAGACGGGGTAGACACAGACGGGTGGCTGTCCACCGTTACCGGCTGGCCCAGCGGGCACGGGACAGACTGATAGACGCCCGCTTCACTGACTAGATGGGCGTGGGAATCGGGTAGTATGGCCACAGACCGCACACCATGACAACAGCCGACCACCCACACCCCCCACCCATCCATCCACCCAGCACCATCACCCCCCTCCCCAACCCCACACACCCCACCCGCATGCACACCACCCCCCCACTCCCAATTGCCGATCCACCGGCGGCACAACGGGCCGGGCTCACCCAGTTGCGGGTGGACGCGTGTCTATCGCAGGCCATGGAGAATGATGACAGCCCGCCTCCGATGAGCTCCTTGCTCTACATCGTTGGACTATGTCTGACCCATGGCCACAGTACCACCATCCACCCGGACCATCCCTGCATGCGGCTGTGACACTGCAGCGCACGGTCCCGTCCTCTGCCCGGGGGATGTTGATGGCGGCCCAGGGGGAAGGGGGCAGACTCACCTGGGGCTGAGGTAAGACCACCCCTCACACACACACTTGCGCTCAACGTACATGACACCCCCGCACACTTTGGACAGAGCACAAAGGCAGCTTCGGTAGGTGTAACATTGACTTTAATAACCAAAGGAGTTCATGCACGTGCCCTAGCGCCTTAAACTCATCTGTGCCCTGCACCCGTGCCAACTTACTCAGTGTCTAATTGTTTGGCCTTACGGGCCCTTTGACTACGTCTACGTGGTTCCCCAGACGGTACAGCAGAACTGGAGGTGGACTCCTGTGATTCCTGCCCTCTGACACTGGATCCCTTTGGCGGCCGTTTCCTGGGGCGTCCTGGCCTAGATGGGCCAGGCTGCGGCCCGGGCGACTGGGATGGCGAGCTGCCAGCCTGTCCTGCCCGTTGCCCACCCGATGCACCTGGGACGGAAGGGGGGGAGTCCGAGGTGTCGCGGTGTACCGGGACCTCCCCTACAGAGGGAGCCGGGACGGACCACACCACCTCCTCCTCCCTCGGGGTGCCCGATGGCCCCCAGGCCTCTACATGGGTGGGGGATGCGAACGGACTGGCCATCCGACGCGCCCCCGACATCTGGCGCTGCCAGTCCTGGAGGCCCGTGCTGGTATCGACAGGGGTCTGCAGGTTTGCAGCCATGGAGCCCAGGGGGTTGTCGAACCCTGTCTGCGACAGTGCGACGCCAGCTCGCACATGGCCACTGGCGCCGATGCCCTCAGCGATGGCCTGCTGAGACTGGGCCATGGCCTGCAGAGACTGGGCCATGGCCTGCAGAGACTGGGCTATGGCCTGCTGAGACTGGGCCATGGCCTGCTGAGACTGGGCTATGGCGTTGAGCGCCTCTGCCATCTGGCGCTGGCACTGGCTCATGGCCTCCTGTGAGAGGGCAGCCATTTCCTGGGCCACAGACGCCGCCTGCACGGAAGGCCCCAGGCCTCGCAAACCGTTCCCCATGTCTGACACCGTCGCACCCATTGCCTCCACCGCGGACGCCACCCGTGCGGTGTCAGCCTGGGTGGCACACATGACCGGGACCACTCCCAGCTCCTGGACGCGGGTGGACTCCTCCACCTGCGACCGCAGCCGCCGCAAGCCACCCGTCACCCTATTCGCTCGTCTCAGTGTCGGTGGTTGCATCGGATCTATGTGTGGGTGTGGTAACTGCAGGAACCCGGGATCCATCTGGGCGGCAGATGTTCGCTTGGCCTGGGCTGCCCTCCAACCGCCCGGTCCCTCTGCTGCTCCTACCTCCACCTGCTGTACCGGGACGGCTGTGTTGTGCGCACCAGTGAGTGTACCAGACGCCTCATCACTAAAGTGCCCAACCGTGGTGAGTGTTTCTGCGATGGTGGAGGGTGTTGGTGACAGCAGTGGCGTTGTGTCGTGCTCTTCGTCCCACTCTGAGTCCATGGCACTTTGGGGTGGGGGTTCGTCTCCACACATCCACTCTGAGTCACTGTCCGGTATTTCGTCTTCCCGGGTAGGGGTGTCCTGGGTAGTGCTGTCCCGGGTAGTGCTGTCCCGGGTAGGGGTGTCCTGGGTAGTGGTGTCCCGGGTAGGGGTGTCCTGGATAGTGGTGTCCTGGGTAGTGGTGTCCTGGCTCGGATGTGACGGGGGCCTGTGGCTGCCCCCCTCATCGCTGGGTGGTCGCTCCCGCACGTGACGGGGGTGTCGTCTCCCTGTTGCTCCAGGTCTCTCCGTCTCCCGTGGTCTCCGAGGGGCATCCTGCGGGCGTCGCATGCTGGAGGGTTCGGGTCTCTCCGTCTCCCGTGGTCTCCGAGGGGCATCCTGCGGGCGTCGCATGCTGGAGGGTTCGGGTCTCTCCGTCTCCCGTGGTCTCCGAGGGGCATCCTGCGGGCGTCGCATGCTGGAGGGTGCGGGTCTCTCCGTCTCCCGTGGTCTCCGAGGGGCATCCTGCGGGCGTCGCATGCTGGAGGGTGCGGGTCTCTCCGTCTCCCGTGGTCTCCGAGGGGCATCCTGCGGGCGTCGCATGCTGGAGGGTGCGGGTCTCTCCGTCTCCCGTGGTCTCGGAGGGGCATCCTGCGGGCGTCGCATGCTGGAGGGTGCAGGTCTCTCCGTCTCCCGTGGTCTCGGAGGGGCATCCTGCGGGCGTCGCATGCTGGAGGGTGCGGGTCTCTCCGTCTCCCGTGGTCTCGGAGGGGCATCCTGCGGGCGGTCTGCATCTGCGGGGATGGGTGCCTGGACGTTTGGTCCTGCGATACACAATGAAGCATGCATGGTTAGACATCAGGCAGTGATCAGGTGATACGGGAGAGGGGGATATAGGGGAGGGGGGATATGGGGACGGGCTGTTGGTGGCTCACTTGCTCGTGGGGCCCCGACCTCTGCATCAGCAACCTCCCGGTCGTCAGGTCCGCCAGCCAGTTCCAGGGCCCTTTCCTCGTGTACGGTCAGTGGCCTCTCATCAGCGGGCCCTCCTCCAGTCCTCACATGCTCCCTATTGTTGTGTGCGCGCTTCTCCTGGGGGGGGGGGGGTGGTGGCAGGGGTAAAAGGCAACAGTGTTAGGCAGGTATATGAATGCACGCCATCGGTTGCGCGTGCATTGCAGAGGTTAAGGTTAGGGCTGGATTCACTTGGGGATATGGGGGAGGGGGGATATGGGGGAGGGGGGATATGGGGGATATGGGGGAGGGGGGATATGGGGGATATGGGGGAGGGGGGATATGGGGGATATGGGGGAGGGGGGATATGGGGGATATGGGGGAGGGGGGAATATGGGGGATATGTGGGAGGGGGGATATGGGGGAGGGGGGGATATGGGGAATATGGGGGAGGGGGGATATGGGGGATATGGGGGAGGGGGGATATGGGGGAGGGGGGATATGGGGAATATGGGGGAGGGGGGATATGGGGGAGGGGGGATATGGGGGAGGGGGGGATATGGGGGAGGGGGGATATGGGGGATATGGGGGATATGGGGGAGGGGGGAATATGGGGGAGGGGGGATATGGGGGACGGGGGATATGGGGGATATGGGGGAGGGGGGATATGGGGGATATGGGGGAGGGGGGATATGGGGGATATGGGGGAGGGGGGATATGGGGGATATGGGGGAGGGGGGAATATGGGGGATATGTGGGAGGGGGGATATGGGGGAGGGGGGGATATGGGGAATATGGGGGAGGGGGGATATGGGGGATATGGGGGAGGGGGATATGGGGGAGGGGGGGATATGGGGAATATGGGGGAGGGGGGATATGGGGGAGGGGTGGATATGGGGGAGGGGGGATATGGGGGAGGGGGGATATGGGGGATATGGGGGAGGGGGAATATGGGGGAGGGGGGATATGGGGGAGGGGGGATATGGGGGATATGGGGGAGGGGGGATATGGGGGATATGGGGGAGGGGGGATATGGGGGATATGGGGGAGGGGGGATATGGGGGATATGGGGGAGGGGGGAATATGGGGGATATGTGGGAGGGGGGATATGGGGGAGGGGGGGATATGGGGAATATAGGGGAGGGGGGATATGGGGGATATGGGGGAGGGGGGATATGGGGGAGGGGGGATATGGGGAATATGGGGGAGGGGGGATATGGGGGAGGGGGGGATATGGGGGAGGGGGGGATATGGGGGAGGGGGGATATGGGGGATATGGGGGAGGGGGGATATGGGGGATATGGGCGAGGGGGGGATATGGGGGAGGGGGGGATATGGGGGAGGGGGGGATTTGGGGGAGAGGGGATATGGGGGATATGGGGGACGCTCACCCTGCCTGCTCTGACGAGGTCGTTCACCTTCTTGTGGCACTGGGTGCCTGTCCGTGGTGTCAGGGCCACAGCGGTGACGGCCTCTGCCACCTCCCTCCACAGACGCCGGCTGTGGCGTGGGGCAACTCTGCGGCCGTGCCCGGGATACAGGGCATCCCTCCTCTGCTCCACCGCATCCAGGAGCGCCTCCACATCGCGTGACTCGAACCTCGGGGCTGAGCGACGGCCAGCCATCAAGTCGGGTGTTGCGGTCGGCTGTTCCGGTCGGGTGGGGGGGAGCTGCGCGGCCTTATGAGCCGTCACGCCGTGCAGCGCGTATGACGCTGCACGGCGTGAACCACTGCGCAAGCGCGGATCCCGTTACGTCGCTGCTAGCCCATTTCGGGCCGCAGACTATCGGCCCATTTTTATGACGTGACGCAAGTGGGATTTGCGCCGTTTTTTGCGCCGATCGGCGTAGTTTCCACCGATAACGGAGAATTTCGCCCCCTGTCTCCACCATGCAAGCAATTTAAAGTGAATTTCATTTCAATCCTTGAAGAACACAATATTGTCATAGATCTGCCATGACAGCAGTAGACAATATTCAAAGGGTCTCAATTGGTATGCGTCTCTCCCGATAGTGAGTTTAGAACTGCAGTTTAGATAATCAAGTGTGAATGGTTTATGGAGGAAAAACAAATTATAGATGATTGGGAAAGCCCCTGAGATACACATAAGTAAATGTATAGTCAAAGAAGTTGATGTGGGCAGACAGCCGAATGCACAGAAGGCATAATCAAAGAACAACAAAGATATAATTGCCCAGATCCTGAGAAGCCAGGAGAGGCAGTTACTGTCTAGTAGTCTCAAAGTGGACAGGCCAGTTTCCAGCCACCAAGTCTGAAGGCCAAGTTGAGAGCAAACAAGCTTCTATGTCTTAGAAACAAGGCAGTGCAGAAAATCTTCTCAACAGCAGTTTTAAAATATCTTCGCTGGACCAGGAAAAGACAGTTCCCAGATTTGAGTACCGTCTCTGTATTGTGTGGTAACAAATAGCTGTTTATTTCATTTGGATGTTGTTTGGGGAACATGAGAAGTCTTACAGAGTTCAGGTATTGTAGATATTTTTTGTAACAAGGGCTTCGTTCTACATAAACTGTGTGTGTTTAGTAATTTATACATCTTAATTGCGTGACTTGAGAGTAGATTAGTCCTCATTGTGTGTATTTGTTTTTTCTTTACTTGTATAAATAATCTTTAATAATTGTTGCATGAGGACTGGGCTATTTATTCTCACTGGGGGCTTATTCATCTCCTCACATCAAAACAAAATTAAAATTATACACCCACGAGCCGGTATTCCAAATTGGGTTACCCTTGTGGATAACTTCAGCATGTTTCGTGACAGTATCCAGAGCACAAAGTTTTACCTTCCACTTCTGAGTTACCAATTGATAGCAGCACGGTATCATTTTAAACCCTGATGCACGATCAATTACACTCAAGACAAAGTGATTTCATAACTGAAGGCTTTAATCAACTAGAACTTGTTCCCCAGCAGCTTCGGTACAGAAAGTGAAGGCTGCTGGGACGGCACCAGTTCTTATACTCCGCCTGTTAGGGCGGAGCTACGTATCAACAGCCAATGGTAAACTCCTACGTTTAACCAATGGTCATCAGCCTCTTAGGTACAGCAATACCTGATAACACCACAAACCCCGCACTGCACAAGGCCTGAGGAACCAGAATTGGCACTTGGCCTCAGAGGTTCTGGGCCATCAGTTTGCCATCATCCACTCTCAGTGAGCGCACTCCATTTAGTTTGCTAGTAACTGACACGAGGAAAAGCAAGGGTTGTGTGATCTTCAGCATCAGCCTTCCCAGCACCACATCAGTGATAGCCTCTTAACGTGGGTGTACCTCTATCAACTCAGTGACTGTTGACTGATAACAGTGACAGTTTACTAAGGTCAGCAAAGCCCAGAAGGGAAAACAGTGAGCGTGACATATGTGTACACTTATCGAAGATACTTTCTTGAGGGAATTGTTGCTCAGCACCAACTTCACAATAAGTAGCACAAAATAGAAATGTTTAATTGTATAACGTTATGCAGAAAAAGTACTTGTGTTGTGGGGATCTGTGGAACTTTTATAACGCAGGAGGGGAGGCTTCAGAAGCAAAAAGGTTAAGCACCCCTATTTTAATGGAAACTAATCAAGTTGAGTCTAATCAAGGTGATCAAAACTAATCAAGTCAAGTTGAGTATCGCAAGGCTTTGTTAAAATGTTATTTTTACATTTATGTGGGTGTCACCGGAATGGCCAGCATATTGATGCCTGTCCCTAATTGCCCTTGAGCTGAGTGGCTAGGCATTTGTCAACATTGTTGTGTGTCTGGAACAGTAGGCCACGTCAGGTGTGTCCTTCTGTAAAGGACATCTGCAGCATTCTGAGTGTTACAAGATTAAATGTGAACTCTTTATGGCACGGTGGCACAATGGTTAGCACTGTTGCTTCACAGCGCCAGGGTCCCAGGTGCGATTCCCAGCTTGGGTCACTGTTTGTGCAGAGACTGCACGTTCTCCCCGTGTCTGGGTGGTTTCCTCTGGATGCTCCGGTTTCCTCCCACAAGTCCCGAAAGACGTGCTGTTAGGTAATTTTCCCTCTGTGTACCCAAACAGGTGTCGGAATGTGGCGACTAGGGGATTTACATAGTAATTTCATTGCAGTGTTAATGTAAGACTACTTGTGACAATAAGATTATTATGATAATTATTATTATTTATCAATGTCTATTCAATGTCAGACTGTCCACTGCGTTAATTATCTTCAATTGGAACTCGTGTTATCATGAGTATTTTTATCAAAGTCACGCCAGCTTCGCAGAGCCTAAGCTCTGGAAGCAAATTTGGATTTGCGTGAGAATTTGGAGAATAAATGTGCCCATCCTTGTGAAGGAATAAGCTTTGTACTGAGGTTCATCCAATAAGAAACCTGAACCAAATAATGCTTATGCCGATAGATGCTAGATCTCAACACAGAATTGTTATGGCACAGAGGAAGCCATTTGCCCCATCTTGTCTGCACCGACTCTCCAAGCAAGCATTACGGCATTCTAGGCCCAAAGTATTTGTTGTGTGAAAAAGTTTTCCTCACATCATATCATTTATCATAGAATTTACAGTGCAGAAGGAGGCCATTCGGCCCATCGAGTCTGCACCGGCTCTTGGAAAGAGCACCCTACCCAAAGTCAACACATCCACCCTATCCCCATAACCCAGTAACCCCACCCAACACTTTGGGCAATTTTGGACACTAAGGGCAATTTATCATGGCCAATCCACCTAACCTGCACATCTTTGGACTGTGGGAGGAAACCGGAGCACCCGGAGGAAACCCACGCACACACGGGGAGGACGTGCAGACTCCGCACAGACAGTGATCCAAGCCGGAATCGAACCTGGGACCCTGGAGCTGTGAAGCAATTGTGCTATCCACAAGGCTACCGTGCTGCCCGTAGAAACACTTTAAATCAGTACTGCCTCATTCTCGATCCTTTCACGTGTAGGAACAGTTTCTCCCTATCTACTCTCTCCAGCACACTCATGACTCTATCAAATCTCTTCTCGGCCTTCTTCTGTCCAAGGAGAACAGTCTCTCTAATCTATCCTGAAGTTTCTCATTCCTGGAACCATTCTTGTAATTCTCCTGCAATCTCTCTCCAATGCGTTCACATCCTTCCTATAGTGTGGTGTCCAGAATTGTACACAATATTCCATCTTCCCATTGTTGCTGAATCGAGTGGCTCCCTGATGTAGGACGTGATTCTCTTGCCGCGTTGCGCTGAAGTGAGAGCACAGCATGGCCGGAGAATCCCAGGCGAAGCCTCCAGCGGACTTCCCGACGGCCTCCGCTCCTCGTGGGATTCACCCAAGTCCCACCAGACGTTGGAGTCGGAATTCTGCCCAAAAGTGGTGGGACCAAATGACGCACACGGAAGTAGGCCGTAAACCGACTTATGACCTGCCTGCCTGGGATGCACCTGCCTCTGTCGATTCTCTGGCCTCCCCAGGGAGGCTTCAGCTGGGTGCCGTTCAGCTCTGGTCCACACAAACGTGGGCATCCAGGGGATCTCCCGGTCCATCGGAGAGCCCTTGGTGGTAAGGGTAAGTGCAGGGTGGCTCCCTGACCCTCCCCCCGGAATGCAGCCCAGCTGGCACCTTAGCACTGCCACCCTGACACTGCCAAGATGCCCAGGTGGCACTGCCAAGCTGGCATGAGCACAGCTTGAGTGCCAGGGTGGCATTGCAATGGTGCCCAAGTGCCAGGGTGGCACTGCCAAGGGTCAGGGGCCAAAGGGGGCCATGCCATGAAATGAGGATGGAGGGGGTTTTGAAGGGTGGGGAAGTGCAGGGCAGTTAAGTAGGGGCTTCTGGGTTTCAACGGATGGGGGTGCTAGAAGGGAGGGGGGTTGCTGTAAGGGAACGAGGGGGCGTCTGAAGAGGAGGGTCACCCAGGGGCCCCATAGCAGGGTGTCCTCACTTGGGTGGCTGTGGGGTAATGCCCATGTGTATGAGGAGTGACATTGTCCGTGGGTGTGGGGTGTGGGGGACCCACAAGCTCACTTAGGGCTTGGGGCACCCTTTCTAAATGGTGGCCCGATCTCTAGGTTCAGTTCCCCAGTGCTAAAAAAAATTCTAACGTATGAGAACCAGTCAGAAACATCCCAGGGCCCAAAGAAATTACTATGTGTCATTGAATAGCGGTGGGGAACTCGCCGGCAGAGCTGGTGGGAAACTCCCTGAAAAACCCGCCACCAATCATAGAATCTTAGAATGTACAGTGCAGAAGGAGGCCATTTGGCCCAACGGTCTGCACTGACCCTTGAAAAGTGCACCCTACTTAAGCCCTCGACTCCACCCCATCCCCGTAACCTAGTAACCCCACCTAACCTTTTGGACATTAAAGGACAATTTATCATGGCCAATCCACCTAATCTGCACATCTTTGGACTGTGGGAGGAATCCGGGGCGCCCGGAGGAAACCCACGCAGACACGGGGAGAATGTGCAAGCTCCACATAGATAGTCACCTGAGGCCGGAATTGAACCCGAGACCCTGGAGCAGTGAAGCAGCAGTGCCATCCACTGGGCCCCCTAATGAACTTAGACATTGTTCCGTCGAATCGCGCCTATAGTTTTTGTTTGAACCGTCAGCACAAAATGAAAAGAAATCAGCTGAGGATAATACCCTGACATCATAAGGAGTGATTTCCATGTAAAACATTTCTTGAACCACTTCTTAATGCCGCCATTTTATTTTGTCTCCAAAAACAGTGGTTGTTGGCCAGGCCAAAGGTAAATCAGGATAGTTCGCAGATGATTGAACCTGTTTCCTGGAGGTGCTGAAGTAGCATGTGACCAACACTAAGGTACTCTGAGATATTTCCAACCTTGCTGCTTCAGTGTTTATGTGCATTATATCACTCTGTTGTACAGAATATACAGAATTGTGTTTTAAAACAATAATGGATTGAACCGAAATAAAAGCAAAATATTGCTGATTCTTGCGATCTGATAATAAAACAGAACGTGCTGGAACAAGTCTAGCAGTACCTGCCGAGAGAGAAACAGGGTTAACGCTTTGAGTCCAGTGTGACTCTTCTTTCGAACTGACAAACAAATTGAGCTACTTTTGTGAGGACCTGCTGCTTGTTCATTCACCACCTGAAACCCACTGCATGTTTTTAACTTTGTGCCTTCCTACTGATGGTTTACAATACTGCTTCTGAATTCAGGCATCTTGCAGCGAGCCCGGTAAATTCGACTTTTCTCTGCACCCTTCAACTCAATAATGTTGTGAAAGCTGATAAGAAGATGACGAGGAGAACTAAGTACATGCGGCTTGCTGAACAGTTGGAGCCAACTATATTTCTCCTTATCAAAAACAATAGGTAAAGATTAAGAAAGAAGGACTATAAGTATGCGCAAATTAGAGAGGGTGAATTTACTGTCAATACAGATATCGAAGGAAAATTAAAACAAGAGGAAGATTGATCAAGAGAGAGAAAAGCAAAGGGCAGCACGGTGGTGCAGTGGTTAGCACTGAGACTACGGCGCTGAGGACCCAGGTTCGAATCCCGGCCCTGGGTCACTGTCCGTGTGGAGACTGTATATTCTCCCCTGATCTGCGTGGGGATTGTCATGATATCCAGATCAGCATATCATGGTGCAATCACACACACACTGATGGACAGGCAGTTGGACCAACCAGCACACACATAACATCACAGCCAATCACCAGTGAGAGCACACACACTATAAAACAGGGAACACCACAGTTCCCACTCATTCTACCAGGAGATAGCTCAGAGCACAGAGCTCACAGCGTGCCACTCAGACATAGACCATGTGCTGAGTGCCTCACGAGGATAGTGATAGGGCTGGGTCCACAGGTTAGCTGGTGAAGCACGTACCCAAGCCAGTAGTTAGTTGTTACCGTTGATTAGACAATAAAACAGAGAATGTACCATCTACAGCTGTGTTGGATCATTTGTGCATCAGAACACCCAACACGACATGATACCAGTAGTAGACGCAAACCAGCGACTGTGAGACCTACCTGCACCCTTTCAGATATCCACCATCCTGCTCCATGGAAAACATCAGCCCGCCGCAGACGCTCCGAATCGCTGGTAATCTCGTCGTCAACTGGAAGCTGTTTAAACAGCACTTCCAGCTCTTCCTCGAAGCCACAGACAGGGAGAATGCATCGGACACCAGGAAGATCGCCCTCCTCCTCTCCACGGCGGGGCAAGACGCCATCCACATCTATAACTCCCTGGCATTCGTGGAAGGCGAGGACAAAACAAAATACAAGACGGTGCTTCTGAAGTTCGATGAACACGTCAGCGTGGAAGTCAATCAGAGCTTCGAGAAGTACCTATTCCAGCAGCGCCTGCAGGGTAAGGATGAGCCTTCCCAATCTTACTTAACACACCTCCGAATTCTCGCGCAGTCCTGCGGCTATGGAGCCACCTCCGACTCCATGATATGGGATCAGATAGTTTTTGAGGTTATCTCGGACACTCCACGCCAGCAGCTCCTTAAAATAAAGCGCCTCACCCTAGCGACTGCCATCGAGACCTGCGTCCTCCATGAGAACGCGAGCAGCCGGCACTCCCAAATCCAAGCGGCCGAAACAGCACAGCACGGGTCCCACGAGGCTAAGCGGGTCCAGTCGATCGAGTTCCTCCCGGCCCGCAGCCCGGACGAGGGCGGCCATTTTGCGCGCTTTCCGAGGCCTCCCGTGCTTGTACACGCCAAAAGTGGGGACGTTGACGCAGAGGAACATGATGCACAGGCACAATCTACGCAGGACCGCACCACGCATGCGCGGTGGCGCAACGAACGTCATGACATCACGACGTATGGCAACTGTGGTTCCGCCCACTTAAAGCGGCAATGTCCAGCCAAAGCGCTTCGATGTGGCAGGATGGGCCACTATGCTGCCTGCTGTCGAGCAGCTCAACCTGCCAACTCCCAACAATTCCGCCAGCCTCGCAGGGACGTGCGGGCGATTCAGCCCCCGCACACTGAGTCATATCCAGTTAGTATGCAGACCAGCGATACCGAAGACAGGGAGCCCTTCCGCGTTGGGGTAATCCACAAGAACCGGATGTCCCCAAGTCAGAACCACCAGCCGCTGCCAGTGCACAGCATTGATTCAGGCGATGAGTGGTGTGCCACCCTAACGGTCAACCGAATTTGTCGCCCACCTGAGAGACTTGACTTATGAGCCTGTTAGCACATTGGACTCACTGAATTGGTTTACAGTACTGTTAACGAGTTGTTGTTTTTCTTGTCGTTCATTGTTCCAAAAGTTTTCTCTCGTCGTTTGTTGATTGTATTTGTTCTGTTATTGGTACAACGTCGTTGTTCTGTTGCACCTGACACCTTCCTCTGTATATAGTTTAGCCTCATATACATGTTGTAAATATTGCACACACATACTCAGATGCACTCACTACACACTTCTATTTATTATCATGTAGGCACATATCCTTTGTGAAAGGGGGGGATGTCATGGTATCCATATCAGCATATCATGGTGCTATCACACACACACTGATGGACAGGCAGTTGGACCAACCAGCACACACATGACACCACAGCCAATCACCAGTGAGAACACACGCACTATAAAACAGGGAACACCACAGTTCCCGTTCATTCTACCAGGAGATAGCTCAGAGCACAGAGCTCACAGCGCGCCACTCAGACATAGGCCATGTGCTGAGTGCCTCACTAGGATAGTGATACGGCTGGGTCCACAGGTTAGCTGGTGAAGCACGTACCCAAGCCATTAGTTAGTTGTTACAGTTGTTTAGACAATAAAACAGAGTTGTACCATCTACAGCCGTGTTGGATCATTTGTGCATCAGAACACCCAACACGACAGGGATCACCACCCACAACCTCAAAAGATGTGCATGTTAGGTCAATTGGCCACACTAAATTGCCCCTTAATTGGAAAAAAATAATTGGGTACTCTAAATTTATTTTTTAAAAAGAGAGGAAATAGCAGCTGAAAGAAAAAGTTAAAAAGTCAAAATCTCTAAAAATGATTTTCCACCTGAAGTAACAAGATTCCACCACTTAATTTAAACAGTTCCTGGGCCAGAGAGATTAGGTTGATAGAGATTGCACTTACGAATATCGCATGGTTAAAAAGATGCTTACGCTGTTAATTAACAGAATTAATTTTCATTGACAGCTTTAAAGAGAAATTAATGTGCTTATCTAACAAATTCCTGTTAAAAAATTTTATTAGAAATTTAGAGTACCCATTTTGTTTTTTAAATTAAGGGCAATTTAGTGTAGCCAATCCACCTACCCTGGACATCGTCAGGGTTGTGGGGGTGAGACCCACGCAGACACAGGGAGAACGAGCAAACTCCACATGAACAATGACCCGGGGCCGGGATCGAACCCGTGTCCTTGGCGCATGAAGCAGCAGTGCTAACCACTGTGCCGCCTAAATTCTTTTAAATAACGGCGTGAAATACTATCTGTGCGAATTAAATGAGAGCGGTGCAGATTGACCAGTAACACATGTCATTTCTTGCGGGCACAATTCCACATTAATAATGGAATTAGAAGAAATAGGAACAGGGGTCGTCGACATGACCCCTCGATCGGACACTGCCATTCAATGCAACCAGGGCTGATCATCTGCTTCAACTCCACTTGCATGCCTAGCCCCCCCACCCCCCCCCCCCCCCCCCACCCCACACACAACCCTCAAGAATATACTCAGTGATGGAGCATTCACAACATTCTGCGATGGAGAATTCCAAAGATTTCCAACCCTCAAAGTGAAGAAATTTCTCCTCATCTCAGTCCTAAATGATCGCTCCCCTTTATCCTGAGACTTTGCCTGTGATTTCCTGGCTAGTGAAAACAAACCTCTCAGTTTCTCACCTGCTATGTCCCATCAGAATCTTGTGTCATTTAGTGAAAAAAAAAACTGTCATTCTTCTAAACTCCAGGGTGTGTAGGCCTAGTCTACTCAGTCTCCTCCACCCTTTGTTCAAAACACATGACCAGTTGAAAATGAATGGAACCAGTTTTTTGTTTCCGAAGCAAAGTACTTCCATATTTATTTTGGTTTGCTTGCTCATTTGTGTATATCCCAGAACACGGTCAGGAGGTACAAAGGGAATGGCATATTGCACCGTGAAAGTATTCATCTGGTTACTGTTAACTTGAAAGGGTTAACTGCGATCTCCTTTTCATTCGTTCTGCTCGACACAAATAGTGATCTGAGGCTGAATTGATGGTATTCAAGCTGCCATTGTGAGAGGAGTGCTCAGAGGTATTGGGTTAACATGGACTTGTGACCCTTAGTCCCGTATCTTTGCTGGCGAATGTACCAGCAGGAGAAATGCTCCAATGTCTTTGATGTGATTTGCTGCTCAGGCTGAAATGTGCAATTCCAGCAGTCTCCGCGATGGCAGCAGTTACTCATCTTAATATCCTTCAATCTGTGCTGCCTCCCAGCACAATGTGAACCAAGTCGATTTCCTCCTTTCCAAATGAGTCCGCTTTAGACCTGACCATAATCCACATCAGGTCAAGAGTGTGCAACAGAAACTGCAGCATTACAGACTGCATGATGCCATCTAATTAACCCAGCCACATGCATACAGTGTAATAATTCGAAGTGTCAGCTTGCATTGATTAAAGTGTAAAATGAATGCGCTCTCATCAATCAACATTGAAAGAATCCATAGCTGGCTACAGCAGGATTATCTAAGTGTTATTTTCAGGTCGCTTGTGATTATGGATGACGGTTTTCACAACAGGTGAGGGGAAACTGCAATGATAAATACCACAAATAGCATGGTTCGATCATGCAAGCTTGTTTCTTTTTCCCAGCGAGCACGTCAGTTGGAACTGATGGGCAATGACAAAGTAAGCGTGCAATGTAGAATCGGTTTGACTGCCCAGCTAGCTGGAACATACAGCAATCTGGTAATGTGCAGAGCATATTTTAGGAATCCAGCTGTACCGCAATAAAATGCTCCATTGTTTCTCCATACTGAGCTGTATAATGCTGGTTGTTTTCACCACAGCCCGTAGATGTACAGAAGGCACTGTGGTATTATCGGTATTACGGTACCTGAGAGGCTAAAGTACCATTGGTAGAACCTGTATGCTTGCTATTGGCTAGAATGTGTAATAGCTCCACCCTGATTGGCAGGGTATAAGAACCCGTGCCGCCCCAGCAGCCCTCATTCTGTACCTGAGCTGCTGGGGGAAACATCTAGCTTATTAAAGCCTTCAGTTGGACTACAACCTCGCTTTAGTGGTCATTGATCGTGCATCAGGCACTTTAGGAGGTTTAAAGACCGAGGTAAGTGGCTCTTACTGTTCTGTCATCGGGCAGAAATGATTGGGATGCGTTGTATACAATTTGAGTTTTACCATTTTTAATCACAAAGCAAATTAAAACGTCCTTCTTTATTTACCATCGTCCAGGTGAATCAGTCACTGTTTGCTAACGTTATGTTAGAAGCTATCTGGAACTACAAGAAACAAATCAGTTGCTATTCAGTAACTGATTAACTTTATATAGTAGTATCTCGAATAACATTGAAACCAGCACTCTAAATGAGTGGACCAGTTTTTTTGACCAGTGAATCTTGATATTGATTCAGTGGTGATCTACTGATGGTTTTACATTTTATTATTGAATGACAAATTCAGATATTGAAAACCAAACTATTTTCATGAAAAATATTTGCAACAAACCATTTGTTGTAAGGGCGGAAGGTGCAGCTCTGTGTGAATACAGTACAAATAATTTTCAACAAGATTTAGATTCTGGCCATGCAGTGTTTATAATGCAGTGAAAGAAGGCTTGTTTATAACAACTTTGCCAGTATGAGATCCCTTTAAGATTCCAGTGTATATAGCTCAGTGAGGGGGGTCGGAGAATCTCGCCCCTGATTCCAGATTCTTATAGGATTCAAATTTCCACATCTGCCTTGGTGGGATTCGAACCAGGATCTCTAGAGCATTACCCCCGGTCTCTGGATTACTAGTCCAGTACGCCACTGCCTCCCCTGACTTTAACTTGTGCATTGCTTCAGCATCCGCTTGGTGAACAGAGCAAACCGTCCTCCCAATCGCATCCCTGAGAAGCCTTGTTTGAATGTGCTTCACAAGCAACCCACATCTTTCCCAGTGCTTACCAATTAG
The DNA here is from genome assembly GCF_047496885.1 of Scyliorhinus torazame. Classification (NCBI taxonomy): domain Eukaryota; kingdom Metazoa; phylum Chordata; class Chondrichthyes; order Carcharhiniformes; family Scyliorhinidae; genus Scyliorhinus; species Scyliorhinus torazame. The sequence continues at coordinate 116,503,833 of NC_092720.1, read as the reverse complement.
AGTGGGTGGGACCTCCATCGCCTGCTTGGGAGGACTGCACCTCTCAAAGCAAAGTATGCCTTTTTTCTGGTGCTGAGTATTTTTTATTTACCAATTTGTGTCTGCAAGGTGTATGAAAAGGCCCTCCTGTGCTTTGATGCAGTTCTCTCTGGGCCAGATGTTAGTCACAATCTCTTGGCTGAAACACAGTCACCGCTGTTGTTGCTCTGTGGAAGAGTCATGGTGGACTCGAAACGTTAACTCTGTTTCTCTATCCACAGATGCTGCCAGACCTGCTGAACTTTCTGTTTTGATTACAACAGTTGCTCACTGAATTTGAGATGGGCTCCTTGGTTTCTATATGCCCTGAGTGACTGATAGCTTTACCTTGCTACTGACCCCTTGCTAGATCGTGCTCTTCAAGGCTGGACCACTCCCAGTTGCCATAAGACCCACATTCTGGACTTCTTCAATTCTGAGATAATATTTCTTTCAGCAACCGGATCGTCAACTTGCATTTAACACAGTAAAATATCCCAAGGCACTTCAAAGGAATGTAATCAGATAAAAATTGACACCAAGCCAGACTATTACACAAACTATGAATGCTGTGAAACAATTGAGACTCCTTTCCACCTGGTTCCACTAATCCAACAAGTTACAGCTGGATGCCTTTTTAAGTAGCACATCTGATAGCCTGCCAGCTTACACTTCTGACATATATTGGACCTCGATGGGATTTTACTGAACAGTAGTAGTGACATTTTAACCATTAAAATAACAATGATGTCTAGTGTGTGTCATGGATCCCAAGTTTACATATTGAAATAACTATGGGGCCAAGGCAACAAGGTGGCACAGTGATAAGCACTGCTGCCTCACAGCACGAGGGACCTGGGTTCAACTCCGGCTAGGGTGACTTTCTGTGTGGAGTTTGCACGTTCTCCCCTGTGGGTTTCCTCCAGGTGCTCCGGTTTCCTCTCTTAGTCCAAAGATGTGCAGGTAAGTTAGATTGGCCATGCAAATTATCCCTCGGTGTCCAAAGACGTGCAGGTTAGGTGGGGTTGCGGGGATAATGTGGGGGAGCGGACCAAGATAGGGTTGGTGCAGAGTTGATGGGTGGAATGGCTTCCTTTTGTTCTGTGGGATTCTATGATAAGGCTGCCTCCAATGTCAGGTGGTTGCCTTCACCACACTTTTCAAGACACTACCCAATAATTTGCTTAAAACTTTCAAGCCTTCCAGTGTTAATATTTTCTTTCTTCTTTTTACTTAATGTTCCCTTCATACAAGTCAATGAAGGGGATGGTAAATGTACCACTTTATGGCAGATCCTGTCCCATTCACAACGGATGGGCCAAGTTAAAATTGTTCCACATTTGAACCAGCTGGGGCTCAGACTGAGTTTGTTGATCTTAAAAGGGGCAATGATAGACCATTTCATTTGACCTCGGTGTCCCCAGGTTAGGAAGAATGAAGTCAAGGCAAATTGTGCTGTGCAAACATCAGGTGAAAATAACACCACCTGAACCATGATGTCTTCTGCAGCCGCCAACATTTCTGTCCAGGGAAACACGAGGAACAATATTGCGGTCTGAACAATCGATAGAAAAGGGAGACAATTGGAAGTAAAAACTGGAACGCGGTGAAGAAAAGCTGTATAAGAGTGAGAATGAACAAGTTGAAGGACAACTGAAAGCTATTAAAAATGTTATGTGAAACCATATGGAAAAACAAGAAGTACAAGATCTGCTCGTAAAGAGCCAATGTTCAAAAGTCAGAACATTGAAAGACCATTAACCACTTGCACCCTTTCAGAAATCAACCTTGTAACAGCCTTTCACATATTTTTATACTTCAGAAGCTTTTTAAAAAATATGTTTTTTTTTAAAATAGCACATGTTAAATCTTTAATTTTTAAAAGCTTGCTTTCAAACAAAATCCACTGACCGAGCATCTGTGGCATTGCTCAATAGCTAATGTGATGAATCAAAACTTACCTTGCATCACAGGGCTGTGAGCTTAAGGTCCATCCCAGGATGGTAAACAGGTTTGAGGGGTGAAACTCTTTTGCCTCGGTTTTCCGGGTTCTTAGGCATGAGACATCGGACATGTTGTACTTTGGATGAGATAACTGGAGCCTCAGGCGGCTGTAAAACATCCAATGGCAAGAGGCAAAGAAGTGCATGAAAGTTCTTGTGATATCCTGACCAATACTAATCCTGAGGTAGCACCTGAAAGCACCTTAGTGTCCCCCCAGGACTGAATAGTGGATAATTCGCATTTCCATTGGGGTGCTATTCGTTAATAGAGTCAGGATATGCAAATGAGCTAGCGCTCTGCCGGTGCAAATTGAAAGCAATTGTTCGCCCAACGGGCATTGTAGCTGCTGGGGCCAAAATTAGCACTGAAGAACCTGACTGCTGGAGCTATTTTTAAGCACTCCACTTACCACACATCACTGCAGCCTCCTATTCATTGACTCCTATTCATTGACTACAGGTCCACCTTCAACACTATAATCCCAGCCAACTCATATCAAACTCCAAAACCCAGTACTAGGTTCCTCCCTCTGAAACTGGAGACTCGTCTTCCTGACTCACAGACCATGATCAGTAAGGATAAACTACAACACCTCCCCCACGATAGTCCTCAATACCAGAGCCCCGCAAGGCTTAGCCCCCTACTATACTCCCTGTACACACTCAACTGTGTGGCAAAACTGGCTCCAACTCCATCCACAAGTTTGCTGATGACACAACCATAGTGGGTCGGATCTCGAACACCAATTAGTCAGAATATAGGAGGGAGAGAGAGAACTTAGTGACGTGCTGTAATGACAGTAATCTCTCTCTCAACGTCAGCAAAACTGAGGAGCTGGTCATGGACTTCAGGAACCGAAATGTCGTACACACCTCTGTTTGCATCAATGGTCCTGAAGGAGAGATGGTTGACAGCTTCAAATTCCTAGATGTTCACATGACCAACAATCTGTCCTGGTCCACCCACATCAACGCTATATCCAAGAAAGCATAACAGCGCCTATACTTCCTCAGAAAACCCGGTATGTCCGCATTGACTCTTAGCCTTAGGGGCTGGTTTAGCACAGTGGGCTAAATAGCTGGCTTGCAATGCAGAACAATGCCAGCAGCGCAGGTTCAATTCCCATACCGGCCTCCCCGAACAGATGCCGGAATGTGGCGATGAGGGGCTTTTCACAGTAAATTCATTGAAGCCTACTTGTGACAATAAGCGATTATTATTATTACAAATGCACAATAGAAAGTAACCTATCTGGCTGCATTGCAGCCTGGTGTGACAACTGCTCGGCCCAAGACCCCGAGAAACTACAGAGAGTCGTGAACACAGCCCAGTCCATCACGTGAACCCACCTCCCATTCATTGACTCTGTCTGCACCTCCCGCTGCCTTGGGTAAATGGGCAGCATAATAAAAGACCCCTGCCACCTGGATTATTCTCTCTCCCAACCTCTTCCATCGGGCAGCTGATACAGAAGTCTGAGAACGTGCGCTAACAGATTCAAAAACAGATTCTTCCCCAGACTCCTGAATGACCCTCTGATGGAGTGAAGTGATCTCTCCACGCATCTTCTCGACTGAGTAGTACTACACTCCATGTGCTTAACCCGATGTGTGTAACTATGTAATTACATTGTGTATCTATCGCATGTACGATGTATTTTTCACGTATGAAACGATCTGTCTAGACTGGACACAGAACAATACTTTTCATTGTACCTCGATCATGTCACAATGAACCCAAATCCAAAACCAGCCATGACGATGGCTCAGAAAAGACCTGCCCCTGAGTTCAGGATACTGAGGTGGATCCACTGCTCGATGCAGGTGAGGAGAGGAGGGACGCCCTCCTCCCAGAGTGGGCCGCAGACTAAAGCCCACCCTCCTGAACAGCATCTGGGAGGTGGTGGCACAGGCAGTCATTGCTGCCAGCCTTACTAGGAGGAGGCAGCTGGTGATCTTGAGGAATGGGAGTCACTGGTGAATCCTCTGCCCTGAGAGAGGCAGAGTACCAAAGAGGGCTCCGAAGGCTACGGTGCAGCTGTCCTTTAGTTGGGTTGAGCTCTGCTAATCCACTGCATCCTCTGCAATAGGCCGTGCTTCTGAGGAGTGCCAACACCTGGTCGGCCATTGACTCAGCTTGGTCATGCCCATCCCCTTGATGATATTGCTGGGGTATAAGGGTTTCCAGAGGGTTGGCTCCCAGATGACCAGAGGCTCTCTGACCATTCACATTACACAGTGAGCAGTGTGAGCAGCCAAGAGCCTGTAAGTAGCACAAAAGGAATGCATTTGAATCACAAACTGTAGCAATCAGGCCACCTTGATCATGAGGAGGACACCTGAGTCCAGGGACGTGATACCAAGCCGCTCCCCACTACTAACCTCAACCTGGACAGCCATCCCCCAGCAAGTCCAACAATTTTTGAGTCTTTTTCAGAGATCTTTTTAGCCTCCTTCTCCCCCTCAGCAGCCATGGTGCCCAGTCCCCGCTTGTAAATACTTGCACCAATTCGCGCCTGTGAGACCTCCACCTAAGAGGGGCAGAGCATCATTGGGAGGGTTGAGTAGGTAACATCCAACCTGCTAATGATATTTAAATCCATGAAAATGACGGTTTTGCATGGACCCAGCGGCGTGGGGTGTAAACTTTGATAATGCCGCCAGCGAGGGACCGGATTCGGCATGGCGTCAGAATCGGTGCCGGGCGCAAAACGTATTTTTTCTATTAAACTCGATTCTCCGCACAATCGCGATTCTCGCTACCAGTGTCGCAAAGTGAAGAGTTCAGCCGCTATTTGCTCTGTGTGGGAGCTTGATTGTGTAAATTGGGTGCAGCATTACGATCATTACAACACTAGCTGCATTTCAAAATACTCGATTAGTTTGGAAAACAACATCTTATGGTTGTGAAAGGTGCTATATAAATGCAAGTTCTTACTTTCCTTCCGTTCCTTTTTTTCTTCTCTCTATCTCTCCGACCTCCCACACATCAATGACCACTCTACTTTCTGACTCTTCACTCGCATATTGAACTCTGCTATCTCTTACAATTAATTTTCGTTTAGTTTTGGATAAAACTCAACGGGCGTGATTCTCCCATTTGAAGACTAAGTGCTCCCGCCAGTGGGAAAACCGGAGGGATTCCCCCTGGCGCCAGGAGTGACTCTGATGTGCCATTCAACGGCATTTATAAATAAAAATTTTGGGCAGCACAGTGGCACAGTGGTTAGTATCACGGCGCCGAGGTCCCAGGTTTGATCCCGGCTCTGGGTCACTGTTCGTGTGGAGTTTGCACATTGAGATACCCTCAATTACGACTCAGGAGAGGAATTTGATAATACAAAGGCTTTAATAACCAGAATGGGACAGCGAATGGGAAACAAAAGAATTCGTCGATGACAGTGAGGAAGTAGGTGTTGCGGTTGGTGCTCGGGAGGGGCCCTTTGAAGTCCACGCTTAGTCGCTCAAAGGGCCCAGAGGCCTTTACCAGGCGGGCCTTGTCTGGTCGATAGAAGTACGGTTTGCACTCCGCACAGATCTGGCAAGCCTTGGTCATGGCCTTGACCTCCTCGGTAGAATAAGGTAGGTTACGGGGCTTGATGAAATGGGCAAGCCGGGTGACCCCCGGGTGGCAGAGATCATCGTGGATGGTCTTTCTGCGCGTTAGCGCACGTGCCACGGGACAGGGCATCTGGGGACTCGTTGAGCTTCCCCGGACGATATGTAATATCGTACGTGTAGGTGGAGTGTTCGATCCTCCACCTCAGAATTTTATCATTCTGTATTTTGCCCCGTTGCGCGTTATTGAACATAAAGGCGACCGACCGTTGGTCGGGGACGAGGGCAAACCTCCTACAGGCTATGTAGTGCCTCCAGTGCCACACATCCTCCACTTTGGCTTGTGCCTCCTTCTCGACTGCAGAGTGTCGAATTTCCGAGGCGGTGAGGGTTCGGGAGAAGAACACTACCGGTCTGCTCGCCTGGTTGAGGGTAGCAGCCAGGGCGACGTCTGATGCGCCGCTTTCTACCTGGAAGGGAATGGTTTCATCCACCGCGTGCATGGCGGCCTTGATGATATTGGCCTTGATACGACTGAAGGCCGACTGAGCCTCAGCCGTCAGGGGAAAAACCGTGGTCTTAATGAGTGGACGGGCTTTATCCGCATATCTGGGGACCCACTGGGCATAATAGGAAATGAGCCACAGGCACCGTTTGAGTGCCTTGAGGCTAAGGGGGAGGGGAAGTTCCTTAAGGGGGCGCATGCGGTCGGGGTCTGCGCCTAGGACTCCGTTTTCCACGATGTAGCCGAGGATGGCTAGCAGGGTTGTGTGAAACATGCATTTCTCTTTATTGTATGTCAGATTGAGGGCCCGGGCGGTCTGGAGGAACTTCCTCAGGTTTGTGTCGTGGTCCTGCTGGTCATGGCCGCAGATGGTGATGTTGTCCAAGTACGGGTATGTAGCCCGTAAGCCGTACTGGTCCACTATTTGATCCATCGCTCTTTGGAAAACGGAGACTCCGTTTGTGACACCAAAAGGGACCCTGACGAAGTGGAAGAGCCAACCGGCTGCTTCGAAGGCTGCATAGAGGTGGTCCTCTGGGCGGATAGGGAGTTGATGATCGGCCGATTTTAGGTCAACCGTGGAGAATACTCGATACTGGGCGATTTGGTTCACCATTTCTGCTATGCAGGGAAGTGGGTACGCATCGAGTTGCGTAAAGCAGTTTATGGTCTGGCTATAGTCCACCACCATACGTTGTTTTTCCCTGGAGCGGACTACCAGTAATTGTGCCCTCCAAGGGCTGTTGCTAGCCTCTATGACCCCTTCTTTTAGTAGCCACTGAACCTCTGACTTGATGAAAGTCATGTCTTGGGCACTGTACCGCCGACTCCTGGTGGCGACGGGCTTACAGCCGGGGGTGAGGTTCGCGAAGAGGGGGGGTGGTGCAACTTTGAGTGTCGCCAGGCTACATACCGTGAGAGGGGGCAGGGGTCCGCCGAACTTCAGGGTCAGGCTTCGGTGGCTGCACTGAAAGTCCAGACCGAGCATCAGGGGGCGCAGAGGTGAGGGAGGACATAAAATTTAAAACGGGCGTATTTGGCACCTGGGATAGCGAGGTTCGCGACACAATACCCCGTGATTTGGACCGAATGAGACCCAGATGCGAGAGCGATAGTTTGGGAGGCGGGATAGGTGCGCAGGGAGCAGCGTCTTTCTGTGTCTGGATGGATAAAACTCTCCGTGCTCCGAAGTCAAAAAGGCAGGGGGGTGTCGTGGCCGTTGATTTGAACCTGCATCATTGAGTTTCGCAGGTGCTTCGGCTGAGATTGATCGAGCGTGATCACTCCTAGTTGCGGGCAGTCAGAGTCCTCGGTTGAATCGGACTCGCAAAATGGCCGCCGCCGTCGGTCGCACGTTTTGAGTTTTGAAGATGGCCGCCGCCAAGATGGCCGCCCCCATGACTCGCATGAAGCCGATGACGCGTTGGAAGTAGGTGTGTCCGGCTGCCGTGCGGCCACGTTGCGGGACCTGTGGTCCCGGGAGTTCAATTTCTGGGCCCGATGAGGCTTTTGTTTCTGGCCTTTGAGCCCAGCCAGGCAGACCTTCGTGAAGTGCCCCTTCTTTCCGCATTTGCCGCAGATAGCGGAGCGGGCCGGGCAACACTGGCGTGAGTGCTGGCCTTGCCCACAGAAATAGCATCGGGGGCCCCCGGTGTGAGCGGGTCGCCGCGCGGCGCAGGCCTGAAGCGTGGCCGAGTCTGGAGGGGATCGAGATGGGTTTGCATGGTCCGCGGAGTACGTGCGGAGATTATGGTGGGCCGCTTACAGGGAAGAGGCGAGCGTTACCGTCCTTGGAGGTCCTTCGCTCCGTCTTCTAGGAGCCGCTGCCGGATGTACGTGGATCGGATACCAGACACGAAAGCATCACGAATATGTAAGTTCATGTGGACTTCTTCCGTCACCTCCTTATAGTCGCAGTTCCTGGCGAGCGCGGTGAGTCTCTCCAAGTATTCATCTTGCGTTTCCCCGGAGCGCTGGCGGCAGGTCGAGAGCAAATGTCTGGCGTGACCTCATTTATCGGCTTTACGAAGCGCTTCTGTAGGATTTTGACCGCCGTTTTGTACGTCGTAGCTTTCTCGATCACGGAGGATAGTCGGTGGCCCACCTGGGCATGTAGTAAGCTCAGCTTGCGAGGTCCGTCAACTTCAGTCTCTGAGGAATTCAGATAGGCCTCGAAGCACCGGAGCCAATATTTAAACATTTCAGTGGCTTCCGGCGACCGAGCGTCCAAATTGAGCTTCTCCGGCTTTAGACCGCTGTCTGTCTTGATGTAATCTGGTTATTAAATTGAGATACCCTCAATTACGACTCAGGAGAGGAGTTCTATAATACAAAGGCTTTAATAACCAGAAAACCAGACAGCTGCCGAGAAGTGTGCTCACTGCACGCTGCCTTCTGAATGTAATCTTATATACAGCTTCCTGGGGGCGGAGCTGGAGGCGGAGTCCCCCAGGTTTCCAAACCCAGTCTTATAGGGGCCTACGCATTAAGGGTACATATGTATACAGATATCATTCACCACACACATAATATATAATATAATAATCACTTATTGTCGCAAGTATGCTTCAATGAAGTTACTGTGAAAAGCCCCGAGTCGCCACATTCCAGTGCCTGTTCAGGGAGGCCAGTACGGGAATTGAACCCGAGCTGCTGGTCTTGTTCTGCATTACAAGCCAGCCGTTTAGCCCTCTGTGCTAAACCAGCCCCTAACATTCTCACCATGTTTGCGTGGGTTGCGCACTCACAACCCAAAAGATATGCAGAGTAGGTGGATCTGCCAAGCTAAATTGCCACTCAATTGCAAAAAGAAATAAAATGAATTGGCTACTCGAAATTTATTTAAAAAATAAATTTTAAAAATTTCACAGGAACGGGGTTCTCGTGCCTGTGGTGGTATGTATTAAGGGTAATACGGTACACCATGAATGCCGAGGAGCCATTGGAGGACAGATGCTGGATCCCGATTGGATCCGCCGCCTACTGGGCTCCACCCAGATAGGCGGGGTATAAGAACCTGGGTTAATCCCCGCAGCTGCATTCTGTGACTGAGCTGCTGGGGAACGAGTCTGAACAAGTCTGCTCAATAAAGCCTCGATTGAAGTTCTTTACGTCTCGCCTCGTGTGTGATCGATGGTGCTACAGTGCCATTACATGGCAAATTTTTAAAGGGGATCGGAATTTTCGCTGGACCTGAAGGGGGTGGAACGGGGCCTAATCTCTGCCCTCTCTGCCAGGTCCTGCTGCTCAGAAATCGGAGCCGGGTGAGAAATCTGTTATGGCTGTCGGGGAAGACTGGGAGACTTCCAACCGGTTTGACGGCCAGTGTGCCTCTCGTTTGTTTTGTCTGATGCCTGGTTCAACTAGCCGTCAAGAATCCTGCCGCTAGCCAGCAGAATCCCGACCAATATGCTGCAGCACCAGTAGTTTTTATAGGCAGACGTCCTTTTGTGGCCCACGTATTTAGACTCAGATATCCCTTCTGGTTGAATAATATCTTGCAGGGTACAGGGGGAAAGCTCTGAATGTATTTTCTGTTTGATTTCATTGGTTTGGAAAGAAAACAGAAAAAAATAACAGCGTGGCAGTTCTGAAGCCCCCATATAAAATCATTTTGGTTATAATGTCACGGTCTACTCAATTGCAGATCGCTAAAACCACTTACTTTCTGAATTTCTTGGAAGATTACCATTGAATATTTATGGATGAGCATCAATTGCTTCCATTCATCACCTTTTCCAAGTATATATTCAAAATGTGAACAAGTAAAAATGAATAATAAAGCACTCTGCACAGCTAACACACCAGGACTCAGGGCAGGCAAGTAGGTCATTACCACATCAGCACTGGGGGCCAGCAAGTCAGAAGCAGAACGCTGTGATTGATGGCATGTCAATGGTATGGCAGCACAGTAGGGCTAATCGCAGAGTATGATGGCCTTTTTCTGCAGCCTCTGGGCAAATGGCTACCTGATCTCAGAGGGTTCAAACCACTTACATTTGAAAAAAAAACAGAATTTCTTAACAGATCCATCAAATGTCAACTTCCTGAATCAACATCTAAGAAAGCGAGAAGAGTAAAAAATGAATAAATGCTGGAGAGTGGAAGTTACTAGTTTATTTTTAAAAGAAGAAGACTTGAATGTTTGACCACAGAAGGGGAAGGAGATTATTCTCTGGCCAAAACAGGAACACCTGCTGCACCACCACATTGAACTCTTACGCCACATACCTAAGGTGCCAAAGATTGGGCCTAAGATTTCAAAACAACTTCATACATTTTTAATAGGAATTAGGCACTGTTTTGAGGAGTTTCATTGGTTCTGCCATCCTAGCTAAATGTTTTCTTGGTTTTGCTACCTGCTGTTTTTTGGATTTTTAGCTTTAAATCCTCCCTGGATAATTAGGCCGGGATCCTCTGAGTCTCCACGCTGCAATCGTGCTCGGCGCAGGGGTGGAGAATGGGCGTCAGACCGGCGATCGGGTCCGACGCCGCTCCCGCCATTCTCCGGGGACCAGTGAATTGCCGCCAATCGCGCGCGCGCGGTCGACGCGGCGCCAGTCGGGGGCCATTGAAAGAAGCCCCGCGGCGATTCTCCGCCGACAACTGGGTGAGTTCCCGCCGGCGTGGTTCACTCATGGTTCCATCCGGCGGGAGCTCAGAGTGGACTCAGTCCATGGGCACCCTGGTGGGGGGTGGGGGGATCCGTCACCGGGGGGGGGGGGGGGCTCCAGGACGGCCAGGCTCACGATCGGGGGCCACCGATCGGCGGGTGCGCGCGATGTCGGGGGGGGGGGGGAAGCGATATTGTCGGGGCTGGCCCGCGTTTTGGGCTGCCATGTTGCGTGGGACCGCTGTCACAGGCGGCCGGCACATGCTTGCACGGATCCGTGGCCAGAAGTGCAGGGCCCCGTATCAGCCGTCAGAGCTGCGAGGAGCACTCCGGGGCCCTGCTAGCCCCCTGCAAAATGGAGAATCACCCTGGACTTTCTCCAGGAAATTCCAGAGTGATTCGCGCTCATTTTCTCGTGGGTGTGGGGACATATCCCCATTATCAGAGAATTCCGACCTTGGTCTTCTGTCATGTCCAACGAGGATAACATTTGTGACTTTGATCAAAGCTGTTTGAGCACAGGCAGAAACCTGATTGAAGGGATTTAAACATGCAGTTCCAGAAAAGATAGGCATGGATCTGAGAGATGCCAGCGCTTTCAGGTACATCACGGAGGAAAGGGACATCTGAGCTGGGGCAGTAATTTTCAAGGACAGAAGAGCCAGGTGCTGATTGTTGAGTAGGGGTTGATGACAGAAAATGTGAAAGTGAGGCAGTCAGTACCTGAATCAAAATTTATGTTAACATGGGAGCTAGGGAGGGAAATTAGCAGTTTAATGGGAATAGGAGCAGGGGAGAAGGAAGTGGATCCTATCAACAAGATAAACTTGGGAAGCATTTGAGGAGAGGTAGGAATGAAACTAAGGGCAGATGTAAGTTCACTGTTGTTATATTACCATTCGGGGTAATATGTTGTGTTCTTTGTCTTTTCTTCCAGAATGATCCGATGTGTTTTTGACAAAGAATCCACCAATCAAACGATTGAAACAAAACTAATTTATTATAATACTATTAATTAAATGATGTTCGCACACTCTACTGAGCTACAGATAATAATTAAGTAATATTGAATCTGTCTAGTAATACTCAATGATCTAAATAGTCACTAACTACACTATGATCTAACCTCGTGTTAACTCTGTCTCATCTAATCTTCTTCTGATGCTGTCACCATGCTTTCTCCTTATGCTACTCCCAGAATTCCCTCAGGGTCTGACTTAAATACAGAGAAGTGGTAGCACCCTCTAGTGTTTGATTTACACAGAGATGTAATTATTAACCCTTCACTTACCTGACTATATACATATCATTACAACTGTTGGGAAAGGGGAGAATGTTGGGGGGAGTTATTCCAATAAGCTCGGGAATGTGAGGGAAACATCAGAAGCAGCGGAACAGATGGTCTAGATCTATTTATGAATAAAATCCATGAGCATATTACAACTATTGTTGGGGGTGAAGGTGGAGGAGGCAGGGGAGGGTGGTTTAAGAAGACAGTTTGTGATTGAGAAGAACAGTCGAGTCTTATCGAGGGAGAGCAGAAGCCAATTCTATTAGTGATCCAGACAGATCTTGTCCACAAAGATGTTCAGATCCACATCCCTTTTACTTCAGGAAGCCTGGATGGAGGGGCATATCCCAGGGAGAATGATTTGGGGTGAGAGAGTGTATTGGTTTTAGTGGGGTTAGGAGCATTAAGGATAGTGGAGAGAGTGTGAATGAGCCAATCAGTCAATGCAAGTAATGTCACAAGGAACCATAGGTCAATGGTTAGATGGTTGGGAAATTGAAAGTGGAGTGGAAAGAAGATTTTTTTCAGGAACTTGCATAGAAATAAATACTTACTGGAAAAATATTTGAGAAAATATTGAGAAAAACAAAGAAACACAAGGGAAGCGGAAAAATTTCAAAGTGCGGTCTTGGGCACGTTTGACAAGGTGTTTCGCAACGTCTGCAATGCAGAGATGGAGACTGCTATTCAAAGGCACTTAGCCGTTTTTGGGGGGGCCTTGGGGAGTTTCTCCTTGTCGAGGACACACTTGAAATTTTTCCAGCTCGAGGAAGCTGAACTCTCCAGCAGGACCGGCTCCTCACAGATTAGGGCCCCATTTTGAAAGGCAGTCCCAATTTCTAGAGCCCCCCATTTTAGGACAATCCCTTGACCCCGCGCAATCATTCAGCCCTTTTATACCCTCACCCTCACCCTGCCCTTTGATGGGCATGAGCTCCCAGGCCCCGACCCATAACAGTACCAGCCTGGCACCCGGACATCTTGGTACTGCCATGTTGACACCCTGACAGTTCCACATGCATCGTGTAAGTACCAACTGGGCACCCTGACAGGGTCAGGTTGGCACTGCTAGAGTGCCAGGCTCGCAGTGCCAAGGTTCCCGGGGTCTAATAGCATCCAAGACCCCCACCCCAATGTGCCATTATGCCTGGTCCATGCCTGTGTAAATCAGTGCTAATCGACGTCCGATTGAGGCCTGGCACGCATGGCCGTTGACTCCCTGTTAAATGACTGCAATGGCTCATTTAAATATAATTATCTGGATCACGGCCAGCGACAACATGATCCAGATCGCGCCGGACGCCGTGAGTCAGATGACTTGCGCAAGGTTTCTTCTCCTACGATTCACCGGGTGTGACGCAGTGGGAAAATCGCACCCAAGAAATGTATTTGCAGCTTGATGATTGCAGATAAAACTAATTAGTCATTCTCTTCAGCCTGTGGCACTCGTTATAATATCATCTTCAAAGCAGAACTGGAGTTGGATCCTTTTGTAGGTTTTGTAGCATTACAATCATGTGCAAAGTTTTGTGACCTCAAAGAGATTGTCTTCAGTTTTAACAGTACAAAGGGGTAGCCTTGATGTTTGGTAGTACAGCAGTGAAGGCGCTGAAGCGCTGTAGTGGTGTGGGCTAGAGGTGGGGCATGTTGCTGAGGGCTGGGCTGGAATTCTGAAGTTCAGCAGCATGAGGCTAGTCCGGACTGCAGCACTGGAGTGAGGTTCATGGGTTTTTCCATGGGTGAGATTCTCTGGCCTCCCCACAGCGTGTTTCTCAACGGTGGCAGGTGGCCCACCGTCAGCCGGAAGGTCCCATCACTGTAAATGGGATTTCCCGTTGAATCCACCCCATACTGAGGCTGGTTTAGCACACTGGGCTAAATCGCTGGCTTTTAAAGCAGACCAAGGCAGGCCAGCAGCACGGTTCAATTCCTGCACCAGCCTCCCTGAACAGGTGCCGGAATGTGGCGACTAGGGGCTTTTCACAGTAACTTCATGGAAGCCTATTCGTGACAATAAGGGATTTTCATTTTTTCATTTCATACTTCTGGGACACGTGTGACATTGGTGCGCTGCGGGGGCTGGGGCATTTGGGGGGGGGGAGTATGAGGGTAGAGTATTGCAGGGGGCGGGAGTCTATGTGGGGGGGGGGTTTCGAGGGACCGTTGCAAACTCACCCGAGCGGCCCAGTGGAGGTCGTTAACCTCCTTGCGGCACTGGATGCCGGCCCTCTTGGTACCACTCCTCGAGCTGACTGCCACCTCCTTATATGCGGCAGTGGCTGCCTGGTGGCTGACCCTCTGTGACCCTGAATTTGCTTCCCTTCAGAAGCTCTACCCTCTCCTGCAACTCTTCTAGTCTTACAAACCTCTCCTCCAGCTGTAGATCCCTCACATTCACCTGCCCCTTCTCTCTCCGCCTCCTTTACATGCCATCCATCTCCCCCACCCCGGCTTAAACCCATGGTTCTCACACAGCGGTGTTAGCACCGACATCTCCTCCATCCTGAAGTGTCTCCTCAACTGGTTCCACAACCTAATGGTGGACTGTATGACTGGGCTCTTCATATACCTCCTCAATGCCAACGGTAGCACCGCCGTCACCATGTGCCGCAGCCCCTGCAGGACTCCATTCTGACCGTTTCTGACCCTTCTCCTTCTCACCACCAGCTCACCTTCTCCACATTCACTGCCCAGTAATAGGGCAGCAGGTTCGGTAACGCCAAACCCCCTTTCAGCCTCTGCCTCTGTAGCAGGGCCCTCTTCATGCGAGGTACCATCTACTCCAAAATCGCTGCATCCAGTTTCCAGAAAAAGGTCTTTGGAATGAAGGTCGGGAGGGTCTGGAATTCAAATAGGAACCTTGGCAGAACGTTCATTTTTACCAGCTGGACCCTCCCCGCCAATGTCAGATGCAACGTATCCCATCTCCTAAAGTCCTCCCTTACTTCCTCCACCAACTTCCCAAATCCCTAAACCTATCCCGGGTTACCCTAAATGGCAACACCCCCAAATTGGCTCCCCGACCCACCTCAATCACCAGAACTCATCACTTTTTCTGCCATTCAGCTTATAGCCTGAGAAGGCCACGAACCTCTCTCATGAGCCCATATGAAAATGAAAATTGCTTATTGTCACAAGTCGGCTTCAATGAAGTTACTGTGAAAAGCCCCTAGTCACCACATTCCGGCACCTGTTCGGGGAGGCTGTTATGGGAATTGAGCAGTGCTGCTGGCCTGCCTTGGTCTGCTTTCAAAGCCAGCGATTTAGCCCTGTGCTAAACAGCCCCATACTCCCCCGTGGGTCTAATACAAACAGCAGCAGGTCGTCTGCATACAATGACACCCGGTGATCCCTACTCCCCTGCAACTCTGCTGACCCCCGAAGAGCCAGCGTCAAGTCCTCTATGACCAGCACGACCAACAGTGGCGACAGCGGACACCACTGCCCCGTTCCCGTGTAGAACCTGAAGCTCCGTGAACTCATTTCATTTGTCCGTCCACTCACCACCAGGCCCACATACAGCAGACGCTCCTGTAACGCTCTCTGTTTTCTTTGTAAGAGTGGCTTGGCTATGTGGTGTTCAACAAAGAACATCAAGCTTTGTTAATTAACAAAGCTAATTTATTAACACTACTTTTAACTAAATTCGAACGTATTCCTGAGTACAAAGGTTGCTAAATTAAACTATGCTATAACTCTCTCAACAGAACTCCACAATACACAATTACTCTCTCTCATGCCTAAACACCTTCTCCCATAATTAATGGTGTCACGTGATCGATGTGACTGTAGCAACGTAAAATGGCTGACTCCCGATTAGAATGGTCAAACCCCGTTTTAAAATGGCGAACGGAAGAGGCTGATGGGAAAATCAGCCAACAGGACTCAAACGGACAGCTGCAGGTAAAACAGTATATTCGCCTCTGGGGAAGTCAGTCCAGACCGATACCTGCAGCCATCAACATCACAACAACCCAGCCATCTGCATTTTAATCAGCCACCCCCGGGAACAATTGCTACAAATTAGCAACATAAAGCCGACCCAGACCTTTCGGCGCCAGCAGGGGCTAACACAAAGAAAGGTAAACGACCACCCCCCGATCAAGGAATCGCTCCAGTATTGGAGCATATCGAACCAAGTAATTGGGACCAAGTCCAATCACTTGGAACCAGGTACAAGGTCCGCCCCGAGAGGAGGGAAGCCACTGGGGACTATAAGAATAGGGGCCAAGTTCAACTCAACCCTTCTTTTCCTGCTCGCAACCTTTGAGACCCTTCTACAAGAAACCGTAAGTTTTACTCCAGCGATCGCTACCAGATAGGCACTCCTGACTATCGACTTGTACCAGCTTTTGAATCCCGCAGGCTCAGAACCAATTCAAAAGACCATTCGTTTCCCTGACCTGGTGGGCCATTTCCAAAGTTAAGTATTGGCCTTTAGTGGTAGGTAGTAGTCTAGAAGTAGGATTATTGTATAAGTATTAATTGCTGTATATAATAAATGAGCGTTGATTTAACTCTTACGAAGCGGTGTGTTGCATTATTAATCATTACTTGGACTTGAACCACGTGGCGGTATCAGAAAGATACCTGGCGACCCATGAGCAAAGGTGACAGAATAAGAATAAGTAAACTAAGGGTAGAACGAGCAACATTTTGGCGACTCCGCCGGGACCCGATCTAGAAGTGGAAAACCACTCCGGGAGAACCCAAGAAATTTTGATTTAGAATCCAATTGGAAACAGAAGACCACAAGTGTTCAAGCGGTTCTGATTAATAGTCATAATTCAGAAGTGTGTGTCTGCATGCGTAACTAACAGGGCTATAAGGTAAAACTGATAGATTTTTGTTGCGTCAAAACTGTCGGAAGTCTGTATTTTCGGAAATTAGCGAAAGCCGTACCCGCATCTACAACACCGCCTCAACCCCCTGTTCCAAATTTAAACGAAGCAAGCGGATAGGAAAGATGGCCATGCAGGCAATGCAGCACCTCATGAACCCTGAGGAATTTGCGGTCGCAGCGACCAGCAGCAGTAGAGTGGGACAGTGTCCCATTTGGGAGGAGGAAATCCGGAAATATCTCAAGGGCAAAGGATAGCCCATGTGGAATGATTTCTGCAATAATAACAAATCAGGTCCCGGAAGTATAGGGCATACTTGGTGGGAGAACATGAGTGAGATACATAAAAAGAGCTTAGCGAAAGCTCGCAAGCCGATGGCAATCATGTCCTGTTTCGCACAATTGCGAGGCACAGAGGAGGTCGTCAAGACGCTCCGCAAAGAAGTAGAGGGCATACATCGGATGAGTAAAGTCAATGTATGCGAGGTTGAGAAAGAGAATTTAGAGTTAAGAAGGAAATTGGCAGCAAAGGATGAAGAGGTGGCTGACGCCAAACGGGGTCACCAGTCTTGTCTGGCACATTTAAGCAGTTTCCAATCACAGTACGAAAAGGCCTATCAGGACACGCAGCATGCAGTCCTGGTAAGGAAAGAAACAGAAAAGCAGGTGGAGACGCTACAGAAACGATGTAGTGATCTCAAGGCAGCCTTGAGAGCGCTCCACGCTACCACCACAGAACAAAGACAGAGCACCATAGATCATGCAAAGTGCCGGAAGCAGATTGCAGACCTGCAATCACTGCTTTCTGTCCAGAAAGGATTTCAGGAAACCTTTGGGGAAAAGTTAGACCAGGAAGACGGCCCTGATTGGGAAGAGTTACAAGAAACAGCGCAGAGATATGTTCAGGGAACATGTGCGCAGGGAAAGCCCCAAAGGAGAAAAGCACCCCAATTCCCACACAGCAGGTAGTTCAGGCTCCAATGAACCCTGTAAGCACCCACCGCACAGCCACATCGGACAAGGTGGAATTTCTATATTCCACCCCCCTAACAGTGACCCAATTACGGGACACGGGTGCAAAGATCACACCGTTCCTCCCCGCCGTAGACCCCCACCATTTCTTTGCCACCGTCAAACATCAGGCGAACATGTACGGCCTGGATGAGAGAGAGCATGTAAAGCTCATGGTTCTAAGTTTCGATCCATCGGTAGCAGCAGCCCTTCCCGACCCACAGAACGTAGGAGGAGGCACCCTTGCAGAAATGCATACCGCGATCCTGGATGCGATCGGGTATAACCGGGGTGACCCCATAGATGGCCTCAATAAGTGTAGGCAGAAGAGGTCTGAGCACCCCACAGCGTTCGCAGGACGCCTGTGGATTCACTTCGCAGCCGTTTTTGGAGACGTAGACCGTGCCCATTTGTCCCCAGACAACATGGCCAAATGGACCCGCACCCTTATCTCCCATGCCACAGATGGAGGACAGAATGCCTGTAATAGTTATGATCCCTCAGAAGAGGCCCGTAACGAGAAGTGGGTAGTTAAAAGATTGTCCCGCGTTTGGGGGCAGTCTGTCCAGAGTAAACCCACAGCTAAAACCACCGAGGAAAAGCAAGCCGCCGCAGACATGCAGGCAGTAAAAGCAAAAGCTCACAACCCCGCCTGGGTAAATGAGGGAAAGAACAGCCCCCCACCCAAGTCACTAGAATGTTACAACTGCGGACAGTTGTGACATTTCGCGAAAGAGTGCAATGGCCCCAAAAAGCCACAGAAAGCCCAACAGACAGGCACTCTGATTAAGAAAAAGACAGAGCCCATCCATTGCTTTAGCACCCGTTCGGATCAGACGGACTTGACCGGAACGAACTGACGGTGTACGGGCTCCCCCAGTTGGGTCTGCGACACCCTTTGGGATAGGTCAAGACGGCCCGTAGTCGCAGCGAAAATTCAGGGACAGCCTATCGAATTTCTTTGGGACACAGGAGGGTCCTGCACCACCATAAATTCCTCCACCCTATTTCAAAAAGACACGTGGCCCACTGCAGCCACTATCACCCTCAGCAGCTTTACAGGCCACTCACAGCAGGGGCACATCACAGCCCCTGTACCCATTCAAATAGGAACCATCACCACCAAACACCCCATAGTTTTAGTAGACCTGCCCCACACAGCAGAACACATTCTGGGAATTGACTTTATGAATTCCCACCACCTATCCTTCGATCCAGTCAACCATTGTGTCTGGAAGATGGCGAAATCCGCTAGAGCCCCCACAACGCTCAACATAGGGGACTACATGAACAAAATTAGCGCAGTAGGCGAATTTTGGTTCAACCCAACCACGCTTCGCACGGACTAGCAGATTAGGGCAGTCCTGCAAAAGAACAGGGCAGCATTCACGACCCACAAGCACGACTGTGGACGGATGACTGGCTCCGTACAAGTAACAGGACCTGACCCTAGACCCCCAAAACAGTACAGATTCCCCCCAGAAGCAGAGGGAGAAATCCTAAAAGTTATAGAGAGCTTATTAGAGCAGGGCGTACTAAATCAGTAGGCTCTACAAATAATGCCCCGATTTGGCCAGTGAGAAAGCCCGACGGATCATGGCACCTGACCACTGATTATCGGTAACTCAATAAAGTCACCCCCGCAGCAGCCCCCACTGTAGCAACAAGTCCCGAGACCATGCTCAAGCAGGGACTCAATTCCCGATACTTTACGGTTTTGGACATCAGTAATGGATTCTGGTCCATTCCATTGGCAAAGGTGTGCCAGGACAAATTTGCCTTCACCTTTAAAGAACAGCAGTACACGTGGACATGCCTGCCACAAGGCTTCCACAACTTCCCCTCCATTTTCCACCGACAGCTGGCAAATGGACGAGCAAAATTTTCTCGCCCCGAATGTCTGGTACAGTATGTAGATGATCTACTACTGCAGACAGACACTAAGGAAGAGCACATTGAGCTTCTGCCCGAACTCCTGGAATTGTTACATTCCATTGGTTGTAAAGTCAACCCCAAAAAGGCCCAGATTTTGGAAGAAAAAGTGGTATATTTGGGAACAATTATCACGCACGGTAAACGCGAGATCGAGCATAAAAGAATTGACTCGATCGCTAAATTGCCCCTTCCCCAGAACGTTTCAGCCCTCCGGTCATTTTTAAGACTGGTTGGCTACTGCCGAAACCACATTGACGGTTTCGCCAGCAAGGCAGCGCCCATCTCAGACCTCCTAAAGAAAGGAGGCCCCTGGGAATGGCTTCCGCAGCATATGGATGCTGTGGACTCTTTAAAACAGGCACTCATAGCCGCCCCCACACGACAAGTTCCAGACCCGCTTTCCCCTTACGCCATAGAGGTAGCGACCACAGACCGCACGTACCCTTTCAGCCGTGCTCCTGCAGGAACGGCATGACCAGTTACGGCCCATAGCTTACGCTGCCCGACTTTTAGATGCTGTGGAGCAGGGATATTCAGCCTGTTTGAGGCACCTGCTCGCAGTTTTCTGGGCAGTCCAGTACTTTTCATATATTACCGGACTGAACCCCATCACCATTCTGACCGAACACACCCCCACCCAACTTTTACTGGACGGACGACTCAAGGGCGGTACCGTCAGCCAAATACGCGCAGCTAGATGGATCCTTCTCTTGCAGGGACGGGACATCACAGTAAAACGGACGAAGACACACACATACTTAGCGGACAACTTGCAGTACCCCGGAACCCCCCATGAATGTGAGATCATCTCTCCACACCATAACACAGGACCCTTTATAGCAAAAACACCCCCCAGAAAGATAGGAAATTCAACTCAGAGCCCCCCGCACATGGACACGTGTGAACCCATTAAGATTTATGTGGATGGATCTTCCACAGTCTTAGATGGGCAACGCATAACAGGTTGTGGGATCCATGTTGAGGACGCACAGGGACGCGCCCTCGAGGAATTAGCATTGAAACTACCCGGACACTTAGGCGCGCAGGCAGCAGAGCTTGCGGCCATTGCATAGATAGTTGAGCACCCAGATTCCTTCCCCAGCCCAGCAGACATATACTCGGACAGCCTCTATGTCTGTAACAGCCTTACAGAATTTCTGCCCCTGTGGGAAGCAAGAGGATTTGTTTTCGCAGATGGGAAACCCCTCCCCTCAGCCCCATTACTCCGCCATATTTTAGGAAAAGCCCAGAACAGGACTTTTGGCATCATAAAAGTCCGCAGCCACCATTGTTCCTCCCCCCCTGGAAATGTAAAAGCCGACGCACTGGCTAAAGCAGGTTCCAGACATGGGTATTTTTGGAAAACCCCCGAAAGCACCCCAGTGAGTGCAGTTCAGGTCACACAGACTAGAATAGCGGATCTAGTAGAGGCCCAGAAGCAGGACAGCAATCTCGCGGAGATTGTGAAAGAAAAGTTTCCAGCCTCCTACGAGAGGTTCAGAAATACACTGACCACACATGACGGTGTGGTGTTCAAGGACACCCTTTATGTAGTTCCTGAACAGGACAGGAACCAATTGATTTGTTTGTTCCATGATGGTCATGGACATCAGGGAATCGATCCCACTACAGCCCTTCTCAAACAGCTTTGTTGGTGGCCAAATCTCAAGGAAGATGTAAGCCATTGCATTGAGAATTGCCTTATCTGTGCGCAGAACAACCCCAACAGATATGCCAAAAAGGCCATACTCAGCCACACCCGACCCATTAACGGCCCCTGGACTAACCTCCAGATTGATTTATTAGGTCCATTGCCCCCTTGCAGGAATGGCTATAAATATGTACTGGTGGTCATAGACACCTTTACAAAATGGGTGGAAGCATTTCCAGCCCGCACCAACACCGCGAAAACCACAGCCAAGATGCTAACCTACCACATCTTTACAAGATGGGGACTCCCCCGCAGCATCGAATCTGACCAAGGTTCTCACTTTACGGGACGCGTCATGCAGAACGTCCTCACGATATTTGGCATCACCCAAAAATTCCACATTGCATACCACCCACAGTCGAGTGGTATCGTGGAGCGCATTAATCGGACCCTAAAAACCACCCTCAGAAAAATGATCCAGCAGAACAACACCACTTGGGATTCAGTCCTCCCCTTTGCGCTGATGTTTTTGCGTAACACTGTTTCTACATCCACAGGTTACACCCCACACACTCTCATGACCGGATGCCCCATGAAAGGGACAGAATACTTGTTAGGTTTAGACCTGACCAGCCCTGAAGTAACGGCCCTCACACACGAGAAAGCCGTGGAGCAATTAGTTGCAAATGTAAAAACGGCTCAGCTAGCAGCCGCAGTAAAATTGGGCACCAAAAAGAAACAGAGCAAGGCTTGTTTCAATAAGGCAGTGCGTGTAACGGAGTACGATATCGGACAGCAAGTGATGCTGTCTGTATATATCCCCAGCACATTCCTGTCACCAAAATACTCGAGTCCGTATTCCATTGCGGATAAAGTAAGCCCATCCGTTTACAAAATAAAGTACCCGAATGGTAAGACTGCATGGTTTCATATAAACCAGTTAAAGGTTTATGAAACACAGTCGAACCACGCACACCACGTCATGCTTGACGCAGCAGACCACACCCCGTCCACAGCCAACGTAACCAGACCAACCCCCACCATGTCCAGCCCAGACACGGACTCACCCTCGACTCCACCCCCAAAATCTACACTCCGCCCCGGAACGCCCACAGACTGCAGCAGCAGAGACAGCGACTGTGACTCGGACGATAGCCACAGCACGCCTCCCTACTATCCCCATGCAACCGGACCCACACCCAGCAACTCCGACTACGATCCAAGTGATCCCTTCCTGATCACTTTTCTAAATAAATCCCACCACCGACCACCGAACCACACGGACGACCCCGATTTTGTCCCCACACAACTCGACACAACTTATTGGCACCGCGACAACTCCTACAGACTCGTCCGCAACGACGAGAGCAACCCCAACTCACACCAAGCAGCCCTTTCAGCCCTAATTCACTCCGGAGTTTGGCACCCGGGAGAAGGTGACGACCTCGGGTCTGACTTCCAAACCGCCAACCCCTTTGCGACCCTGTTCGCAACCGAGAACTGAGGTGTCCACATGATGTTTTAAAGGAAACTCTTGGGAAAAGTGTTGTCCTTCCTGATGGAACCTGCAGGATGTTTTATGTTGTTCGTACGTTTGTTTAGTGTTGTTCGTCCGACAGGAGAATTTTTCCAGCTGCATGTTCAGCGGAACCAACTTATCTGCAGATACCTGGTCAACAGACCACACGCTTGTTCACTGCAACTAGCTTTTCAGCTGATACTTGTTCGGGTATCAGACGCCCGATCGTAACTGCTCTTCTGGTTCAAGGGATAGAACTACTATGGCAGCCCCACCACGATGACTACATTTTTGCCCGTTCTTGTGGCGTGAGACCCGCCCTGCCTGGGGACCCCCCTGTTGGTCAAACACGCTCGGGTAGGGGAGATACGGCATTGGTAGCCGTCCTACCCAGGGACTCCATCCAAATCTTACCCGTCGCAGCCCATACGCACCTCATTTGACATTTTTCATTTCAAAAAGTTTTTGGGTTTGTTTAGGGAACCCTTAGGTTTACATCCTGGAACATTTGGATGGTAAATCAGCACTGGTCCGTCATTGGGAAGTGAGCCGTGTCCTAAAATTTGTTTTTGAAAAAGAAATGAGGGAGTCACACATAGTGACCAATTATAAGGGAATAATTGGCACCAAAGGACAGACACACTAGCATACCGGATATTAAACAAAGATAGTTACAGATACTATGCTTGTTTTTACAGAACTCCAGAAGCTCCAGGATCGGAGAAAATAAAGAGCACTCAAAGAAAGAAAAGGAACGAGGACAGCCATGAGGACTTCCTTCATCGTGATCAACATTTTTTTCTTGGTCATTTGGTTGCGCGTGAACGCGAACCCCATGACTTCAAACCTCCCAGCCGTTAATGTTTCACTGCCCCGCAGTACCCAGAGCCCAGTCACCAGCGACACTGCATCTTCCTGGTGTGCCAGGTTCATAACCCTGTCCGACGTGATCGAAGCACTATTAGCGTTGGCGATACTCTGCTGTGTAGTGCAGACTATGCGTCTACGTAAATGGAGAAGGGGAGCGTACCGCGCTCGAACCCCGGTATATAGGATCAGATCCCCTATATTTGGTTATGACCAGGCCCCCGACCCCCGCGATCTATAATAAAATAATAAAGTGCATTCACTTGCGTTTATTGTTGTAAATAAAGAGATGTACAAAACTTTTCATGAACAAAAAATGTATGATCCTGAGCTTGACTGCCAAGCCAGGAAAGAGTATATGAAATGTTGTGATTTTTTGTTGTATGATTAGGACAGATAGAATAATGGAATGTTTAGCGAGGGTAGTGTAATAAGGATAAATTAGAGGTTCCAAGTTTGTTATTTTGTAATGCATGTCCCTGTCTGACATAGCATCCGTGAATTGTTAGGTAAAATATTTTGTGCATAGCTAGGGTCAGAGCAAGGCCATGTAGGAGGTGTTCCCCCTGGTCAGGGAATGGAAAGTAACAAATTAATCGCGTTAGGATCACAAGGACGGTATGTAGCCATGTAAAATGGCTGACTCCCGATTAGAATGGTCAAACCCCGCTTTAAAATGGCGAACGGAAGAGGCTGATGGGAAAATCAGCCAACAGGACTCAAACGGACAGCTGCAGGTAAAACAGTATATTCGCCTCTGGGGAAGTCAGTCCAGACCGATACCTGCAGCCATCAACATCACAACAACCCAGCCATCTGCATTTTAATCAGCCACCCCCGGGAACAATTGCTACAAATTAGCAACATAAAGCCGACCCAGACCTTTCGGCGCCAGCAGGAGCTAACACAAAGAAACGGAAATGACCACTCCCCGATCAAGGAATCACTCCAGTATTGGAGCATATCGAACCAAGTGATTGGGACCAAGTCCAATCACTTGGAACCAGGTACAAGGTCCGCCCCGAGAAGCGGGAAGCCCCTGGGGACTATAAGAATAGGGGCCAAGTTCAACTCGACCCTTCTTTTCCTGCTCGCAACATTCGAGACCCTTCTACAAGAAACCGTAAGTTTTACTCCAGCGATCGCTACCAGATAGGCACTCCTGACTATCGACTTGTACCAGCTTTTGAATCCCGCAGGCTCAGAACCAATTCGAAAGACCATTCGTTTCCCTGACCTGGTGGGCCATTTCCAAAGTTAAGTATTGGCCTTTAGTGGTAGGTAGTAGTCTCGAAGTAGGATTATTGTATAAGTATTAATTGCTGTATTTAATAAATGAGCGTTGATTTAACTCTTACGAAGTGGTGTGTTGCATTATTAATTATTACTTGGACTTGTACTACGTGGCGGTATCAGAAAGATACCTGGCGACTCATGAGCAAAGGTGACAGAATAAGAATAAGTAAACTAAGGCTAAAGCGAGCAACAGACTGCTTTTGATCACCATCTGGTGGTTAGATGTATTTACATGAAATTGTTAACCCTTCATCTCCCTCACAATATCCATACTGTTACATCCCCCTTTCTTTGAATTTGTTTGGAGACTTGTAGAAGCATATTTACATGGTATGAGCATTGTATATTCCATACATGGTTGAATGGTTACTGTCCTTGTTCAGAAGTTAACAATTTCTTAATGTCCTCAATTAATAAATGGAAAGTAAAATGCATTTTTTTATTTTAACGTTCACAAATTGAGTCTGTCCGGTCTCTTTCTGATACGTGTGGATGTTCTCTATCGTGTCGGTCCAAATGGTGTCGCTGCCTTCGCCACAGTCACATCATCTTGCTGTCGTGGTGTAGAAGTTGCCTCAAGTAGACTTGTATTCATTGTTCGCTGGGGAAATTTGGTACATGACCAGCGAGTCATCAAAGCGATCGATCAGGCTACTGATTCATTCTACTAACAAAGAACAAAGAACAAAGAAATGTACAGCACAGGAACAGGCCCTTCGGCCCTCCAAGCCCGTGCCGACCATACTGCCCGACTAAACTACAATCTTCTACACTTCCTGGGTCCGTATCCTTCTATTCCCATCCTATTCATATATTTGTCAAGATGCCCCTTAAATGTCCCTATCGTCCCTGCCTCCACTACCTCCTCCGGTAGTGAGTTCCAGGCACCCACTACCCTCTGCGTAAAAAACTTGCCTCGTACATCTACTCTAAACTTTGCCCCTCTCACCTTAAACCTATGCCCCCTAGTAATTGACCCCTCTACCCTGGGGAAAAGCCTCTGACTATCCACTCTGTCTATGCCCCTCATAATTTTGTATACCTCTATCAGGTCGCCCCTCAACCTCCTTCGTTCCAGTTGAACCACCTTTGTTGCCTGAAGTGGTCTGCTCCCTGTACTTGTGGTGTTGATTTCTTGTCTTCTTGCCGGTTTTCCTTCTCGTCCTGGAGCATGTACGAACTCTTTTAGACTGTCAAAATGACCCTTTTTCCTTCTCCGTTTCTTCCTGGCTTCAGGGCCATCATACGTGAACTTGGTACGGTCTACACACACATCTGTGCTATCTGACATGGGAAATTTTCATCAAACAATGTCCTGCAGTCCCTTGCTCATTTGCTATTTGGATTGCTTTCCATACTGCGTGCTTGGTCAAGTTGGACTGCAAGTTCCAACACTTTGTTTCCATTGAATTGCAATGCGTTTGCTAGTTGTTCTTTGGTTTCAAAGTTGACATAACCAAACTTCCTGCTGGATCCAATTCTGACATCCATGACTGACAGTTTCTTCTGTGTGAAGACATTTTCTTTCAATGCTTCTTAGTTCCTCGTAATTCTTCTCAGAATTTAAATTTCCAACAAAAACGGATGCATCATTTGTAGTCTGGAGACAACTTCTCCAAGATGGGGATTATAGAACATAGAACATAGAACAATACAGCGCAGTACAGGCCGTTCGGCCCACGATGTTGCACCGAAACAAAAGCCATCTAACCTACACTATGCCATTATCATCCATATGTTTATCCAATAAACTTTTAAATGCCCTCAATGTTGGCGAGTTCACTACTGTAGCAGGTAGGGCATTCCACGGCCTCACTACTCTTTGCGTAAAGAACCTACCTCTGACCTCTGTCCTATATCTATTACCCCTCAGTTTAAAGTTATGTCCCCTCGTGCCAGCCATATCCATCCGCGGGAGAAGGCTCTCACTGTCCACCCTATCCAACCCCCTGATCATTTTGTATGCCTCTATTAAGTCTCCTCTTTACCTTCTTCTCTCCAACGAAAACAACCTCAAGTCCATCAGCCTTTCCTCATAAGATTTTCCCTCCATACCAGGCAACATCCTGGTAAATCTCCTCTGCACCCGCTCCAAAGCCTCCACGTCCTTCCTATAATGCGGTGACCAGAACTGTACGCAATACTCCAAATGCGGCCGTACCAGAGTTCTGTACAGCTGCAACATGACCTCCCGACTCCGGAACTCAATCCCTCTACCAATAAAGGCCAACACTCCATAGGCCTTCTTCACAACCCTATCAACCTGGGTGGCAACTTTCAGGGATCTATGTACATGGACATCGAGATCCCTCTGCTCATCCACACTTTCAAGAACTCTTCAGTTTCCTCTTGGCTGTTTGCAACGGATGTGATGTCAACGGATTTGTCTGCTGTTGCACTCTCAATTTCAGCACAGTCCATTTTAGAATGGTCACGGTCACTGTTGTCCTGCACTGTTTGGATTGTAATTGTCATCAGCTCGTTACTGATGTCAAATAAACTAAATAAACTTATAGGGTCTGCTTCTTCTTCTTCTGTCTCATCATCCGTCTGATTACTGAGATACGATTTCACACCGGTATGCCATTCCATTTGTTTATTACAATCAACCAATCATTATGATCGTGAACGATTGAGATTGGTTTCAGCTTGCCTGCATCGGAAATTGCCTGTGGAACTTCATTTACATTTTCAATTATGTCGACAAAGAAAGAGTCTTCGAAGTCGTATTCATCTTGCACAGTGCTGGGTTTACTCGCTTTAATTTCATGTTTGTTTGAACTTATTTCCTGTACAGCTCTTCCTTTAGTAACTGTACTCATCTTCTTAAATCCTTGCCATGTAGTTCCCGTTCGACACTGGGAAGCAAAATGATTAAGTCTTCACTTCACACAGGTTTTACCGAAGGCTGGGCACTTTTTTACTTGGTGGGCGTGACCCACAACAATGGGACGTCATCACGCTCATGACGTCATGCGCAAAATGGCCACCGTCTGGAGCGCACTGCTTTTTCAAGTGAGGTACAACATCGATGGTGTCAGCCACGTTGTTCATTTTCATGCCACTTTCATGGACCAATTTTGGAATATTGATTTTTCCGCAAGTTCGCTTGCACGACATATACTAATGGTGTCTTCTAACGTTAACGTTGATTGTCTCAGTAATCTCTCTCGCAGTTTTTCACTTTTAACTCCACATATAATCTGATTGTGCAGAAGGAAGTCTAATAATATGGAAAAATTACAGGTCTGTGCTTTGAGACTGAGATCTGTAATAAAGCAGTCAAGTGTTTCACCTGCTTTCTGGACTCTATTCCTGAAAATATATCTTTCAAAAGTTTCATTTATCTGAAGCTCATAACGGTTGTCAAACATTTTGATTACTTTACAATATTTTTTTGTCACCCTCATTCTCAAAATGGAATGAGTTGAAAATCTCTAGGGCTTGCAATCCAGCCATTGTTAGAAAAAACACAATTTTTCACTGGTCGCTGGTCGCTTTGAGGTCTCAGGCTGAGATATATAATTCAAACTGCTGTTTGAAATTTTTCCAGTTAACATCAACTTTATCCGATGTCCATAATTACTTCAGAGTCTGCAAACCCTCCATTTCTCTTTGACTGGGTAGTTTATTCCGATGTTACTGGCTTCCACGAGGTTGTTGAGATCGGAGCCCGGTTGAGTGTTTTTTCCTTCTTCGCATGTTTTCTTTATACACGGAGATTTTTTTCTCTCACTAAACCTATCTATTTTACCTTAGGAACGACACCTGGTACCATGTGATATTCCCTGGTTTCTTTGTGAGGATGGCTTTGATGTGTAGTGTTCAACAAAGTACATCAAGCTATGTTAATTAACAAATCTAATTTAATAACATTACTTTTAACTAGATTCAAACGTATCCCTAAGTACAAAGGTTGCTAAAATAAACTATGCTATAACTCTAACTACAGAACTCCACAATACACAACACCTTCTCCCAGAATCAAGGGTGTCACGTGATAATAGAGGGAGATCCTTTAAAATATTAGCTAAAATATACTGGAAAATAAAATGATTCTTGAAAATTATTGAAGTTGTAGAAGTATGAATAAGTTATAAAATTGGCTAAACTTTTGAATACTGTCCATGACTGTCTCAAATGCTGCAAAATAATGTACTGCAAGTAAGCCATATGAGGGTGCATTCAACGAATTTGAAACAATCTCATAACTTTGACCAGATGTGGTGTAGGGAATTTGAACGTGGGACAAGAGTCACGGGAAAGATAATTAATTTGGAGTAATTGATTAATGTCTAATTAACCAATCGCCTGTTAAGTGACTGACACTTTCCTGAACTTATCAAGGGGATCTCAGCTGAGAATTACAACCAATGAAACTAAGTAAGGGGCTAAAGCCAGATAAGGATTCCCTTAAGATTGTGATCCATTTGACTGATTAGAGAGAAGAATTTTAGCCATCAGAGAATCCTTGAAGCATTCATGAAAATCTCTTATAAATTGGCCATTTGTTGAAATGGCTTTTAATTTGGAAATCTGGAGTCACTATTATTTTGAAGTTTTTGCTTTCACTCTTCAGTGTCTCAAAGACATTTGAATGTGCACAGAAAAGCTTTTCGATTTAATTTTGTGTAAATGTACCAAAAATGAGTTCTTAAAGAAATAAACAGTGCTTCTTTTCTCTAATCTGAGACCTTATCTATGAGTGAGAGAAAAGGGGAATCTTACTTTCCCCTTCTTCAGGATTAGCGTGATCGCCGCCTGTTTCAGTGTCTCCAACAGCTCCCCCATCTCCAGCGCCTCGCTAAACATCCTCAATAAATGCCCGGCCCGGGGGCCTTCCCCGACTCCATCCCTTTTCTGCTATCCATCTCCTCTCTCAACTATAATGGCTCCCCCAGCGCCTGCCTCCTCTCTTCCTCCAGCCGTTGGAATTCCAGCCCATCCAATAACCATCTTATGTCCCCTTCCTCACAACCCGGATTGTCCCAATACAACTTCTCACAGTATTCTCTGAACGCCTCATTTACCTTCCCCGGTTCCGACACTACCTCCCCCTTCCCTGTCAGGATTTCTCTGGACTCGGCCTGTCTCCGTAGCTGATGGGCTAGCATGCGGCCCACCTTCTCTCCATATTCATACTGCATCCCCCTCGCCCTCCGTAGCCATCCAACAGCCTTCCCCGTAGTCATCCTGTTGAACAACCCTGCAACTTCTTTCTCTTCGTCAATCCCTCCGTGGGGTGCCTCGAATATTTCCTTCCACCTCGATTGTCTCATCCAATAACCGCCCACACTATTCCTTCCTTCTCCTATCTCTGTGAACAAGATAATCTCCCCATGAACCACCGCCTTCAATGCCGCCCATAATGTGGATGCTGATACCTCCCCATTCTGGTTCAACTCCACATAGTCCTTAATCACAGACCGCACCTTATAACAATACCTTCTGTCTGCTAACAGCCCCGAGTCTAACTTCCATCTTGGCCTCTGCTCCTGCCTCGAGCTAAGTCTAACCTCCAACCAATGCGATGCATGGTCAGAAATCACGATTCCCGCATACTCACACCAAAAAAAATCAATTCTTGGGCGTAGCTTGTACTTGTGCAGGAAGAAGGAGCACTAAACCTCCTGGGTTCCTAAACCTCCACAAATCCACCATTCCCATCCTTTCCATAAACCCTCCCCGATCCTTCACCACCCTCAACCTTCCCATTGCCTTGGGGTACGATCACCGGTTTCAACATTCAATTAAAATCACCCACCCATGATTAACTGATGCATGTCCAGGCTTGGAATTGCTCCCAGCAAGCCCTTCACAAACACCACGTCATCTCAATTTGGTGCATTCACTCGCACCACCGGCGTCCCTTCCAGCACCCTGCTCACTATCACGTATCTCCCCTCTGGATACCATAATTCCTTGGCCCCTCGAAACTCCGTCTTTTTGCTCAGCAGGGCCGCCACCCCCACCACTTTGAATCGAACCACGAGTGGAAAACCTGACCCACCCATCCCTGTCTCAACCTAACCTGATCCTTCATCCAGAGGTGCATCTCCTGCAGAAAGACCACACCCGCCTTCAAGGTCCTCTGGTGCGCAAAGATCTGAGACCTCTTCACCGTCCCGTTCAGCCCACGTACGTTCCATGTCACGAACCTTACCGGAGGCTTCCGCCTCTACTCCCCTGTACTCCTCTCCGGCTCTGTCCCCTTTAATTTGGCCCTAAGATTTTGCACCCAAGTTGGCCTCCTTCGCCATCCATAATCCTGCTCCTACTCCAATATTGCCACATCGCGTCCCCATCTCCATCTTCTCCTCCCCCCCCCCCAGCCCCTCCTCCCCACCCTACCACTTGGACAACCTCCCCATGGCCACCTCCCCCATCACACTTCCATTCACCAGCATTATCTGCCAGTGTGGCAGCTCCTGCCCTAAGGATCCTCCTGTCTACCCCTCCACCCCTACCCCCCCCCCCCCCACCCTTCCTTTCTTGGTCTGTGCAAACGGCTTCCTGTGGACCTCCCCCACACAAACAAAGACAGAACCAAAGCCACAGGTCCCCTCCTCCAAAAATGAAAAACCATTACAGGTGGCGGGGGGGGGGTGCAGTTCCCGCCTTACAAACGTATTGCCCCGTAACAAACAATCACAGCAACAAAATCACCTCACCCAAGAGGAAAATCCCTCATCCTCCAACCCGCACACTACCCGCATTCCGAATTCCATTGTTCCTTGCTCTCCTATCAGCGTTCAGTTCTGCCCCCAGTTCATGGTCTCTAATAAAGTCTCTTCTGAGGTTTCAAGTTTCAAAATAGTACTCCTGGCCTTCAAACATCACCCACAGTTTAACCGGGTGCAGCACCCCAAATTTGACCTGCCTTCAGTAAAGAACTGCTGTGGCCCTGTTGAGCACGGCATGTCTTTTCGACAGCTCCGCTCCAATGCCCTGATAAATTTGGATCTTGTTCCCCATTCACTTGCAGTTCCGCTTCTCCCTGGCCCACAGCAGGATCTCCTCCTTCTCCACAAACTTGTGGAGCCTCATAATCACCCCCAATGGAGGCTCCCCCACGCTCTGCTTCTGCATTAGGAATCTGTGCGCCCTATCCACCTCTGGGGCCTTGTCCAGCACCCACCTCAGCCATCAGCCCCGCCAGCAGCCTTGAGGCGTATTTTGTGGCACTTGTGCCTTCCACACCTTCCGCAAAGCCAACGATACGCAGATTTTGCCTTATGGATCTATTCTCCTGCTCCTCCACCTTTGCCCTTAGCGACTTGTAAAGGTCCCCCAGGAGCCCCACCTCTACCTCCAATGCCACCCACCATGCACTGTGGTCAGACATCGCTCTCTCCATCTCCCGGATCTGTGACTCCTCTGCCTGCAAGCACTTCCCGACTTTCTTTATCGTGTCTTTCAAGGGTGCTCCCCCGCTCCTTGAATGGCCTTCGATTGATCTTCCTGCATCTCCTTTTGATGCTGGCGGAACTCTTCTCTGATGAACGCCATCAACTTCTCCATCTGGGGTTTTCCAGCATGCGGCAACCCTTCCTCCTCCACCATCTTTCCAATTTGTTGCTGCGCCACAGGTCTCTTCCAATTCGTTGTCCAGATCTTTAACCTTCTTCTGCCGGGTCTGATAACCAGCAGACATTCCACTCCCGGGGGAGTGCGACCACTCACTCCATGACCTCCATCGGAAGTCAGGCCCTCCCCTTCCTGATTCCTAGGCCCTTGATCAGGCATTGATCCACCCCAGGAAAATGACAAGCTGGTCCCACGGATTTAGCTTCCATGTACACCAGGCCCACCTGTCGCTCGTTTAATATTGGCAGTGCTGGGATGAGGCACTTAAGTAGTCATTAATCAACGTCTTCAAGGCCTCAATTATCAGTGGAGTGGAAAGATCAACCTTGGACCTTCCCGTCCCAAACCTAATTCTCCGGAGGCAAGAAGGCAGCGGGCATGTCATGATCCCACACAATTGCGTGCACTTCCCATTCCAAGCTCGCCACCAGAAAGAGCCAAAGATTCCATCCATGGTTGCTTTAAACCAGAAATATTCTGTTTATAAAGAAGTTACTCATATATGTTCAATGTTCATGTTTTTCACTGTTTCCTGATGGATTCTGAGATGCAAAAGTGGTGAAGGGATGCACATTCCTAGTGAAGGAATTGTAACAATAATAATGATTAGTGTCACAAGTACGCTTACATGAACACTACAATTATGTTACTGTGAAAATCCCGTACTCGCCCCCTCCGGCGCCTGTTCAGGTACATTGAGGGAGAATTCAGAATGTCCAATTCACCTGACAAGCACAACTTTCAGGCCAATGTGTCTGAGGTTTATGGGGGGACACAGTGGATCGGGTGTTTTTGATTAGGTTCTGCCCCATAAGTAATTGTTGATTCTCTTATCAACTGCAGCTATCTGCACAGATTTAACAAAGATTTTGAATTATAGGCGATGACAAGTGAAAAGATTGCCTCATTTTTCTTTTCTTCTTGATTCAGTCAATCTTTTGCTCTTAGGCTTTCTCATGGTTAATAAAGTTTTAATCATAGAATCCCTACAGTGCAGAAGGAGGCCATTTGGCCCCTCAGGTCTGCTCCAGCCTTTGCTCTGACAGAGCACCCTACCTAGGCCCAATCCCCCACCCCTATCCCCGTAACCCCACTTAACCTTTGGGCAATATTAGCACGGCCAATCCACCTAACCTGCACGTCTTGGGAGAAAACCGGAGCACCCTGAGGAAACCCACGTCAACACAGGGAGAATGTGCAAACTCCACACAGTCACCCAAGGCCAGAATCAAACCCAGGTTCCTAGAGCTGTGAGGCAGCAGTGCTAACCACCTTGCCAGCATGCCGCCAAATAGTTGAGCGACTAATATCTTACCTCAATGAATATTGGCAAGTGTTTTAAACACGGGGGAGGAAAATTTATGCTATTCACTTATTGTCAAGCTCCATTTTGCCCATGAACCTGCAACCCAACTTCAGAAAGGTGAGTCTCCATTCCAAATTCCTTCCCCAATTATTCTCTTCTTCAGTCTCACTTTCCCCATAAAATTCCAAATTTCTCCCAATGTTTAATTCCAAATTTCTCCCCATATTCTTTCCTGAACTACAATGTTAACCTACCAAGAAAACACCCCATGTTGTTTGACTAAAGGTTAAATGGTGATTGATTGGAGAGTTGAGCATCTATCTGCAATGTTTTGCATACTGAATAAGTTTACTGAGTAAACTTGAAATGTGCAGCCTTGTCAGTGAATTTAGGATATGTCTGGGGCTGGACCTGGACTTTCTTCATTTCTATAACTTGAAATCAAGAAATTGGCAGCGGGTGAGGGAGGCACATTTCTACTTTAATCTTCAAGGGACTCAATTTGTTCTTACACGTTGATCAGAGCACCTCTAAAATAAGCCCCATAACTTAGAAAGGAATTTTGTCACAGACATCTTAGATAGGGTTAGAATTACTGTGTAACACAAAGTGGCATTACCTACTGTAGACCACTGGTAACACATGTCACTCTCAATCTTGGAACTCAATACTGAATGATAAATTGCAGCATGCGCTTTGCATTCCACTTTTGCAAGTGACCTGCAGAACCCTCTCAATCATTATATAACATTAATCACATCCAGCAGTTCATCATTCAGCAGTCCCCATCCCCTCATGCACAGATTAACCTTCAGGCCAGATCGGGTGGTGTTTAATTGATGTTGAATAAAGTATTTACAGTAACATTGGTTGTGTGCGTGAAACCTTAGCTGTGCCACAGAAGCGGCATAACACGTTTGAAGGTCACTTCAGCTTTGGGTGGCAATATAACATGGCCACAATCAGATTGGCTACCCCAAAATATATGCAGCCTGATTTTGTCTTTCATTGACTTCAATGGTCTGCGAGCCCCTTGCTCATAGGCTTAATAACTGACTGCAGTCTGGAATTGTTCCCAAGGGTAGAAAGGAAGCTCATGAGACGCCATTACTTAGAAAAGACATGAAGTCAAAACCAGGAAACAACAGCCTGACTTTGGTTACAGGCAGGTTGCTGGAAGGGATCATTAAAGATGCATTTTGTGAACAATGTGACAAACGAAGGGTAATTAAATAATCTAAACCTGACATCTGTAAAGATCATGGGCAGAATTCTCCCGTACCTGGCGGGACGGAGGTCCTGGCAGGACGGAGTGGCGTGAACCACTCCGCACCTTCAGGGGTTAGGCCTACCCCGGAGTGGGTGGCGCCCCGCCGGCCGGCGTGGAAGGCCTTTGGCGCCGCATCAGCCGGGGCGGGGGGCGGTAGGGTCTCCGCCGGCCGGCGCGGGTCCGCACATGCGCGGGAGCGTCAGCGGCTGCTCACATCATCCCCGCGCATGCGCAGGGGGAGGTTCACCTACGTAGCGGCCATCGCGGAGGCTTACACGGTCGGCGCGTAGGAATAGAGTGCCCCCACGGCACAGGCCCGCCCGCAGATCGGTGGGTCCCGATCGCGTGCCAGGCCACCGTGGGGGCACCCCCCGGGGCCAGGTCGCCCCGCGCCTCCCCCAGGACCCCGGAGCCCGCCCGCGCCGCCAGGTCCTGCCGGTAAGGGCCAACTCTAATTTACGCCGGCGGGACCTGCATAGAACGAGCAGGACTTCGGCCCAGCGTGGGTCGGAGAATCGCCGGGGGGGTGGGGAGGTGGGTGGGGGGTGGGGGGGGGGCGCCGCCAACTGGCGTGGCGCGATTCCCGCCCCCGCCGAATCTCCGGTGCCGGAGAATTCGGCAGCCGGCGGGGGCGGGATTCACACCGAACCCCGGCGATTTTCCGACCCGGCAGGGAGTCGGAGAAACCCGCCCCATGTCTCACAAACGTGGTTGAATCAGGCTGATGAATGTCGGTCTCCCATATGTATGTTGGTTTTGAAAGTGCTTTGAACAAGATGAGTGCGCATTAAATTATTTAACAGTTGAGTCTTCCAAATAGTAAGAATATTTTTAATTGGATAAGAACTGAGGTGCATTCTCATAGACAGAAGGTAGTGAGAGCCTGTTATTGGTGGAATCCAGCAGGATTCCATGATTGACCATCACAAAATTCATGACAAAACCACCACTTGCAAGTACTCCTCCAAGCCACTCACCATCCTGACTTGGAACTATGTCACCATTCCTTCACTGTCGCTGGGTCAAAATCCTGGAACTCCTTCCCTAACAGCACCATGGGTGTACTTCCTTCACATGGACGGCAGCGGGTTCAAGAAGGCAGCTCACCGCCACCTTCCCGAGGGAAATGAGGGATGGGCAATAAATACTGGCCTGGCCAGCAACACCCACATCCTGTGAAAGAATTAAAACACTGTTCACCAGCTTCATCAACAATCTGGATAAAGGTGTTGCAGGGGTGGGTGAGGTACAAATTTACAGATGGTACAAAGATTTGTATGGCTGTTAGGATCAAGGATGTGAAAAGTAGATTTCAGGTCTTGATGCAAAGGAGAAATGGAGAAACACAAGGATGTGTATATTATGCAGGATGTACACTATGCAAGGGAATGTGGTGGCATAGTGGTATAATTAGTTACTTGTTACGAATTGGGGGAAATTGAGATCAGAAGATGAAATAAAAAGCGGAATTGATAAGGGCAGCTGCCTGAAGAGGTGTTTTGATACATGGATTACCATACCAGTGAGAAAAGAAAGTGTTTATCTATGTGACAAGGGGAAAACAATGGGGTATAGAAGAGTTAACTTCAAAATGGAGAGATAAGGGGGTTCACACGTATATGCTAAAAGCAGGGTCCACAGGGTGGGTAACATCAAAGGGAAAGATTGGTATATCCATAGCACAATAATTGGAGAAAGGTACACAGTAGCAGCAACTACCATCACAGCCACACCCAGCTGCAGGGAACAGCCTTCCAGTTAAGGCGAAAAGGACAGCCAGTTAAAATCTAAAACGCAAACTGAGAAGATTATGCCATCACTGAAACTGAAGATGTTTTTCCCAAACGTAGACAAATAGCCTGTGCATGTAATTATCTGCTGGATTTAGCTCATTGGATGTGGTTTGGGAACAAGGGACATCTCAGAGTTCATGAAACGTAGGTAGTGGGGAACAAAGGGGTAACTTCATGTCATACTGTGTACGTAGCCAAGTGTAGTTAAGTTTACCGCTGCAGTGTGTTTTTCTTTTAAGGTAATAAATATTCTTATTAATTGATCACAGAACAACTGACTATTTCTCCCTGGTTTGCATATGTTTTCTCCAGTACACCAAATTGAAAAAGTACACCACTAAGAATCGGCATTCCAAGTTACCCTTCTGGGGTATGAGATACTTTCACATTTGACAAAGCGGAGCTCTTAACACACAGGATGAGTAATCCAGAGATCCAGGGTAATGCTCTGGGGGCCAGGGTTCAAAGTGCACTACGGCAGATGGTGAAATTTGAATTCAATGAAAATTAGCAGTGATAAGTCTAAAGATGACTATTGTAAAGAGTAATGGTTCAATAATGTCTTATGTCTAAGGATTAATGTCCTTTGCGGAAGGAAATATACCACTCTGGCCGATGATTCCTGACCCACAGTGGTTCACTCTTAAATACCCTCTAAAATGGCTTAGCAATCCAGGGCAATTAGGGATGAGCCAATTTCTCAGACAGCAACGTCCTCAACCCATGAACAAATAAAATAAAAAATTGTGCGCCCAGTGCTGTTAAGCAGATGGAAAGCCTGAAGATCCACAACCAGTGCTTTTGTTAATTTTCTTTACAGGGTGTGAGTACCACCGATAAGACCAGCATTTTATTGCCCACTCCATCCCAACCGACTCTCCAGCGAAGGGGGCGAGACTCCCAACAAGATTTCCCCAGTTTGAGATTCTGACTCAAATTTAAGCCTGACACTGGGGTTCCAAAGTCCACAAGCAAAATCCTACTCCCGGTGCTGGGGAGGGATGGGCGGGTGGGTGCATGGGGTTGGTAATTGGAAAGAAAATACAGTAAGTAAACAATAGTTGGCTGGTCTGGTGATGGACACGATATGATTGTTGCACTGAGTCTCTCCTGGAAAGAGGCTATTTGTAAGGATATGGGAAGAAAAAGCTGCACATTTGTCATTGTGATGAATGCCGTGTTGTTGCTTTATTTGAAATATGCACATCTATGATTTGAAATTCTGTGCAAGGTGATCCATCTAAGCAACATGGTGTCAGGAGGTCACCGTGCGCTCGTTCTCAGATTGTATTGGCCCAGTTCTAGTGCTGCTCCCTCTCCCTGCAACTCCTGCTACAAACTACTTTCTCACAACTCTCAAGATTTTGGGAGCGATGAATGGGCATCACATTGAAATTGCAAGTCAAATGGAAGGGGTTTTCCTGTTGATTTCCTTATTTCCCCTTTCTTTATTATTTCTGTCATCATTTTATCCATGGATGCTTAATGGACCTATATCTTCAGGGCGAGCAAGAGAAGTGAGGAATTCAAAAGTTACAAAAGAGAACTTTCTGCTAGCAGAACTCAGACTCGGTTCGATTGGTTGGCTGGTGGTCAATGAATTGGCAAAAGGCCATATTCTGCCCGGTAACAGGCAGTGATTGTGTTCCATCCCAGTGGGATGATTTTCAAAGACCCCAGGGAGCACAGTTTCCCATTTCCCCATCTCCCCATTTCCCCTTCTCCCCTTCCTCCTCCCACTCCCCCCTCCCTCTTACTTCCCGCCACCCATTTAGTCCCTCCCCTTCCCCCTCCCCCCTCCCTTCCCCGTCCCGTTCCCCCCCACCCTGTTCCGTTCTCCCAGGGTCCGTGTAATATCACTCCAGGGTGATGGGACTGTGTTGACATTGTCAGCGGGTCACTGTTTAGGGCAGGAGGCTGATGAGCTGAGCACTGGTGCCATAGTCTGACTTTTGCCTTTCTGCTGAGTGCTCGCTCACATCCATCGCCTGGGCAGGGCGGGGGTGGTGGTGGTGGTGGAGGAGTCCAGGACCTCCACGTCCGGGGGCTGAGGCAGGGGATTGGTGGTCAGCCAGCATTGTGGATGGAAGTGCCAGAGGCGTCATATTTCTCAGGTCCAACGTCTTTTAATGCTGTAAATACTCCTCCCAACCCCTTCCCCCCCACATCACCCCACCCTACCCCTTTACTTCCTACCCCCCGTGCTCCCTCAGTGATACTCGACCTGCTTAACCTTCCGGGCTCTACCGCTGCTGTGTTGCCAAGATGCACAAGAGTTGGAGGCAGCCAGCTATCTACCGCATCCCGTGGCCTTTGAAGTCCTTCGTGGGCGTCCTCTGAGTTCCTGGAGCTGTTGGGCCACGGCCCATTTACCAGCGGCACATGCCCTGCTGTGCCACCCTGTTCTGGGGACTGACTCCGAGGTGTGCCACTATCAGGAGGTCGAACTCGGAGGAGCTGGTTGCCGTCATTGCCATGCCATAGGGTGGCTCCGGGTTCGTACCCAGTGCCATGTGCTCCCGGTCGGTGCCCATAGAGCTCTCGGGTTCACCTTGGGACTGATGGGCATATGGATCGAGCCCTGGCTGCCTCTCCAACATCTGGCTCTGCCAGCCCTGACGGCTCCCAACTACCTGCAGCATGGTGTCAACGCCCTTTGTTATGCCCCTCAGTGACTGGGTCATGCTCTGAAGTGTCCCCGTGATGCGCACCTGCGACCTGGACACCTCCCCCAGTGCCTGGGCAATGCCCACCTGAGACTGGGACATTCTCCACAGCGCGTCATCAAGGTCCACCTGAAACGTCGCCAGATATGCTATGGAGGCACTCAGTCATGGCTGTCACTGACTGAGCCACGCCTCAGATTCCTCCACTCATGCTGCCAATGCCATGCACCAGGCCTTCCACTGCAGTCGCCACCCAACCAGTGTTGGCCTCGGTTCCGCGCATTGCCGGTGCCATCTCCTAGCCTCTGGGACGCCTCCAATCAGCTACGGGCCTGCTGGAGTGTCGCTGACATCGCCCTCTGATTCTCACGGCCGCACACTGTCGACTGCATCGGACTCGGGAAAAAATGGTCCAGAGGCTTAGCATCTGACTGGGACCCAGCCGAACTCCGATTGCTGTCGCGCATGGGCAGTCCTGTCTTCATCTGATGTGTATCAACAACTGTGTGGTACTCTGCACCCACCGAGGTGCGTGTCTCTGCGCTGGTGGAGGATGGAGATGACAGCTGTGCTGCGAATGCAGTGGTCTCATCGGAGCTCCACTCAGAGGTGTTCTCATGGAAGGCAGGGAGGGTAATACCCTGGATGGCCTGACACCGTCAGATGGAGATCCTGCGGAAGAATGTACGTGTTTTCATAGATAGAATTTACAGTGCAGAAGGAGACCATTCGGCCCATCGAGTCCACACCGGCTCTTGGAAAGAGCACCCTACCCAACCGCACACCTCCACCCTATCCCCATAACCCAGCAACCCCACCCAACTAAGGGCAATTTTGGACACTAAGGGCAATTTATCATGGCCAATCCACCTAACCTGCACATCTTTGGACTGTGGGAGGAAACCGGAGCACCCGGAGGAAACCCACGCAAACACGGGGAGAACGTGCAGACTCCGTACAGACAGTGACCCAAGCCGGGAATTGAACCTGTGACCCTGGAGCTGTGAAGCAATTGTGCTAATCACTATGCTACTGTGCTGCCCCATGTGGTCAGTGGGAGCTATGGGTCAGTCTCTGTGGCATTACCAACTCACGTGTGACGGGTCAACTGGGTGGTGGCCAGTGGATCCTCACCTCTGTGCCATATGCTAACCTCTACGTCAGTGACCAATCTATCCTCGGCCACCCCCGCCACCTCCTGGGCCCGTTCCTCGTTATGGGTGAGGACTCTGATATCCAGCGCCCAGTCGCCAATCTGGGACCTCTCCCGTCTTTTGTGGACCACCATCTCCAGGGCATCGTGAGCCACACGCTTTGGTAATCGTTGGGGGGGGGGGGGGGAGAGTATGGGGGTTGAAGGGAGGGGGAGTATGAGGGGTTGAGGGATGGGGGGACGACATCGGCGTCACTGCTAAACATGGGTGAGCCAGGGCATTGTACAGTGCTGGATGGGGGCAGTGCCAGGCGCATGGTCATGGGGGGAAGGACTTGGTGAGCAGGGTGGTTCCAGGGGGCCGGTGCCAACCCACCTGTGCGTACTGCTGGTGGTCATTGATCTTCTTACGGCATTGGGTGCCGGTCCTCCTAGTGACATTCCCCAAGCTCACGGCCACTGCCACTACCTCCAAGGCGGCACTGGCTGCTCTGTGGCTGATCCTCCAAACTACCCGAGGGAACAGGGATCCCCTCTGGTTTCGACTGCGTCCAACGATCTGGCCAGGTCGGCGAATCGCGGCGCTGGTCTCCTTGTTGCCATGGCTGCAGCTGTGTGGGGTTGCTCCGCAGGAGCAGCTTAAATGCTGCTTCGCCTAGTTAGCAGGGAACTGGTGGGTGCGGTCCCGGCGAATCAGCCGGTGGACCATCAATGGCGGCGTGAAGCCCATCGGGCTTCGTTAAGTGAATGAGCATTGGGGAGCTCACAGCAGTTCTCGCTCTAAGTGCCACACTTAGAAACATTTTCATTAAATCGCGCCCCTAGTCGTTGGTTTTGGGCCTTGGGGAGTTTCTCTCCAGTCCAGCTCTCACTTGGAAGTGTATTCAACAGTGGGGAGCTCAACTTGCTGGAGAGGCCAGCTCCTCAGAGATCGGGGCACCATGAGCTTGAGAATCCCCCACAACACACATCCATGGGCAATGTCACCCCCACCCTCACACATGGGCATTGCCCCCCAGTGAGGGCACGCCGCTATGGGGTAGCTGAGGGTCCCATCCTTTTCAGGTACATCACGCTCCCTTTCGGGGCCATATTTCAGGAACCCCCCCCCCCAAACTTTATGAGGCCCCTTCATAGCCCCCCACTGTTCATAAAACCCCTTACTCCCCCTTTCATGGACAGGCCCCCTCAGGCCCTGGCCTGGGTATCAGTGTTCCCAGGTGCCGGTTGGCATTGCCAGCCAGGCACCTGGAAAGTGTCAGTAGGACACCTGGCACTGCTGGGGTACCTGGGTGCATCAGGTAATTGCCAGATTACTGCTCTGCCCTGTTCTCGACAACCCAAGGGCTCCAATGCCTCCGGGTGGCTATCACAACTCGTCTCCGCCTGTGGAGACCTTACCAGTGCGGCTGGTGATTCCTGGGCATTGGGGTGAATGCTGAATCGGGATATTTAAGATCGCGCAGGGTGCTGGGAGCCGGGTGACCCATGATTGGCCCACGTCCGGCACAAAACCCGATTCACCTGTTGGGTACGGCTCCCAGCCGGGCACAATAAGGTGGCTGAATCGTGCCCTCAATCTCTTCATAGCTACTTTTATGAAAGGTGCACATGACCATTGACAACATGGGCGGGATTCTCCGACCCCACGCTGGGTCGGAGAATCGCCGGGGGCTGGCGTGAATCCCGCCCCCGCCGTGTCCCGAAGTCTCCGCCACCAGAGATTCGGCAGGGGCGGGAATCGCGCCGGTCGGCGGGGGGCGGGAATCGCGCCGCGCCGGTCGGCGGGCCCATCCCTGCCGATTCTCCGGCCCGCGATGGGCCAAAGTCCCGCTGCTGGAATGCTTGTGTCCCCAGCGTGGATTAAACCACCTTTTGAACGGCGGGACAAGGCGGCGCCCGCAGGCTCCGGGGTCGTGGGGGGGGCGCGGGGCGATCTGGCCCTGGGGGGTGCCCCCACGGTGGCCTGGCCCATGATCGGGGCCCACCGATCCGAGGGCGGGCCTGTGCCATGGGGGCACTCTTTTTC
This sequence comes from Scyliorhinus torazame, assembly GCF_047496885.1. Classification (NCBI taxonomy): domain Eukaryota; kingdom Metazoa; phylum Chordata; class Chondrichthyes; order Carcharhiniformes; family Scyliorhinidae; genus Scyliorhinus; species Scyliorhinus torazame. The sequence goes on along the minus strand of NC_092720.1, from coordinate 116,460,923 downwards.
TTCCGTCTTCGCCATGGTCTTCACTATGGCAGAGGCGGAAGAGACCCCCTCCCCTGCGTATGCGCGGGGCTGACATCCACAGCCGCTGACGCTCCCGCGCATGCGTCGCCTGCCGAAGACCTTTCAGCCCCGGCTGGCGTGGCGCCAAAGGCCTTTCCTGCAAGCCGGTGGAGCACAAACCACTCCGGTGCGGGCCTAGCCCCTCAAGGTGAGGGCTTGGCCCCTAAAGGTGCGGAGACGTCCGCACCTTTGGGGAGGCCCGACGCCGGAGTGGTCCCCGCCACTCCATTACACCGGAACCCCCCGCCCCGCCGGGTGGGGGAGAATCCCGCCTCATGTTTGTACTTTGGATTAACTGGACATATTTCTTTCCAATACAAGCCCAGCACGTGTGCCATGATGTTTACATAATTAGCTCGCACTAAACTTTGGATGATTTTTTATTTCTTTATGCGACATGTGCATCGCTAACGGGGCCAGCATTTATTGTCTGTCCCTAATTGGCCTTGTGTATCTCCCTAGGTCATTTGAGAGGGCAATTAATATACTGCTATGGATCTGGAGCCACATGTAGGCCTGACCAGGTAAGGATGACACACTTCATTCCCTAAAGAACATTTGGGATCACGGTATGTTTTTACGACAATCGGCAATGGTTTAAGAGTCACCATTAGATTTTTACGTTGAGAGTTTTACTGACTTGAGATTTCAACGTCTCTAAATGTTGATGTTGCAACTTTTGGAGAAAGAAGGGGAACAGGAAATGCCTGAGGCCAGGGTTGCACCAACTGCACTTACAAATACAACCACTTTGGCTGTTGTACATCTTTAACAAGATGACTGTTGCTGTAAAAAGGGACACACTGTCAAAGCTTTTCATCTTGCACTTATCAGCACACAATCGCAAGAGTACCAAATTTCAACGGGAAATACAATTGGTACTGCCTGACAAATTGATTGGTTGGCAAGTGACTCTGATTTGTCACGGCCCACTTACATTGTTCCCTCGAAAATGCAATATTCTTGTGATTCTGGCCTGATGAGTGCAAGACAGAAAGCTTCAACGGTACATCACAGCAATACTCAAGCTCTGAACTACCATTGGGAATAACGGTGGGAATAACGTCACTTCCTCCATCTATGGGTGTTGAGTGGAATCTATAATTTAACCACCGCCAAATCTCATTTCGTAAAACCCATCGAACCGCAGGAAAAAAAGAGATATGAGGCAGGATTCGCCGATAATCGGCGCGATGGCCGGAACCCGGCGCCAAAAACGGCGCAAATCACTCCGGCGTCGGGCCCCCCGAAACGGCACAATTTCTCCGGCATGGAATGGGCTAGCAGCGGCGTGACGCCATTCACGACGGCGTCACCCGTCATGGACGCGCGTCGCAGCACAAAAGACGCCCCCCCCCCGGAGTCCCATTAAAATGGCCGCCCGCCGTGCAGCGCCGAGGTTCCAGGAGCGGGACATCGAGGCGCTCCTGGACGCAGTGGAGCAGAGGAGGGAGTCCCTGTACCCTGGGCATGGCCACAGGGTCGGACCACGCCTCAGCCGGCGCCTGTGGAGGGAGGTGGCAGAGGCCATCAGCGCTGTGGCTGTAACAGCAAGGGCAGGCGCCCAGTGCCACAAGCAGGTCAATGCCCCCCTCCCTGCACTTGCCCCACCCTCGTCCCCGGCACATGTCCCCCTCCCCGGCAACCGCCCCTCACCCCCCCCTCCTCCCCAGCACCCCCCTCCCTCCCCGGCACTCACCCCCCTCCCCGGCACTCGCCCCCCTCCTCCCCGGCACACGCCCCCCCCCTCCTCCCCGGCACTTGCCCCCCCCCTCCTCCCCGGCACTCGCCCTCTCCTCCCTGGCACTCGCACCCCCCTCCACCCCGGCACGCCCTCCTTCCCGACACTCGCCACCCTCCCCGGCTCTCCACCCCCCCTCCTCCCCGGCACCCGCCCACTCCCCGGCGACCCCCCTTCCTCCCCTGCACTCGCCCCTTCCTCCCCGGCACTTGCCTCCCTCCCCAGCATTCCACCCCCCCCCCTCCTCCCCGGCACCTCCCCCATCCTCCCCGGCACTCACCCCACCCTCCTCCCCGGCACTCTCCCCCCCCTCCCCGGCAACCTCCCCCCCTCCTCCCTGGCACTCGCACCCCCCTCCACCCCGGCACGCCCTCCTTCCCGACACTCGCCACCCTCCCCGGCTCTCCACCCCCCCTCCTCCCCGGCACCCGCCCACTCCCCGGCGACCCCCCTTCCTCCCCTGCACTCGCCCCTTCCTCCCCGGCACTTGCCTCCCTCCCCAGCATTCCACCCCCCCCCTCCTCCCCGGCACCTCCCCCATCCTCCCCGGCACTCACCCCACCCTCCTCCCCGGCACTCGCCCCCCCCTCCCCGGCAACCTCCCCCCCCTCCTCCCCGGCACTCGCCCCCCCTGCTCCCCGGCACTTTCCCCCCCCCTCCTCCCTGGCACCCGCCCCCCTCCTCCTAAGCACTCACCCCCCTCCCCGGCACTCAACCCCGCCCCTCCTCCCCGGCACTCGAACCCCTCCCCGGCACTCAACCCCCCCCCTCCTCCCGGCATTCGCCCCCTCCTCCCCGGCACACGTCCCCCTCCCCGGCACTCACCCGCCCCCCCCCTCCTCCCCGGCATTCGCCCCCTCCTCCCCGGCACACGTCCCCCTCCCCGGCACTCAAACCCCCCCTCCTCCCCGGCACTCGCCCCCTCCTCCGCGACACACGCCCCCTCCCCGGCATTTGCCCCCTCCCCCCCCCCAACCTCCCCGGCACTCACCTCCCTCCCGGTAATTGCCCCCCCTCCTCCCCGGCACTCACCCCCCTCCCCGGCACTCGCCCGTCCCTCTCCTCCCCGGCACTCACTCCCCTCCCCGGCCCTCGCCCCCTCCCCCCCCCGGCACTCGCCCCCCCTTCCTGCACTCGCACCCCCTCCACCCCGGCACGCCCCCCTCCCGGCACTCGCCCCCCTCCCCGGCACTTACCCCCCCACCCTGGAACTCGCCCTCCCTCCGCCCCGGCACTCGCCCCCCTCCCCGGCACCTAACCCCCCTCACCGGCACTTCACCCCCCCTCCTCCCGGCACCCGCCCCCCTCCCCGGCACTCGCCCCGCTCCCCGTGCCTCCCCCTCCTCCCCTGCACATGTCCCTTCCTCCCCGGCACTCGCCCCACTCCCCAGCGCTCACCCCCCTACTCCCTGGCACTCGCCCTCCCCTCTCCACCTCTCCACCTCCCCTCCCCCTCCACACCCCCCCACCACTCCACACACATACCCACTCCATAACCCGCCCCACTCCACCCCCCCGCTCCACCCCCCTACCACTCCACACACCCCCCGACTCCACATCCCCCCCCACTCCACACACCCCCACTCCACCCACCCCCACTCCACACACCCCCACTCCACCCACCCCCACTCCACACACCCCCACTCCACCCCCCCCACTCCACCCCCCCCACTCCACACATACACACCCCACTCCACACACTCCCACTCCGCACATCCCCCTCACTCCACCCCCCCACTCCACCCCCCCCACTCCACACCCGTCCCCACACAACACACACCCACACTCTACACCCCCCCACTCCACCCCCCCCCCCCACTCCACACACACACACACCCTACTCCACACACACACACCCCTCCCCACCAACTGCGACCGCGCCATCACTTCTCCTGCGGCCGCCCCACGCCGAGATAAACCTCCGCGCTGGCCCGCGTCAACCATCACATCTGGTTGACGCCGTTAAATTGGTGGTTTAATTTACGCCGACGTGACCCGTGGTCATGTTGGCGGGACTTCGGCCCAACCGGCCGGGAGAATTCGGGCAACCCCGGGGCCCATAACGTCACGCCGGTCCTCGCCATTCTCCGAGGCGGGCGGCGCGATTCGCGTCAGCATGACTTTTTGGGGGCCGGAGAATTCGGCATCCGGCGTGGGTGGAATTCACGCTGTCCCCCAGCGATTCTCCGACCGGCGGGGGGGGTCGCAGAACCCCGCCCATGGTCGCAGAATGATCCATGGAGCGATTTGAATACAAATATTGCATGATAATGATGGGAACAGCTCATTGAATTGCTGCTTAATGTTTTGTAACCAGTGCATTTTCAATTAACTTCAGTGAAAACTGCAAATGGTTCATGCTATTTGCTCAAAAGTTGCCCTCGGTAATGGTGGATGTTACAAGTTATAGGGAATGTAAAGCGAAAATTATAAATTTATCAGGTAATTGTCATTTTACTGTAATATGCCGCACATTACCAGCAGTTACTGTGACAAGATCCACAACCTTGAGGGTCAGCTAGAAGCTGACCTTCGGAGTCATGAACCAGCATGGTGCTCGTGAAGCACAGGGGAGAATAAATTTGTGTGAAGAAAAGATAATTGATGGATGTCAAATGAAACGAAAATGTTTGAGGAGGTTTTCTGTACGCGTCTTATACTCATGGAGAATGGTGTGTGCTTTATTTCCGCAGAGTAGCCTGATAAAGCCAAGTTGGCATTCTTGCATTTTTCATTGGCACCTTTTCATACACTCATGCTGAAGTTAGAACCAGTTGCCTCACGCTCGGTCTCTGGAAAGACTGAGTATGTTGAGATTGCACAGAAACCGCTTGATCGTGCAGAAGTTAAATGGTTCTTAAATCACTGTTGATTGCTGCACAACCACTGAGTACGAAAGTATGTTTAATCCAGACCAAAATAAGCTCTTTCATTGTAGCACCTATTGGTTGTAAATGAAAAATAAAGGAGCTGCGCCTTTGGCTTGTGTCTAAATAAATACAATAACCCTGTGCAATGTGATCGAAACACAAATGGTACTGAATAACAAGAGATTTTCAAGGTGACTTTATCAAGCTGGTTTTAAAAAAACTTACAAACACATTAGGTGGATTCTGTTTGAATGGTGTTCTCATCAAATGTCAAAGTAAAGACAAATTTTAAATCAAGTGTAATGACAGAAGAGAATGGCCCCAACATTAACTCAGAGACATGATGGGATATGAGTTGCGTAGAGTGGGGTTGGAGTAGTGGGCTCTGATTTTTACATGGGAGACTCAGACGAAAGTTTATCATGTCTACGATTAGTCCGTTTTAAACTGGGCAGCTAATTCATACTTTGCTTCTGGTTTTTGGCATACAATCCCGGCAGTGGGCACGATCTCTCGTGTTTAAAGGTCCAATCCAAAGTTGGAATTTCACAGAATCGCAGAATTGTTAGTCGCAGAAGGAGGTCATTTGGCCCATTCCATCTGCACCAGCTCTGCAAATGAGCATCATGACTCAGTGCCATTCCTCTGCCTTTTCCCCAAACCCCTGCACATTGTTTCTATTCAAATAATTATCTGAATCCCTCTTGAATGCCTCAATTGAACCTGCCTCCACCACACTTTCAGGCAGTGCATTCCAGACCTGAACCATGCATTGTGTGAAAAAATATTTTCTCACATCACATTTGTTTCTTTTGCAAATCACTTTAAATCAGAGCTCTCTCATTCTTGATCCTTTTACAAGCGGGAACAGTTCCTCCCTATCCCCTCTGTTCAGCCTTCTCATGATTTTGAACATTTCTATCAAATCTCCTCTTGGAATTCTTCTCTCCAAGGAGAACAGTCCCAACCTCTCCAATCTATCCTCATAACTGAGGTTCCTTAACCCTGTTACCATATTTATAAACCCCTTATGCACTCTCTCCAATGCGTTCACATCCTTCCGATAGTGTGGCGCCCAGAACTGTATACATTATTCCAGCTGAGCTCTATATAAGTTTGGAAGAGTTGGAGTTCGAAGCAAAGGAAGATCAAGTTCAAGGTTTGACTTGAGACTGGGAAAGAGGCGATACCTTCTTTGATGTGGTGCTGGGGCTGTGACGAACCCCGGAGACACAATTGTCCACAATAATGGGAGGACGAAAGCTTCTGCTAGTGCCAGGAAGGCATGGTTGGAGGTTAGCCAAGGAGGGCAGCAGTAGTAAGAGCATAGTGATACACTCCTGAATTCAATGCAAGAAACACTTTAATGAACTAAGCAGGTCAGGAAAGATGTGTACAGTTGTACATTTACCTACATCCTGCTGTGCACATAAGGACAAGAGTAAGAAAAGATGTGGCCTTAGAAGATCATGAAGTACAATTAATTTGGTTGAAAATTAGAGACAGCAAAGGTCAGGAAATGCTGGTCGGAGTAGTTTATAGGTCCCCTGACATTAGCAATGCCATTGAACAGAGCAGTAATCGTGAAGCTACTGAAGCTTGAACAAAGGCAATGTAATAGCTGTGGAAGACTCTCAACTTCACACAGACCGGACCAAACAAATTGGCAAAGAGGGTCTGGAAGATGAATTTGTAGAATGAGTTCATGACAGTCCTGGAACAATATGTTGTATAACCAACTTGGGATAGAGCTATTTTAGAACTAGTATTATGCAATGAGGCAGGGTGTGTTAATGACATCAAAGTAAAAGGTCCGCTTGAAAATAGTGATCATAATACAATTGAATTCCACGTTAAGTTTGAATGTGACATAATCCAAGAATTTTAAACTTAAACAAAACCAATTGCGTAAGTGTGGGGTTGATTGAGTAAATAGGCTGAAAGGTATGACTTAAATAAATTGTGGGAAACATTTTTTTATTATTCATTTATGGAATATGGGAATTGCTGGCTAGGGCAGCATTTATTGCCCAGCTCTAATTTTCCTTGAGAATGTGGTGCAGGAGAAGGCCTTCTTGAACCACAGAAGTCCATGTGATAGGTACACCCACAGTGTCATTAGAAAGAGAGTTACAGGTTTTTAACCCAGCAACAGTGAAGAAATGGCAATATCTTTCCAAGTCAGGGTATGTGGCTTGGAGGTGCAGGTGTTGGTGTTCCTAGTCATCTGCTGCCCTTGTCCTTCTAGGTGGTAGAGGTCACAGGTTTGGACGGTGCTGTCTGAGGAGCCTTGGTGATTGGCTGCAGTGCATCTTGTAGATGGTGCACATGCTGTCCCTGTGCATAGGTGGTGGATAGGTTGCAAATCAAGCGGGTTACTTTGTCCTGGATGATTTTGAGCTTTTTGAGTGTTGTTGGTGCTGCACTCACCCAGGCAAGTGGAGAGTATTCCATCATACACCTTGTGATGATATGCATAAAGCAATTCTGTATATAGCGTTATACACAACCTCCAACCAGCAGGTGGCAGTGTGGCAATGTAAGTCTACTATATGGCTCTGTGCCTCGAGACAGTTGGCATAAGTCGTGTTGGAGGATAGACGTATTTTGCGGTAGCTCTATAATAGTTAGTTAGTGTTAATAGTTTGTTATTTATTTATTCCAGTTATCTTTACCATGCAGTTGTTTCAAAATAAATTATTTAAACTAGATGTTCTGCAGTGCATCATTTATATCAGCCAGTCTATAGAATATGACTTAGTACAAGAAGATTCTGCACAAATCTGAACGATTAAAGATAACTTTGAAGAAGAAGAAAGAAAATGCAATTATTTCACTTCCACGGACATTGTAAGCTGCTGGCAACTGGTGCTCAATGTGCGGAAAAACTTCGAAGCCCAGGATGGAAGGTATCGAGGCACCTCAACAGTTTTAGATGACCGGTAATGCAGAATTGGCAGGTGGTTAAGCAGCAGTTCAAACTCTATGTTGCAGCCCTTGGTCTGCAGGCACAGCCTGATGAAAGGCGTATCAAGTTGCTGCTTACTGGAGCAGGTCCCCAAGCAATTGAAATTTTCAACACAAATTACTCAATGTGAGACAAATTGAAGGCTGAGCTGGAGAGGATGACAGCTTTAGGCATGGTTAAGTGCATAGAAGAACCTACAGACTGGATAACCTGTATCGGTTGTGTCAGAATAAAAGAAGAAACTACCAAAGATGCCGTCTTGCAGATGGTGAGACAATATCTCCACAAAGAATGGCCCAGAGAATCCTGCTCACGTTTTTACAACACAAGAGCAGAGCTAAATGATGCAGATGGGTTTCTGCTGAGCTAATAAGAGAAACGTAATTCCGAACCCATTAAGTTTGCTGTTTCTGCGCAAAATCCATGAAGGGCACACGGGAAGAAAAAAATGTAAGAAAAGAGCCGAAGACACAGTCGATTGGCCGGGTATCATCCAAGATTTTGAGGCAATCGTACAAAACTACACTCGGTGCAGGAGAGTGAACGTCTGTGCAGGAAGCAAACAAACTGCACAAGATGTAGAATGCTTCAGTTCCAATCATCGAAAGAGTCCAGTACTCCAAAAGTAGAGAGGCAACCACTCTTTCACAAAAGGAGGTGAAGGAGAGATTTCAGGCCAAATCCACGAAGAGGTTTGATGATAAATCTTCGAAAGTTTCCAACCATTGTAATGCAACCACCAGAAGAAGCATGCAACAGTCCTATAACAGCTGAAGAATCATGCAGAGCAGCATACGGAACAGCCACAACAAGATAAAGACACCACGATATTTGAAGAACAACAACGGCATCAACAACTACAAAGGAAGATGAAGTTACTTCACAAGTTCAGCAGACACTTAGAAGATCAACAAGGCAAAGACGCAAACCTGAAAGACTGAATTCGTTACAGACTGAACATACTTTAAAGATGTAAACAGTTATGTATTTCATATTGAATTGTAAAAATGATCTGATCAATGTAAATAATTACATTTTCCAAAGGAAAGGGCATATGATGATATGCATAAAGCAATTCTGTATATAATTGTATACACGACCTCCGACCAGCAGGTGGCAATGTGGTAGTGTAAGTCTACCATGTGGCTCTATGCCTCGAGGCAGTTGGGAGTAAGTCGTGTTAGAGGGTAGATGTATTTTGCAATATCCCTACAATAATTAATTAGTTTTAATAGTTTGTTATTTATTTATTCCAGTTATCTTTACCACGCAGTTATTTCATGGTACATTATTTAAACTAAATGTTCTGTAGTGCACCATTCATATCGGCCAGTCTACAGAACATGACACACCTGACTTGTGTCTTGTAGATGGTGGACAGGTTTTGGGAAGTCAGGGGATTAATTACTCATTGCAGAATTCCCAGCCTCTGATGTGATCTTATTACCATTCTATTTATCTGGCTTGTGCAGCTCAGTTTATGATCAAGGAATCACCATTGGTGGGGGGTTTTATTCGTTCATGGGATGTGGGCATCGCTGGCTGGGTCAGCATTTATTGCCCATCCCTGAGGGCATTTAAGAGTCAACCACATTGCTGTGGGCCTGGAGTCATATGTAGGCCAGACCATGCAAGGATGGCAAATTTCCTTCTTGAAAGGACATTAGTGAACCAGGTGGGTTTTATGTCAATTGATGATGGTTTCATGAACATCATTAAACTTTTAATTCCAAATTTTTTTTAAAAATTGAATTCAAATTTCACCATCTGCCTTGGTGGGATTCGAACCTGGGTCCCCAAAGCATTACCCTGGGTCTCTGGATTATTAGTCCAGTGACAATATCACTACCACTACCTCTCCTCAGTAATGGGAATGTCAAGGGTAGATGTTTGGTGTCTCTCTTGTTGGGTTGGTCATCGCCTAGCACTGTTGTTGCTTTAAAGAAACAATTCAAGATGTTAAACTCAAATACATTCAATTTAGAAACAAAAGCTCAATGAGAAAGATCCATCCGTGGCTTACTATGGAGGTTAAGGAAAGTATTAAATTAAAGAAAAGGTTTATAATGTTGCAAAGTATGTCTGAGTATTAGGAATGTTTTCAAATTGATAAAATAAGATAAAATAAAATATTAGAGTAATCTAGCCAGCAATATAAATAAAGGCAATAAGAGCTTTAACATGTATGTAAAAAAGAAGGGAGTAGCTAAAATAAACATTGGTCCCTTAAAAGAAGATGCAGAATAATTATGGGGAATAAGGAAATGATAGTGACATGGAACAAATATTTTATGTCAGTCTTCACAGTAGAAGGTGTGAGTTTTGAACCAAAAATAAAGGTTAACCTAGAGACTATTATGAGTGAGAAAATTGAGGAATGAATGACCAAAAAGGATACATTTCATAAGGCCAGATGTCTAATCCACAATGTAGAATAAGTCCCTCAGCGTAGAAAAACACACAGGGAGCAGCAAAGAGAATCAGGGCACAAGAGACGCTCCCTTTTTATGACTCTAGCTGCAATACGGTAAGTTTACATGTCCAGTGTGAATGTTTGTAAAAGGTTTTTCATAGAATTTACAGTGCAGAAGGAGGCCATTCGGCCCATCGAGTCTGCACTGGCTCTTGGAAAGAGCACCCTACCCAAGCCCACACCTCCACCCTATCCCCATTATCCAGTAACTTCACCCAACACCAAGGGCAATTTTGGACACGAAGGACAATTTAGCATGGCCAATCCATCTAACCCGCACATCTTTGGACTGTGGGAGGAAACCGGAACACCCGGAGGAAACCCACGCAAACACGAGGAGGATGTGCAGACTCTGCACAGACAGTGGTAACTTGATAGGGTGGCAGGTGGGTGAGGTGGTGGGTGATCATGGTGGCAGGTGGGTAGCACAGTAGGTGGGTGAGGTGGTGGGTGATCATGGTGGCAGGTGGGTACGGTGGCTGGTAAGTGAGGTGGTAGTCATTGTGGCAGGTGGGTATGGTGGTAGATGGGGGAGGCGGTAGATAGTCATGCTGGCAAGTGGGTACTATGGCTGGTAGGTGAGGTGGTAGTCATTGTGGCAGGTGGGTACGGTGGAAGGTGGGTGAGGTGGTAGGTAGTCATTGTGGCAGGTGGGTACGGTGGTAGGTGGGTGAGGCGGTAGGTAGTCATTGTGGCAGGTGGGTACGGTGGTAGGTGGGTGAGGCGGTAGATAGTCATGGTGGCAAGTGGGTACTTTGGCTGGTAGGTGAGGTGGTAGTCATTGTGGCAGGTGGGTAGGGTGGTAGGTGGGTGAGGCGTTAGGTAGTCATGGTGGCAGGTGTGTAGGGTGGTAGGTGGGTGAGGTGTAGGTAGCCATGGTGGCAGGTGGGTATGGTGGCTGGTAGGTGAGGTGCTGGGTGGTAGAGTGGCACACTGTATTTCAGTTGTGGTCTCACGAAAGCCCAGTTATTTATTCCTGAACTCCAATCCCCTTTCAATAAAGGCCAACATGCCATTTACTTTCTAAATTGCTTGCTGTGCCTACAAAATAAAATACCTGCATGGTAACTGTTTGCGCTATTTGTACAAGTCTCTCTGAACATAAACATTTCCCAGTTTCATACCTTTTTCTCGCCGTGTCTGCATGGGTTTCTTCCGGGTGCTCTGGTTTCCTCCCACAAGTCCCGAAAGACGTGCTTATTAGGTGGATTGGACATTCTAAATTCTCCCTCAGTGTACCCAAACGGGCGCAGGAGTGCGGCGACTAGGGGATTTTCACCAGTAACTTCATTGCGGTGTTAATGTAAGCCTTGTGACACTAATAAAGATTATTATTATTATTATTACCAAATACCTTTGGAAATCCAAGAATTGGTTCCCTTTAACCCAATTTACAAGTTATGTCCTCCAAATATTCCAATAAGTTATCAACGGGATTTCTCTTCTGTAAAACCACTGTGATATTTTTTCTGATAATGCTATGCTTCCTAAGTGCCTTGTTTCTTATTTCTTGTGACTTATTTCCCAACATTTTCATGATGATCGATGTCAGACCAACTGGCTTGTGGTTCCTTGTTTTCTCTCTTCCTTTCTTGAACAGCAGTCTAAATTCCAATCTGTAATCTGCGAGGAGCCACTTCAGAACCCAGGAAATTTTGGAAAATCATAACCAGCCCAACCACTGCCTGTGCAGCTATCTCTTTTAGAATGCGAGGATCTACGCCATCACTTCCTGGGGAGTTGTCAGATTTTAGTCCCCATGTGATCTCCGGTAATTCTTTTTTGCTGATAAGAGCCCAAATCTTCCAGTCTCCAAATCGAGCCATGGAAGCCCTGACGCTCTGACTCCATTGGATTTGCTTGGGAAGTTTGAACTTCCAAAGGGTAACTCCCCTGCTCCCTGGGAGCCTCAAAAAAGGTCTCAGGGTAAGATTCGGAGATTCCAGCAGTTTCAACTTAGTTACCTGAACAGTTACCCAGGAAATGTAACTGCTGGGCGACTGTACAACTGACCCCCTCATTAACCCACACTGGCACCCCACCACCACCCCCACCTCCACCCCCCGCAACTCGTCCTTCAATCTCCCGACCATCACTCCCAATCTGACTATCCCTATTCCACCTATCTTACCATTGACCCACCTGCCATCCTATGCCGCCTTATTCACCTGCCACTGCCCCATCCTACCTTCCTGCCACACTTTGGGCCAGAATCATATGGGGGCGATGGGGGTTCTTGGTTGCCCGCTGGAGAGCTGGGGTTTTCCTTGCAGCATGTTTGATTCTGTTATAGACTGGTTGATAGCGATTGATTGAAAAAATATCACAGTGGTTTTACAGAAGAGAAATCCCGTTGATAACTTATTGGAATATTTGGAGGACATAACTTGTAAATTGGGTTAAAGGGAATCAATAGATGTCATATTCTTGGATTTCCAAAGGTAATTAGTCAACAACTCATTATTGTATGATATGACGAACAGGATGGTAGAAGGTTAACTAGAAGGACAAAAAATTCCCAAGGTGGAAGAGCAGGAAAGGATGGGATTGGGAGCACAGATCACGGTAGAAGAAGTGATGAAAGGAATTAGGAACATGCAGACGGGAAAGGCCCCGGGACCGGACGGATTCCCAGTTGAATTTTACAGAAAATATTTGGACTTGCTCGCCCCGCTACTGACGGGGACCTTCAACGAGGCAAAGGAAAGGGGACAACTGCCCCCGACTATGTCAGAAGCAACGATATCGCTTCTTTTAAAGAAGGAAAAGGATCCGCTACAATGCGGGTCCTACAGACCAATCTCCCTCCTCAATGTAGATGCCAAGGTCTTGGCCAAGGTAATGGCAATGAGAATAGAGGAATGTGTCCCGGGGGTGGTTCATGAGGACCAAACTGGGTTTGTGAAGGGGAGACAGCTGAACACGAACATACGGAGGTTGTTAGGGGTAATGATGATGGCCCCACCAGAGGGTGAAACGGAGATAGTAGTGGCGATGGATGCCGAGAAAGCATTTGATAGAGTGGAGTGGGATTATCTGTGGGAGGTGTTGAGGAGATTTGGGTTCGGAGAGGGGTATGTTAGATGGGTGCAGCTGTTGTATAGGGCCCCAGTGGCGAGTGTGGTCACGAATGGACGGGGATCGGCATATTTTCGGCTCCATAGAGGGACAAGGCAGGGATGTCCTCTGTCCCCGTTACTGTTTGCACTGGCGATTGAGCCCCTGGCGATAGCGCTGAGAGGTTCCAAGGGATGGAGGGGAATACTTCGGGGAGGAGAAGAACACCGGGTATCTTTATATGCGGATGATCTGCTACTATATGTGGCGGATCCAGCGGAGGGGATGCCAGAAATAATGCGGATACTTGGGGAGTTTGGGGATTTTTCAGGGTATAAATTGAACATGGGAAAGAGTGAGCTGTTTGTGGTGCATCCAGGGGAGCAGAGTAGAGAAATAGAAGACCTACCGTTGAGGAAGGTAACAAGAGACTTTCGTTATCTGGGGATCCAGATAGCTAAGAATTGGGGCACATTGCACAGGCTAAATTTGACGCGGTTGGTGGAACAGATGGAGGAAGATTTCAAGAGATGGGATATGGTAGCATTGTCAATGGCAGGGAGGGTGCAGGCAGTTAAGATGGTGGTCCTCCCGAGATTCCTTTTTGTGTTTCAGTGTCTCCCGGTGGTGATCACGAAGGCTTTTTTCAAAAGGATAGAAAAGAGTATCATGGGTTTTGTTTGGGCCGGGAAGACTCCGAGAGTGAGGAAGGGATTCTTACAGCGTAGTAGGGATAGGGGGGGGCTGGCACTACCGAGCCTAAGTGAGTATTATTGGGCCGCTAATATTTCAATGGTGAGTAAGTGGATGGGAGAGGAGGAAGGAGCGGCGTGGAAGAGATTAGAGAGGGCGTCCTGTAGGGGGACCAGCCTGCAGGCTATGGTGACAGCCCCATTGCCGTTCTCACCAAGGAACTATACCACGAGTCCGGTGGTGGTAGCTACACTGAAGATTTGGGGACAGTGGAGACGACATAGGGGAAAGACCGGAGCACTGGGGGGGTCCCCGATAAGAAACAACCATAGGTTTGCCCCGGGGGGAATGGATGGGGGATATGGAATGTGGCAAAGAGCAGGTATAACGCAATTGAAAGATCTATTTGTGGATGGGAAGTTTGCGAGTCTGGGAGCGCTGACCGAGAAATATGGGTTGCCCCAAGGGAATGCATTCAGGTACATGCAATTGAGGGCTTTTGCGAGGCAGCAGGTGAGGGAATTCCCGCAGCTCCCGACACAAGAGGTGCAGGACAGAGTCATCTCAAAGAAATGGGTGGGGGACGGTAAGGTGTCAGTCGGATATATATAGGGAAATGAGAGACGAAGGGGAGACTATGATGGACGAACTAAAAGGGAAATGGGAAGAAGAGCTAGGGGAGGAGATTGAGGAGGGGATGTGGGCAGATGCCCTAAACAGGGTAAACTCGTCGTCCTCGTGCGCCAGGCTAAGCCTGATTCAGTTTAAGGTATTACACAGGGCACATATGACTGGAACACGGCTCAGTAAATTTTTTGGGGTGGAGGATAGGTGTGCGAGGTGCTCGAGAAGCCCAGCGAATCATACCCATATGTTTTGGTCATGCCCGGCACTACAGGGGTTTTGGATGGGGGTGACAAAGGTGCTTTCGAAAGTAGTAGGAGTCCGGGTCGAACCAAGCTGGGGGTTGGCTATATTTGGGGTTGCACAAGAGCCGGGAGTGCAGGAGGCGAAAGAGGCCGATGTTTTGGCCTTTGCGTCCCTAGTAGCCCGGCGCAGAATATTGCTAATGTGGAAAGAAGCCAAGCCCCCGGGGGTGGAGACCTGGATAAATGATATGGCGGGGTTCATAAAGTTAGAGCGGATTAAGTTCGTCCTAAGGGGGTCGGCTCAAGGGTTTACTAGGCGGTGGCAACCGTTCGTCGAATATCTTGCGGAAAGATAGATAGGGGAGAACAAAGAAGGCAGCAGCAGCGGCCCAGGACTTGGGGGGGGGGGGGGGGGGGGAGGGATGGGGGGGGGGGATGGGGGGGTGTGTGGCCTGAGACAAGGCAGTTGCCAATTAGGGCTAGTTTTTATTTTTTGTTATTTAATATTTATTTATTTGTTGTTGTTTTTGTTTAAATTTAAAAAAGGTCATTATTATCTGTATTGTTACAATGTTGTGTAAAGGATGCACAATGTACTGTGTTGGTTGACCAAAAATTTTCAATAAAATATTATTTAAAAAAAAAACTAGAAGGACAAAGGACTTTACTTGTCCAGCAATTCACTTGTTCCTTTGGCATATCTGAGCCCTTGTATTCCATTCAGACTCGGAACGTGCATAAACCGCCTTTGACGAAAGAAATCAATTTTCCTTAATGATTTTCAAAACTGGAGTCCCTGACTCCAAGAGATGCATTACAGATTGGCAGGGGGGTGGGGGTGGGAGGGGGGGTCTGTGAGCTTATTGGATTTCTATCCACTTATCATCAGATTTCATTCTTTTCCTATATTTGATGACTTACTCACTCATTGTTTGTGTTGCTGTATAAATTAATAAATATTCCGCAACACTGGTATCCTTTCTTTCCCTATAGCTGGCTTGTTGTTCTGAAACTTCTTGACGTGTGGAATTGCAGGAGTGTCACCAATCACGGGGAGAGTTGGGCAGCTAAGGGTAACAAGAGTGGGTGAATATTAATTGGGTCTGCCTCAGATGGAAATCTAATGGGACGGAATTCTCCGTAGACCAACGTCATGGAAGTCCTCACCCTCTGACTCCATGGGAATTGCTTGGAAATCGGGATCAGCGATCAGGCGGAGAATGCCGGAATTGGGGCAGGCAACTGTTTGACGCTGGTTCGCGATGCTCCTCCCTCCGAATCAGCATCATCGGGACGCACGCCGCGTCAGTCGCAACGCCATTGGCGCGTCATCAGCCAGCACAGCCGCGATGCTCCGCCCCCGATAGGCCAAGTTCCCAACGACACAGGTCACGTGTGATCCCAGTGATCGGGAACCTGGCGTTCCACCTGTGGACAGTGTCCAGCGCCGCCACACTCGGCCAGGATCCGTGCCACTGGCCAGGGTGCTTCTGCGAGGGCTCGGGGGGAATGGCGGGTGGTGGCCAGGAGGTGCGCTGTGGGGGTCGGGGTGGGGGGGTACACGGTCCAGCACGGCCGGCGCCATGTTTTCTGGCGCGACCGGCGCAGCTTGTCAGCTGCGGGTGTTTCACGCGGCGCCGGTGCTAGCCCCACACCGGTACAGGAATCGGTGAGGGGTTTGTGCCGATTTTTCCATCGTGAAACACCCGCGGATCCTCCGTTGGTGCCGGCACTTAGCCTCAGGAACGGAAAATTCCACCCATGGTCTTTTATTTCCTCGCGTGTGTTGGTGAATTGGGGAGGTGATTAAGGTTGAAGTTAGGACGCAGCATACACCTCGAGTGGTCGGTCTGCATGAAATGTGGTACTTTTGTACTGTGGCTAATTTTATTAGGCTAATTTTAATATTGGTTTTGGATCCTGGAGCACACTTTTAAGGCAGGAAAAGATTGCTTCCACAACAATTTTCCAGCATGTTTATTGATAGCAGCTCCGACTGCAACTGATACATTGAGTTACATCAAGCCTGTATCAGAGAAATAGGCCATTTTTGCAAGATGATATTCAGGCTCCTCCCAACTTTCTGGATTATGAGACGATGAAGTCAGGAAGGACTTGCAGTCATGGCAACTATGACATTTTGAAATGGACTTTCTCAGACATGGATAATGAAGCATTCATGTTTGCGCTCATTACACCTACATTTGATTACGGATTGCATTGATGATACATTGTCGGGCTTCCTTACTTTCTTTTCATTCTTACATGGGGTGTAAGCATGAGGTACAGCAGGTGGTAAAGAAGGCAGATGGTTTGCTGGCCTTCATTGCGAGAGGTTTCGAGTATAAGAATGGAGATGTTTTACTCCATTATACAGGGTATTGGTGAGGCCACACCTGGAGTATTGTGTGCAGTTTTGGTCTCCTTATCTGAGGAAGGATGTTCTTGCCATAGAAGGAGTGCAGCGAAGGTTCATCAAACTAATGCCTGGGATGGCAGGACTGATGTATGAGTAGAGATTAAGTTGTTAAGAATTGTATTTACTGGAGTTTAGAAGAATGAGGGGAGATCTCATAGAAACCTATAACATTTTAACAGGACTAGACAGGGTAGATGCAGGAAGGATGTTCCTGATGGTGGGAGTGTCCAGAACTAGGAGTCACAGCCTGGCGTCGACCATTTAGGACAGAGGTGAGGAGAAACCTCTTCACCCAGAGAGTGGTGAACCTATGGAATTTGTTGCCACAGGAAGTAGTTGAGGCCAATGTTTTCAAGAAACAGTTAGATATAATACTTGGTTTGAAGGGTATGAAAGGATATTGCAGGAAAGCGAGATTAGGCTATTGAGTGAGATGATCAGCCATGATCATAATGAATGGCAGAGCAGGTTTGAAGGGCCAAATGCCCATCCTGCTCCTATTTTCTATGTTTCTATTTGGCATCGCTGACTGGGCCAGTATTAATTGCCCTTTAACTGAATGGCTCACAAGGTGTTTCAGAGGGCAGTGTTTAATAGTCAACCTCGATGCTGTGGGTCTGGAGTCACACAATAATAAAGGCCAGACAAGCCAGCAGATTTTCTTTCTTAAAAGGGCATTAATGAAGCAGATGGGTGTTCAGGAAAAGCGACAATGGTTTCATGGTCATCATTAGAGTTGTAATTCCAGATTTTTCACCATCTGACATGCCGGAATTTGAACCTGGGTTCCCAGGGCATTACCCTGGGTCTCTGGATTAATAGTCCAGTGACAATACCATGACGCCAACGCCTCCCTACCTGATTGTAAAGAAACTCTGGACTCACCTTGATATTCCACAAGTCTGAAGTACTGGTGGTTCTGTATTGCTCAAATATATATTATTCACTATGTAAATCACTCCAATTAGGTAAACATTCTGTGAGGGGAGCAATGCTGTAATATTAATGGGGCTTTTTCCAGAGTAAGTGAGATCCACCTTGAGACCAGTGCAGACCCTAGAGACTCAAGAAAGGCCTAGTTTCTGCACCTACAGCTGCACATTTAAACGTCACATAATACATTTTGTGAAGCTTGGAAGGCACATTGATGCCTGAACAACAGCAGTGTACTAAAGGAATGATGAAGGCATGTTTTTGGTCATAGGTTCATGAGGTGATTTAAGGATGAAGAAGACCACTTGGCCATCTTCACTCATCCATCAAAGACAGCCCACTGCTCCTGAGGGAAGACAAGCTGCCAGCATAAAGCATGGGAACACACAACAGAATGCATTTCTCAATCAATCTGATCTCTTGGTTCCTCCTCTCTTCCTCTTTGATCTTCTCACTTGTGGCCACTGAATAATAATAACTCCACGATAATAATCTTTCTACCTACTTCTGCGGTGATTGGTCTGAATCTTCCCTTTCGCGAAATCGGCAGATTAAGAAGTAAAGTAGTTAGTTTTACAGTTTGACACATTGTTGCATAAATTTCTCATTAATGTATTTAACGAGATCTGAGCAAGTAAAATTATCCTTTATTCCCCTCCACTTTTCCCACCCTATCCTTTGCGGAGGTTTGTGTGTGCCATACAAATTTGAAGGGAGCTGGCTGTGCAGTGGACTGTAACAAAATTGTATTCAGGACAAATTATTCAATGACTCCCAAATTCATTGTACAACCTGGCCCCCTTCTTATTATTGTCAGTCTTGTAACCTGGTCGTAGGTGGCTTTCTGGCAATTACGTCTGGGGTTTCTTTCTCCAGTTCTAATACTCTGAAATAGAATTCCTTACATCTCCTACATTTCATTCCTCCTATAGTTTGATGAAGCATTGTTGTTGTCACTGTCTGTTTGCCACAGCAGAAATAATAGTACATGGAAGGTGACTCTAATATGGTTTTTAATAAAATGTATAGATTTCCTCTGAGAAACATTTCGATGAACTGTCTTGCAATAAAATCATCACTATGAAATAAGTAAGTGCAATTTTGTGGAGATGTTGATTACATTGCCTACCTGGAGAGAGCTGTGGCCATTTGGATTTGACAGATGTGACAAGAAAATGTGGATTCATACATTGCGATGATAGTAAAAGTGAAAATAAACAATGGAGATTGGAATGCAACCTCCTCACATCACAGCAGAGAAACATATCTTGCGTTGTGATTCTCAGACATTCAGACCCGCCAGGTCTCAGTTTCAACATCCTGGCTGTGCTGTGTCAACTGATCTCACTGGGGATGGTGATACGGAGCACGGCGGATAGCCCAATCATTTTTCTTTGGTGAGGGGCGAGCAGCGTCCTTAGTTCCAGTGAGTGGTGACTGCATGGGAATCTCTTTGAGACAGCAGGAGAGGATTGGGGTGATGACGATGTCACCTGTAATTCTAAAATACCCTGCCCAATATAAACTCTCCGTGCCCTTACAGAATAGCCATTTGGTTGAGGTTGCTGCAAAATGGTCGCAATCTGTGGAAATATCCCACAACATCAGACGATGTCTTTAGAAGAGGGGGAGGGGGACGTGCTGCAGGGGAGGGGAGCAGGAATGATACTGGGGTAAATTTCAACAAGAACTAATTGAACATAACTGACATTCTGATAAAGAAACCCAGAAGTGAGGTAATTTACCATTGCTGAATGTCTGGAAACAATGTTTGTGTTGTCTGCAAAAGCTACCAGTTTTTGACGCAGAAGAACATTTGTTGCAGCACAACCCATGCCCACGTTTCAAAAAGCACTTTTCTTTGGCTGGGAAGTGCTTTGGAACATGCTGAGGTGGAACAAGGTGCTATGTAAATGCAAGTCTTTCTTTCTGATGATGATGAGAAGGAAGGTCACACCCACAGGCTATTTCAGGCAAGCTTTCAGACCGAGGTATGAGGGCATGTTGCCAGAATGGATCACTTGGTTGTAATCACAGCTGGGGAAATACTGCAGACTGAATGGTGGAGGAAGCATACACTCCAGAAGTGATGTTTAACAAACCTGACACTGGAAACACAGGAGATGGGACCTGAAGTAGGCCATTTGGCTACTCGACCCTGCCCAACCATTGCATATGATCAAGGCTGATCCTCTGTCTCACCATATTCCAGTGCTCTCCCCAGGCCCCTTGAGACCTTTAGCCTTTAGACATCTACCTAATTCCTTCTTAAATATATGCAGTGCCTTGGCCTCTGCAACCTTTTGTGATAGAGAATTCCACAGGTTCAAGACCGTCTGAGTGAAGAGATTTCTCCTCATCTCAGTCTTAAATGGCCTACCCCTTATCCTGAGATTGGCCCTTTGTTCTAGAACCCCCCCACCCCATCAACCCCTCTCCACCCAACCCCTCCCCAGCCAAGGGACATCGGGTGAGATTCTCTGGCCTCCCCGTGGTGTCTTTCTCGGCGGCTGGAGGCCGAATGTTCCACTGCTGTCAATGGGATTTCCAATTGAACCCTCCCCATACCACTGGAAACCGATGGCTGGGGTGCACCGTCAGCGGGACCAGAAGATCCCACTTGCGTGAACAGCCAGAAAATCGTGCCCATCATCTTTGCATCACATCTGTCCAAACCTGTTGATGTTTTATAAGTTTCAATGAGATACCCTTTCACTCTTCTAAACTCCATCACCTTGTTGGCCTTGGTGCTGAAAATAACATCAAAAGTCATCTGAAATCAGGTGAAAGCCACCATGACGAATCTTTCTTTCTGTGGAGAACACGATAGCATGCACTTTATTCCTTCGCAATGTAGACTTACCAATCAGCAGCTCAACTTTTAAACAAATGGTTGGGTAGTGTAGTAGCCACGCCAAAAGAATAAGCATGAACAGCAAGTAGGATGAAAGATGATACTCTTACTATAATACAAAATCCCGGGTGGCACGGTGACGCAGTGGTTAGCACTGCTGCCTCACGGCGGATCCGGGTTCGATACTGGCCCCCAGGTCACTCTCCGTGTGGAGTTTGCACATCCTCCCTGTGTCTGCGAGGGTCTCACCCCCACAAACCCAAAGATGTGCAGGGTAGGTACATTTGCCACGCTAAATTGCCCCTTAATTGGAAAAAAAAGAATTGCGTACTCTAAATTTTTTTTAAAAAATACACAAGTCTCCTCTCCCCGAAGGGTCTCTGGGGGGGTTTTATACAGTGAGGGCTCCCCTCGTTAAAGGGGAAGCCCTGCCCCATTACCGGGGAAGTTCATATTCATTGAAGGTCATGGGAAACTAATGGTACACACCCCATGGCCTTCATGGGGGTTATAACAGGTATGATTGCAAAATGAAAGTGCTATTGAACGAAAGGGTTTTCAACACTAAAGATTGCCCCGTAGGGATCTGTCTGATGTCTGCTTTGAATCTTGCACTATGTTGTGGTTTATAACTTCTGAGCAGAAACCCATTTAATCAAGCTTTAAACTCGAATATCCTGTACAAATATATTTTTAATAAGTAATGAGGAGTTTGCCATGACTGCTTTGGGCACTCACAGCCGTTCTTTTCTCCCGTATCATTTTCATTCTACATTGAGCTCCTGGGTTGTCTCTTTAATCTATCCAGGAGACTTCAGTTGTATTATAATTTTTTTTCCCCCCCCAAAAGCACTTTGATGGAAAGTAATCTTTCCTCTAGTCCCCAGGTTCCACACACATTGAAGATGTTCAGCTCACTTAGTATTTCCAACTATCAGTCTTAATTATTGCACATGCCTAAAGGTAACCTTATCCAACCAATGCAATTAGCCCCCATTAAAGTATACATGGTGAAACCATTGTGAACAAAAATGAGCCGATAGTTTTGTACAGACTAACATCACAGCTGGTCTGTTGGCACACTACATTGGTTTTGACTAAAGGGGTAGTTAACTGAGCTCCAAATATATGTCAGAAAAACTGCTGAAAACTACTTTGAGATTTTCTTCGCTCCATGTTTCTTAAATCGTTTTTTTTTAAACTATGCCTGCTTGCCGAATTTTGGTCAAATTTCACTCTTGGAAGATATTGTGGTCAATTATTAATCATGCACTACTTGTGAAATGGTATTTAATAGGCATTCCAGGCAGTACAATTGATCTTAGCTGCCTGCAGCTTGTAAAAGTGCCACCCCTGGTATGCTACTGATTTCTGTCCTGACAGATGAGTGCTGCTTTACTCAATCTGCAATGACAGCAAGCTGGGTGATGCTGCCAACGCTTTTTGAACCTCAGGCTTTGCTTCCAGAACTGACTGACACCAAGGATCAAGGTCTTAATGAGAATGCTGGGTCCCAGACAAAGGTTTTTCATAGAACCCAAGTGCGGGTGCGGGTATCACAATGCAAACATATCGCCTTCATGTAGCATGCTAATTGAAATGATTGTACTGTGGGCCCAGCAATAAATGCACTATTGAGAGTCTGCACATCTGAGGAGGAGACACAAAAGTGTGAGAATCCAGCTCCAGTTTAGCCCAGCCTGCACTATTTAAAGCCAACCTTCACCCTTTGGAGGGGAGGGACATTGCTGCTGGAACTGGTGTTGGAAGTCATTTTAAAACTGATTTTGACCTGGGGTATGATGTGTTGGGTGTTCTGGATCACAAACAGGTCACCAACACTTGAAGTGGTGCAACTGTATTTTATTATAAGGTTAACTGTATTAACATACTTGAACTGTGGGTAAATGCAATACCAGCTTTAACTGTTGACCCTTGCCTAGTCCTAACCAGGTGATGCACTCAGCACATGGTGAATGTCTGTGTTGCAAGCTGTGAGCTGTGTGGTCCGAGCTGGCTTCTACTAGAATGAGCGGGAACTCTCCTGTCCCCTCTCTGTATAGTGCATGTGCTCTCACTGGTGATTGGCTGCGGTGTTGTGTATGCTGATTGGTCCCACTGCATGTCCATCAGTGTGTCTGTGTGTGTCTGCATCATAATATACTGGTGTATATTATGACATCCCCCCTTTTATATAAAGAACATGTGCCTGCGTGACAATAAATATTGTGTAGTGAATGTACCTGACTATGTGTGTGCGTGTTATTTACATGACTATGTACATGAGGCTAATCTATTTACACGGGAAGGTGCCTGGTGCCGAGAAATAGGGTGTCACACCAACAACAAAATGAACATTATATACAAACTACTGGAACGATGAAACAGGATAACAGAACAGATCAAAGAGTCCAACTTTGTAAAACTCATAAGTCAAGTCTCTGAGGTGGGCGACAAATTCTGGTTGACCGCCTCAGGGGTGGGTCAGGAGCCACCGGCTGAGGAACAGGCTGGGCCACGGCAGAGTGAGGAGGATGCAGAGTATTCGGAATCTCCACATAGTCCAGGTTGGGGACAACAGGAGGGCGTGGTACCGGTGGAGGATCACACAGCGAGCGTGGAACGAGACGAAGGGCACGCCGATTGCGGCGGCAATAGAACCATCTGGCAGACAAACCAGGAACGAGGGGGGAGCTACCAGCCGAAGAACCACAGCAGTTGCAGCCCAGCCACCCTCCGGAAGATGGATGCGGACGTTGTCATCCGGCGGAGTTTAAGCAGAATGCGCTGGAGGCGAGGGGTCATATCATTCAGGTCTTTTTGTATAATGTTGACCAGCGGGCGATGGTCGGTCTCGACAGTGAATTGGGGGAGGCCGTACATGTAATCATGAAATTTGTCGACCCCAGTCAACAGGCCCAGGCAGTCCTTTTCGCTGTTCCGTGGGGGTCATGGCACGTGACGCATATGCAACGGGAGCCCATGATGAGGCCTCATCGCGTTGCGGGAGCACTGCCCCAATGCCGGATTGGCTGGCGTCCGTTGAAATTTTTGTTTCCTTCGTGGGATCAAAAAATGCCAATACCGGGGCCGTGGTAGCTTGGTCTTAAGCTCCTCCCATTCAAACTCGTAGGCGGGAAGCCATTCGAAGTCTGTCGTCTTCCTGACCAGGTTCCGTAGAGCTGTGTTATGGGAGGGGAGGTTGGGGATGAACTTCCCCAGGAAGTTGACCATGCCCAAAAATCAGAGGACCACTTTCTTATCCACTGGCTTCTGCATGGCCGTGATGGCTGCCACCTTGTCTGCATCCGGCCGCACACCCAACCGGGAGATGTGGTCCCCTAGGAACTTGAGTTCCGTCTGGCCAAAGGAACATTTGGCTCTGTTGAGGCGAAGGCCTTGGTCCCGTATTCGTTTGAAAACGTGCTGGAGGCGACTGATAGGCTCCTGCGGGGCGGTGGACCAAATGATGATGTCGTCAACATAGACATCCACACCCTCAATGCCCTCCACCATTTGCTCCATGATCCGGTGGAATACCTCTGATGCCGATATAATCCCAAACGGCATCCTGTTGTAGCAGTATCTGCCAAACGGGTTATTAAAGGCACACAGCTTTCTGCTGGACCTGTCCAGTTGAATTTGCCAGAATCCTTTCGAGGCGTCAAGTTTGGTGAAGGTGTTGTCCCGAGCCATCTCGCACATGATCTCCTCGTGCTTGGGGATAGGGTAATGCTCCCTCATTATGTTGTGATTCAGATCCTTTGGGTCAATGCAGATCCGGAGCTCACCGGAAGGCTTCTTTACGCACAGCATGGAACTGAACCAGTCGGTTGGTTCCGTCACTCTGGAGAGCACTCCTTGATCCTGGAGGTCCTGCAGCTGCTGATTGAGGCGATCCTTGAGGGGTGCTGGGACTCTGCGAGATGCATGAACCACAGGCGTGGCATCTTGTTTGAGCAGGATTTTGTATGTGTAGGGAAGCGTGCCCATGCCTTCGAAAACGTTGCGGTGCTGGTCGATGATGGCATTGAGTTGCGCCCTGAAGTTCACATCTTGGAAGGCAGACGTGTCATCTGGAGAGAGAGAGTGTACTCATTGAACGAGTTTCAGGAGTTTGCACGCCTGTGCGCCTAGCAGAGAGTCCTTCGAGGAGCCCACGATCTCGAAGGGAAGGATGGCTTTTCGCGAGTTGTGCGTCACTTCGAGTTGGCATGAACCGGTAGCAGGATTATAGTCCACTAGTAGGCAGATAGACGGAAGAATGGTTGGTTTAACACCAAGGGTCTGAAAGGCTGACCACGCTAGGAGATTAGCGGAAGCACCAGTGTCCAGGCGGAATCGTATCTGAGATCGGTTGACCATCAGGGTGGCACACCACTTGTCGTCTGGATCAATGCTGTGCACCAACAGCGGCTGGTGGTTTTGATTCGGGGACAGCCTGTTCTTCATTATAACAGCGACTCGAAAAGGCTCCCTCGGGTCCTCGGTGTCACTGGTCTGCGTGAAGTCGGAATCCGACTCGGTTTGGGCGTAGGTAACTGCTTGTTGCAGCGTTCTTGAAAAATGAAATGAAAATTGCTTATTGTCACAAGTAGGCTTCAAATGAAGTTACTGTGAAAAGCCCCTAGTCGCCACATTCCGGCGCCTGTTCGGGGAGGCTGTCTTCGTAGGTTTATTTCATTTTCTGGTTCAATTTGAGGCATTGTGCTGTCATTCCAGGTGAAGCAAGGTTGTTTTACAGCTTTAAAAGATTTTTTCTTTGATTTGGGACGTTTCCCCTTTAAATGGGCGTGGTCTGGGGCCTCTGACGTCATGACGCACGTGACGTAGCACGTAGGAGGCATTTGCACATGCGCAGATTGTGTTTCCTTTACTGATGGCCGTTTTCGTGATTGCGCATGCGCGGCGTCGTGCAACTGCGCAAGTGCAGTCCCTTTAGAAAGATGGCCGCCGACCAAAATCCTTCTCTGCTCCGGGATTTCGGCCTCAAGGTGAGTACTGGCGCTTCTCTTACCTTTCCTTGCTGGTTGGAGTGTGTTTTCCTCACAGTATTTGCCAAATTTGTCCAGGACTGCCTGGAAGTCGCTCCTGTTTTGCCCCTTGGAGAACTTGAATTTTTTAAAGATTTCTTATGCTCTGGCACCGGCAATGGTGAGGAGAAGCTCTGTTTTTTCAGGATCGGCCAGATCTTCTAGTTCGGCTGCCAGCAGGAAGAGTTCAAACTTTTGCCGGAATGCCCGCCAGTTTTCGCTGAGATCGCCGTGGCCCTGGAGCTGCTGCGGAACCCGGATCTTGAACATCTTGCCTGGGTATCGTTGCTGGTTGTCACTGTACGCTGAGGTACGGCTATCTGGACTGAACCAGTTCACTTCTGCTTTCATGATGTGTTGGGTGTTCTGGATCACAAACAGGTCACCAACACTGGAAGTGGTGCAACTCTATTTCATTAAAAGGTTAACTATATTAGCAATACTTGAACTGTGGGTAAATGCAACACCAGCTTTAACTGTTGACCCTTGCCTAGTCCTAACCAGGTGATGCACTCAGCACATGGTGAATGTCTGTGTTGCAGGCTGTGAGCTCTGTGCTCCGAGCTGGCTGCTACTAGAATGAGCGGGAACTCTCCTGTCCCCTGTCTTTATAGTGTGTGTGCTCTCACTGGTGATTGGCTGCGGTGTTATGTATGCTGATTGGTCCCACTGCATGTCCATCAGTGTGTGTGTGTGTCTGCATCATAATATACTGGTGTATATTATGACAGGGCACAGCCAAACAACATGACAGACAGCGGGTTCCAAGATTTTCCGATGTACTGCAGGGCCGGGTGCTGGATGAACCGGAAGTCTATCCAGGAAGCCCTACCAACAAGCTTGACAGAGACAATGGAAGCAGATGGTCATGGTGGTCAATGTGAAGAGTTGAGCCCAGAGAACCTTAGGTGCATTGTTGCAAGAGGTTCAGCTGACCTCACAAGGTCGTCAATGTCATTCAATGCATCTTCAAGTGCCATATTGAACTAACTGTACCACCAACCTCACAAATTGCTCTGAACACCACGCCCCCATTACTCAACTATCAACAAACTCCCATCAAACATGACCCACATTTGACATTCATAGCGTCACTTCACCCTTACACACATAGCACTGCTGCAGACCTCAAACCAACATCTTGCAGCTTGCACATGAAATGAAAATGAAAATGAAATGAAATGAAATGAAAATCGCTTATTGTCACAAGTAGGCTTCAAATGAAGTTACTGTGAAAAGCCCCAGGCGCCTGTTCGGGGAGGCTGTTACGGGAACTGAACTGTGCTGCTGGCGTGCCTTGGTCTGCTTTCAAAGCCAGCGATTTAGCCCTGTGCTAAACAGCCCCCATATTCCGACCAGCAAGTGCCTTCCAGCGGCATGGAGAAGATCCAGGCCTCTCCACAGCTCCGGATCTCCGGAAATCTCGGCGCCAACTGCCGGGTCTTCAAGCAGAAATTCAGTCTATACATTGAGGCCTCGGACCTCGAGGATGCGTCCGATGCCAGAAAATTGCGCGGCTCCTATCGACTGCGGGGACCAGGCCAACCAAATCTTCAATTCGCTCACTTTTGCCGACGACGAGGACAAGACCAAGTTCCAGACCGTGTTAGCCAAATTTGACAGTCACTGTGAAGTCGAAACGAATGAGAGCTTTGAGCGCTATGTCTTCCAGCAACGCCTTCAGGGTAAGGATGAGCTTTTCCAATCCTTTCTAACTCATCTCTGCATATTACTGCAATCCTGCAACTACGGCGACATAGCTGATTCCCTCATCAGGGATCAGATCGTGCTTGGGGTCCACTCCGATGCCCTGCGGGAGCAGCTCCTAAAAATAAAAAACATGACCCTGCCAGTAGCAATCGAGACGAGTAAAGTGCACGAACAGGCGAAAAGTTGCTACTCCCGCCTTAAATCGGCAGAACAAGGCCAACTTGCCTCCCATGAGGCAGAGAGTACAGGCCATCGCCCGAATGCGGCGCCTTAGCATCGATGAAGGCAGCCATTTTGCACGCTTTTCCCGGGGTCCCACGCATGCGCACCACAGACAGGAGAACGAAGCGGCCGAAGGCCACACTGCGCAGGTGCGAGCGGCGGCTGACCGCACTGCGCATGTATGACGACGCATGGAGCTTTACGACGTCAACGTCATGACATGCCCAAACTGCGGCACCGCCCACTTAAAGTGGTAATGCCCTGCAAGAGGCAGGCGATGTTTAAATTGTGGGAATTGTGGCCATTATGCAGCCTTGTGCAGGTCTGCAACGCCGATCGTGGGCCAGCGGTCCCAGTTCCAACGCAAACGCGTTCGAAGTGTGCAGCAAGGGCTGCTGGATTCGGAAACTGGTAACACCACGGATCCAGAGGACGACTGCCTGGAGGAGTCCCCATCTCGTGTGGGCATCATTACCACGTATGACAAGGCCTCCTCAAATTCAGCAACACGCCTACCCATCCTCAACGTGGATTCTGCGGACGAATGGCGTGCTGTCGTACAAGTCAACCAACGCAGCATCCAGTTCAAGCTGGACACTGGTGCTTCAGCCAATCACATTTCTCAAGCAGATCTTGCTCGCTTCCAAAGGCAGCTAAAAATTCTTCCGACGGCCTGCTAGCTGCTTGATTATAATGGCAATGCCATTACTGCATTTGGGTCTTGTCACCTGCATGTCTCCAACAAGGCCATCAAAGTCACACTGCGATTTGAAATTGTCAAGCCTGCCAAGGCTTCCCTGGTTGGTGCCCATGCATGCAAGCTACTCAATCTCGTCCAGCGGGTACATGTCATGTCCTCTGCCAATATGAATCTTCAGGCTGACATTGACGAAATCCTGTCACAATCCCCGGATGTGTTCAATGGGATGGGCACGCTGCTGTACCGCTACAAAATCTTACTCAGGCCTGATGCCTCGCCTGTGATCTAAGCACCACGCCGGGTGCCGGCTCCTCTGAAGGACCGTTTAAAGGAGCAGCTGCAGGAGCTTCAAGACCAGGGTATAATCTCTAAAGTGACGGAACCGACAGACTGGGTCAGCTCGATGGTCTGTGTGAAGAAGTCCTCTGAAGAACCGCGCATATGTATAGATCCCAAGGATCTTAACCGAAACATAATGCGGGAACACTACCCGATCCCGAAGTTGGAGGAGCTACCCAGTGAGA
The DNA here is from genome assembly GCF_047496885.1 of Scyliorhinus torazame. NCBI lineage: Eukaryota > Metazoa > Chordata > Chondrichthyes > Carcharhiniformes > Scyliorhinidae > Scyliorhinus > Scyliorhinus torazame. The sequence continues at coordinate 116,431,797 of NC_092720.1, read as the reverse complement.
TGGCACATGCCAAATTCTTCACGAAGCTAGATGCATCGCGTGGCTTCTGGCAGATACAACTGGACGAGTCCAGCAGGAAGTTCTGCACGTTTAATACACCTTTCGGACGGTACTTTTCCAACCGCATGCCGTTTGGTATTGTTTCAGCCTCTGAAATCTTTCACAGGATCATGGAACAGATGCTGGAGGGCATTGAGGGTGTGCGCGTTTATGTTGATGACGTCATTATATGGTCCACGACCCCAGAGGAACACATATCTCGTCTCCAACAAGTCTTTAGACGCAAACATGCCAACGGCCTCAAGTTGAACAAGGCCAAATGCTCCTTTGGCATGTCATCAATCAAGTTTTTGGGTGATCAAATATCCCAGCAGGCTGTGCAGCTGGACTCGGACAAAGTCAAGGCCATCAACACCATGAAGACCCTGGAATACAAAAAGGCGGTGCTCCGCTTGTTGGGTATGGTTAATTTCTTGGGAAAGTTAATTCCCAACCTCGCATCACACACCACGGATCTCAGGCATATGGTGAAGAAGTCCGCTGCCTTTCAGTGGTTACCCACACATCAAGCAGAGTGGCTCGAGTTAAAGACAAAGCTCACCACTGCTCCGGTACTAGCGTTTTTTGACCCAGAGCGGGAGTCAAAATTCTCCACGGATGCCAGCCAAGACGGCACTGGTGCGGTGCTCCTCCAGAAGGATGACTCCTCATCCTGGGCTCCGGTGGTCTATGCTTCCAGGGCCATGACTCCCACTGAGCAGAGGTGTGCTCAGATAGAGAAAGAGTGCCTGGTCCTCCTCACCGATATTGTAAAGTTCCATGATTACGTCTACGGTCTACCAACCTTCACAGTAGAGACTGACCACAGACCCTTAGTCCATATCATTCACAAGGGCTTGAATGACGTGACGGCCAGGCTTCAGCGCATTCTCCTTCGACGCCGCAGGTATGATTTTGAATTGATTTACACACCGGGCAAGGGGCTAATCATTGTGGATGCCTTGTCTCGCGCCATCACCTCGCCCTGTGAACAGGTCGACTTCATCCGCCAAATTGAGGCACTGGTGCAACTGTGTGCCAGCAACCTCCTGGCCTCAGACGAACGAGTCGTCAACATTCGAGAAGAGACTGCCAAGCACCCTTCTCAGCCCAAAGAAACACTCCCGCAACACGAGATCGTGGTCTAAGGTGGGAATCGACCTTTTTCACGCCAATGGGCGTGACTACGTGCTTATAATTGACTACTTCTCGAGTTACCGCAAAGTGGTGAAACTGTCCGACCTTACAGCAAGGACTGTCATCAAGGCCTGCAAGGAGACATTTGCCAGGCATGGTATTCCGCTCACGGTCATGAGCGACAACCGTCCCTGCTTCTACAGCCAAGAGTGGTCCAACTTCGCGAAGCTATACCAGTTCAAGCACATTACCTCGAGCCCGCATTACCCGCAATCTAACGGGAAAGTCGAAAAAGGGGTCCATATCGTGAAGCAGATGCTCTGTAAGGCTGCGGACTCAGCTTCTGACTTTAACCTTGCGCTCCTGGCGTACAGGGCAACCCCTCTGTCCACCGGTATGTCTCCGGCACAACTCCTTATGAATCGCAACCTGCGGACGACTGTTCCGGCTATTCATGTACCTGACCTGGATCACCTCCCAGTGCTGCAAAAGGTGCAGCAACTCAGAAACCGGCAAAAGCTGACATACGATGCTCATGCTACTGATTTGCCTGTGCTCTCCCCGGAAGATGTTGTTCGCATCAAGTTGCCTGGTGGAGGCTGGTCAGCTCCAGCTGTTGTTGTTCGACAGGCTGCTGTCGTTCGTGGTTCGCATGGCTGATGGATCCATTGTCAGGCGCAACAGAAGGGCACTACGAAAAACTGATGTAAGGTCGGTTCTCACATTCCCAGCTGTCGCTATGCCTTTCCGGACATCTCGCTCCACGAGGCCACCAATCTGGTTGCAATCCCGCCTGTCAAGGCGCCGTCCTCCCCACCTCCACCTCTCAGGTGGTCGACAAGGATCCGACGCCAGCCCCAGAGATTGGACTTATAAATATTTCCTTTGTACATATTGTTCTGTATCTGCATGATAGTCACCTTACATGTACATATCCATTCACTCGCCATTTGCTGTAAATAGTTATATCTGTAAATATGTCATATATGCTCTGAGCAACTGACAAATTGTTTTTTAAAAGGGGGGATGTCATGATATGCACCCATGAACATCATGAGGTAAAAGCAGGCAGTGACAGACACCCAGGTTAGCCAATCAACATACAGGACAGAACACAACCAATCACCAGACAGAACACCAGAGGGGAGCTTCCAACTATAAAACACATGAGGCATCAGCACTCCGCCTCTTTCCACTGGTGACAACTGAAGTGACAGTCAGGGTGTATATATCAGTCAGCACCTTCTACACGTGGATCAGAGCTAGCCTGGTCTAGTAAGTTAGAGTTAGTACACTTAGAGTAGTAGATTGTCAACCCACAGCCAGCTGTGTGCATTGTTACAGAAGTTCAATAAATCGTATTGAACCAACGCCTACATTTGGTGTATGCTTTACTGTTCATCTGCATCCTGTTGCAGTCCGTGTTACCCCAGGGTGAATAACACGACATGGGTGACAGACATAGCTTATGCAAATGGAGAAGACACTAATCATCATCATTGAAGTGCCTACGACATAAGACCATAAGATATAGGAGCAGAATTAGGCCACTCGGCCCATTGAGACTGCTCCGCCATTCATTCATGGCTGATATGTTTCTCATCCCCATTTTCCTGCCTTCTCCCTATAACCCCTGATCTTCCTATTAATCAACAACCTATCTATCTCTGTCCTAAAGACACTCAGTAATTTGGCCTCCACAGCCTTTTGTGGCAAAGAGCTCCACAGATTCACCACCTTCTGGCTGAAGAAATTCCTCCTCCTCTCTGTTTTAAAGGATCGTCCCTTCAGTCTGAGGCTGTGCCCTCAGGTTCTAGTTTCTCCTACTATGGAAACCTCCTCTCCAGGTTCAGTCGATTAAGGCCTCTCAGTATTCTGTAAGTTTCAATGAGATCCCCCCTCATCCTTCTAAACTCCATTGAGTCCAGTCCTAGAATCCTCAACCGTTCCTCATATGACCAGTCTTTCATTCCGTGGATCATTCTTGTGAACTTCCTCTGGACCCTCTCCAAAGCCAGCACATCCTTCCTTAGACTTAAGCCAATAGGGGGATGAAAACATCTAATTGATGGCATTCTCATCTGTAATCCACTTTCATATAACTCATACTACCCACTCATCCCACAATCTCTTCTGATTTGTAAGCAGGACGCTCTTAGTATTCCATCCCACCACCACCCCCCTCCCCCGCACCTCAGTGCTGCCTTTGTACCATTCACCTTGAAAGGAGAATGGTACAAAGGCAACACTGAGGTGAAGGAGAAAGGTGGGAACCACCACCTTACCAGGCATTAATGGAGGAAGAATCACTGTCACTCACACTCAGGCATGAGTGGCCTGCAAGAGACCAGGATGACGGAGGTGCCAGTGTACAGAAGGGTGAGGTTGCACATGAGGTCTGCTCTAGGGGACTCAAATGACCACTTTGATGTAACAAGTTACAGAAGGCTGATGGGTATCCACAGTGAAATGTTTGATGAATTGGCAGGTCTGCCAAGAAATCCTTATCTTCCTGTTCCACCTCCTTATCAGCTGGTGGGTGTATAACTGTTGACGAGGAAAGTGATCTCACAATGGCGAAGTTGAACAACATGCAGCAGACCAGCACGAATCTTGGCACATGCACTGCCACGGGTTACTCCAGAGCAGCCCAGGCAGTAGGAACATTTTTTAAACACCACAATGGTCTGCCTGATCATATTTTGTGTGGCCGCAAGACTTCTTTCTGTTAGATGCATGGGGCGGGATTCCTGTCCCGCCAGCAGCGCGATGCTCCATCTCGCCAGCCAACCAATGGGATTTCCCATTGTGGGCAGACCCACGCCATTGGGAAATCCCCAGGCATAGGTGCACTGCCGGTGCAATGGAGAATCCCACCAGAGGAGAATCCAGCCCATGCTGTCTGCATGTTGTGGATTTTCCACCATAAACCACGATCCTGGTTGTCCATGGACAGCCCTTGTCATCCAGTAGCCACATTCTGGTGTATTGTGGTGGTTCAATTATAGATGGTTAAGTGTGCTGTGGCAGAATGAAGACTGTTAGGCTATTAGGCATTGTCCTGTATGAAATGATATTTGGACACCCACCAGATAGATGTTCCCTCTCAGTTGCCGCACTGGCGAAGCAACATTCATGCAGTAACTGAAACCCTGCACTATGGGAAAGCTGCAATACTTACAAAGCTGTGAGCGAGCTCCAATTGTTCTCTGGAATGACAGAATAAAATGTATTCTGCTCTGTTCGAGCACCAAGATTAGGTGACTTCCCTTGTGCAATAGTGGTTGGCAAAATGAAAGATGGTGTAAATTTCACGTCTCCAGCCTGAAAGGAGGCAGACACAAAAAGGTTGATGCCCACGACCACCTTCACCGTCTCTGACAATGCCATCCTCACCCTGCTTTGACTGCAGCAAGTGGTGGATTTCATGTTGGATGTCCTTGGTGAAGCACAAAGATCATACATTCAGGTTAGAGAATTGTTTCCTGAACACCCTGGACTGATATGTCCACTAGTCCTCCCCCTCTCTCTTCCATTAGCTTGTCCTGCTCTGTGTTGTCTCTTTCTCGCTCTCCTTGTCATGCCTTAGGCAAAAGAATGCACTTGACTGCACCATATCTGAGAGCTGGTGTTTTGTATAGATTCTTTGAGTTCAGGACCAAATCCTGTGTCACACCACTCCGACAAACATTCGCAACTTTAAACAAATCTGAAATACGCAAACACTAGCTATAATTGCAGCAAGAGGCCAGTCAAAATCATTCAGAAAATAATATGAAAGTATTTGACCCCTCTAAATATTGCAGACGTGGGGTTCTCCCTGCTGCTGAACATGCGTTCAATTGTACCAAGTTAAGAGAGGGCATTAAGTGGAGTGCGAAGCTCCAAAGTGGCAGTACCAGCATCAAATCAGTGTTGCGGTCTTCCTACTCTGCAAACGTCCGACAGACACAAATGCTCCGTGCAGACCTGCTATTGCCTTCACCCAAAATGGCATCTGGTGCTGTGAGCTCGAGAAATGTGCAGACATGTCATGGGTACCATTTTGGAAACCATGGCAGCAAAAAATCGAAATGCTACAGAGCTAAGTTTCTCGGCCTTTGCATTGATGTCTTGTGGAATTCAAGAGGCAAAAAGACCTCTGGAGGGAATTCCAGAGAACGGGACAGAGACAGCTCTCTGCAGTTGAAGGTGATGTGGTGGCAGCAGAGAACGCAGGAGGAAGCCTGATCAAAAGACGGCAGAGCATGGGAGGCCAAGCAAAACTGGAGGAGACCACAAATGTTAATTAGCTGGAGGACGAGGCTGACTTTAAAAACAATTCAATGAAGGTGGGGGACAAGCCACTGGTAATAATCAGCAAGGGGTGATAGCAAGTCAAGGTATGGGCTATCGAGTTTTGAATGACTTGGGAGTTTAGGTTTAACTTCGTACCTTGACTATAAAATAGAAATAAAATAGAATAAATAGTAAAATAAACATGAGAACAGAAACTATTTTGTCGATTTTGGCAAAGTGGACATGCAACAATTATGTAAACATTTTCTATTGTTTTCAATAGTTGAGAGCTCAAAGGGTAGTGAAAATTTGCAACACACTCCCCAAAAGGTTTATGAAGCTAACTCGGTTGACATTTTTATAACTTGAGATTAATAGCTTTTTGCTCGGCATGGGAATTAAGGTGGGTAAATGGAGTTGAGATATAGATCAGTCATGTTCCGATGACTGCAACAAATAACAATAATGACGTATTTTGCAGATTTTGTTCAGCGAAGATCAGATTTGCGTGAAAAGTCTTTTAAAAATCTCTGCTATTTCCAAAGTTGACTGCAAAGTCAGATGAAAACAGATCTGAATTGTCTGCAAGCACCAATTCCAAACTCCGGCACATTCAAGAGAACATTTAATTTCCTTTCCAAAATTTCTACCCCATTCAATACCAGTCAGTTTTTTATTACCCACAAACGCGATTCCGCTGCTTCCTGATTCTCTGAAGTAATTTGTGTTTTAATTTCTCCCTTTCATTTCAGGAACTCTGGACCAGATGGAAAAACCTATGAAGCAATTTGCAGATAAAAATGATTGCTTTGCGCATGCATTTCTTTGTTTATTTTGTGTTTCTGACACTGAACCATGCTTAGGGTAATCAAGAATATTGACAAAAGTAGGTGTAAATCAATTTTAATACCATTTCTTTGAACAAAAAGAATTAAACGCTGCTGTAGATAATTTTTATCTACCCATTGGCCTGATGCAAAAACGATGTGATTAATTAATGGTGCTAAAGGGGAATATCGGTAACTTTGTTTTATTGCAAATTGGTTGAAGAATTGAGGGTAATGCTCAGCTAATGACGTCTGTGGAAAATATTGACTGTTTAGGGTTTTAAGGATGCATTTTTCAAGACACCATTGGAGCGGAATCAGAATGTAACAGTTTGCAGATTTCAACTGTAAGCATGGTAGATGTATTGAAGAAGGCAATCTTTGAAAACTGATCAAAATAAAGCACATTATTTCAGCCTTTAGCCATCTGAAACAATGGACAAGTGTATATGTGGAGAGCATTACATGAAAGTAACACAGTCAAAGTATCCACGTCACTTTGCAAACAATTGAAGGACTGCCAAATTGAACCATGGGTTGCAGTTTTAACCAGGGTCCAGTTTTGGTGTCAGTTTCGGTGCAAAAACAAAAAGAAGTCCAGTGAATTTTAACTCCTGACATTTCTTCATCATTCCAGAGAGGAAAACATCGGGCAGCCGCAGGAACTTACGCAGCCTTAGGTAGTCACCTGCCAAGTTGGTAAATTGTATGGGTTCAGCTGCCAAAGTATCCAAAAGAGATGCTTGCTGCTGTGACATTGCATTTATACCAATACAGACAATAACAGAAGCTGCTTAATGAGAACAATATTACAGTCAAACAGTCCATGTTAGATGTTCACTCTTGCCTCTGATCCCTACTGAAGACGTTCACTACTTTCTGTGATTCTGTACAGTAAGATTGCATGTAAACTTTACAAGTCAGGAATACAGTCAAGTATTCAGCCTATGTAACTGTTAAGACCCAGGGTAGATCAAGGCGTATGCAAAATTTCCCATATAGTTGTTGCTAGTAGTAAATGCCATGTAATTACGTTTGAACTCTCAATATCTTGTTCAGATAGCACAAAGATAAATCCCTCAGGGTCTACATCAAGATCCTCAACATATATGGTAGCAGCAGATCGCAAGCAGCCATGACATAGTTGGCAGTCACTTCAAAAGATCTCGCAGCAGTTGAGGTGATTTCTGAAGGTACCAGAACTCAAGGCAGAAGATCCAGTCCAGAATCCTTCTGAGAAGGGCAGTGGGTAAGTATCGCGCTTTAAAGGAAGCCACTCACGAGGAGCCTCAGTTCAGGAGCTTCGATTTGGAAAAAAAAGGCTCAGTTCTTCAGCCACAAGATCTTGGAACCCGTAATTCGCACAGTGACTCATTCCAAAAGACATCCAAGTTCAGCAGCGAGTTAAGACCTCACTCCTACCTCAGTGATTTGCTGGGAAAGCTTTGTTTTCTCTGAACATCTGGGCCAGTTCTTTATAAGCCACACATCCTAACGGTGAAGGCCAGAGTGTCAAGTTTATTCAAAAAGATCCCAGGCTGATAGGGCCAGGGGAGGCAAGTTTCAATGGTTCTCACGAGAGCTCAGCATGATTGTCAGTTGGTTCCGCCACTTTGTTTTTCCAGTCACGGCGCCAAAACCAGCTTTCCCGCCACGCCAATCGAGGCGTGGTAGCAACACGGCAGAAAAACCGGCGCAGTCTCAAAATTGCAGCAGGAACAATCAAAAGGCAACATCTCTGCAATCTAAAGACCTGCAACTTAAAATTCTTTCTCCTTACTTCATGCCAGACTACAGAATAAAAGCCAAGCATCTCAAGTGCTATTTTCAAAATATGCAGCAAAAGTTGTTTTCCCTTAGCAGTACACCATTGCAGCATTTGTTCTTCAAAAGCACAGGGACAGCAGATTGGCAGCAAGTGCAAATTCTCACCCAAAGAGTCACAGCATCTCAGCAACTCCATTTGTGTACCACCAGGCACAGGTAAAGACCAAGAACATCACAATGGCAAATAGAGATTTGACCATGATGTGGCAAACAGGAGAACCTCTTGCAGAATTACAACTCTTTAAACAGAAGATGCATTTACATTTTGTTGGCCAGCAGGTACAGGACCAAGAGAAAAAAGCTGCCAAATTACTCTTTGCTCTTGGCAACAAAGAATATTGTGTGTAAACTCATCGGGTCTATCTGGTGAAGGCCAAAGAACCCCGATAAATTTTTCACGCTCATCAAAGATAAACGAAAAGCTGGAGTCAACATTAGAATTCGCAAGCAAGAGTTCATGTTGCACCAACAACAGCCAAGTGAAAGCATTGATTGGTTCATAAAGGTGCTTGTACAAAGGAGCGGAATGCAATTTCAACACTGATGATGTTGCGGAGACATTAGTGGAGCTTGTCATCATTTCAATTCCCATCAAATCTTTTTGAAAAATGTTACTGGACCAGGCTGAAGATTACTCAATCGATACACCACTGGAAGGTCGAAAACCTGTGGCATTAGTTGCTGATGAGTAACACCTTCAAGCCCTCGATCACAAGTCTCCCATTGGCGCAGTAACCAGAACATGGAAAACAAAACCTTACACACTTGTCCAGGCAATGTCCGGCATTTTTCGACAAGTGCAAGCTATCCTCCATAAAAGGACATTGGGGAAAAAATGTGTCGCAAGCCAGACTTACCTAAAGTACAAAACTCACTGCTAAGAAGAATTCCACAGAAACTCGACACAAGTTACAGTTCCACGGTTCGGCCCACAAAACATGAACATATCAAAGAAGCGAAAGACACCCACAATACACCACAGTGTACAGATCCAGGCCAAACTGTACATATCGTTAAACTCAGTCAACATGTGGACAGAATCAAGTAAGTTGATGAATCAGATTGCCACTATAAATGATTAGTATCCACAACACTATGGACAGTATACCATGCATTCAAAAATCAATACCAGTGCAAGTGCCAGCATCCTACGTTCTCAACACCACATAGACATAACAGTGGCATGACTTAGTCCAGTTAATGTCCAACAGACTTGTTGCCTACAATGGATCAAACATTGGCACCATCACAATACAACACCAATAGGAAGATCCAGGTCATCAGAGAGTTTTTAATGTTGGGGAAACCAGTGGCCCAGCAATCATTGGTCTGCCAGCGCACACTGACATGTGTATGGTTACTATTCATGATGTGGCAGAGGCCACCATCACTGGACATAGCAGCATCAGAGGAAGGATTGGCTCCATAGGGTGACTTACAGCCATGTACACAGATCGCTTCAACATCATTGGGGACTTCAGTGTGATGTAGTGCTTCACGTAAAGGGTAATGCTCAACCCAACATCGACCCACCCTGGAAGCGTAGCATTCATATCCAAGACAAATTGGAAGCAGAGTTGGATACAATGGTCCACAATAAAATAATCCGGAAAGTCAAGCACCATATAGACTGCATGGTTCACTACGCTTATGCCTGGACCCAAGATAACTCAGAATGGTGCTAAAGTTATGTCCTCACAAAATCCCCACACTTGAGGAAATGAATCCCAGGTTTGTGGGAGCATGTTACGTCTTGAAGTTGGACGTGAAGGCTACTGGTCTGTTCACCTGGAACCAATATCACAAGGACTCACCCCTTGTCTTGTGCTCGTGCCGTTTTGTGCTTTCAGTGAGTCAAGGCGTATTTCAACAAACACATGAACCGCATCATTGTCGACATGTCCCGGTGTGTTTGCATCTCCGATGACATAGCAAGTCTGTTATCTCGGCTGGTTGGACGGCTGGTTCGTGATGCGGAGCGGTGCCAACTGCACGGGTTCAATTCCTGTACTGGCTGAGGTTATTATTGAAGGCCCCGCCTTCTCAACCTTGCCCCTTGCCTGAGGTGTGGTGACCCTCAGGTTAAATCACCACCAGTCAGCTCACAAAGTGGAGAGTAGCCTATGGTCCTCTGGGACTGTAGCATCGACATTTTAGTCCTTGGCATGACAGAATCGTACACATGGTCATGGGAACAGCCAGAAAGCATAGTCTTGTTTTTAATAGTGTCAAATGCTAAATCAATGCAAGTCAGAGCAACGTTTTCAGCTCCATTTACTCCTCTCAAGGCATCCAGCTAAAATAGAAGCATTGTACAAAGACATCCTGCAAAGGAGGCTTGGATATTTTAGCTTTCGATCTTTGCAGTCAATGCTTCCCCATTCAGATTTCCTCAAGAAGGACGCACTGTGCATATGACAAAAGGATCACCAGTGCATCATCCGGAGTGTGAAGGATACCCTATCTTCAAGGTCATGTAACTTGCAGTATGACAGCCCATAAAAACATACTGTGCAAGAGGTGGATGCGTCACAGGAGGATCTTGGTGCATGCCTACTACAGGACAACAAGTCTGCAGCTTTTGCCTCAAAGGCTCTCACCACTGCTCAAGCCAATTACTCTAACATTGAATATGGAACCATTTTGTTAGTGTTTGGCATCCAATGTTTCCACACCTGTTGAAAAATGCTTCACAGCCCAATAAACCACAAGCCACTGTAGATCATTTGCCGGAAACCCCTCACCATAGCGTCATCTGCCCTCCAGCATCTACTCACTAAGATTCAGGGCTATGACCTTAATGCCCAATATAAACCTAGCTCTAAAATGGTAACCTCTGACATGCTGAGTCAACTATCCAGTCCAGCCAAAAATAATGACCTACCTCTAGACCTCCACTTGGGCAATATCAAATAGGAGGAGGAAGGCATATGTCAACTTGGTCCATTTTGAGCAAGGTCGACCCGAAATGATACAACAACTGCAGCAAGATATTGTTGATGCCCAATCACATCAAGGATGTCCATACAAGTATCTGATCATTATGGCACTACGCAGATGATCTTGGTATCTTCAGAAACATTATATTTAAAGGCAAACAAGTCCTTGTAACCTAGGGCAATCGATCTAACCATGCTAAGTCACCTACACATTGAATGCCTTGCCAGAGAATCAGTTTATTGGTCAGGTATTAATAAGGAAAATGATAGATTAATGAACATGCCATACCTGCCAAATTCACCAACCGAAGCAGGGCAGAGAATCTTTGTTCCCACATAAAATCCCCTCTGTAACATGCTCAAAAATAACTACTGATTTATTCCAACTAGACGGCAAAGATTACGGGCACAATCTACCTGAATGGGAGCAGAGTCCCATAACGAGGGTGTTTAGTTGGGTGTTTCCCGGTGCTCTGAGCACTGGGAAACTCCAATCTATTGAATGGGACTCTGTTCACATTCGGGTAAATTTGTTGCCTCAGCGGTGATCTCCCCGACGAGGCTGCACTTAGTCCCGTTTTCTGCTCTGAGGTGCTCCGCTCGCCGGAACTCCGCAGTGCTGGAGATAGAGACGCCATTTTTAAATTCGGTCCTGATCCCTCCACCCCGCCCCATGTGACCCCCAAACCCCCCCAAAGCCCCAACCCACCTATAAGGGGGTCCTCAGAGCACACCCCACCCCCGCATCCCTCTGCACCCACAAAAGGCACCCATGGGCCCAATAGGTACCAGCCTAGCACCCTGGCAGTACCCCAGCCACCTGTAATTTCCACCTGGGCACCTTGTCAGTACCAGGCTGGTAATCAGGTGCCACTGCCAGGCTACCAGGCCGGCTGTGTCAGGGTGTCAGCCTGGCAGTGCCATCGTGCCAAGGTGACACCAACAGTGCCAGGGTGCCACCCTGCCCCGTGAGCAAGCACCTGGGGGCCTCCAATCCCCTGAGGGACCCCCATGAGTGCCTTTCCATCTGATCCCCATTTGTGGGGGCTAGCACTAAACAGCACTCCCCCAAGATCTCCAAGGCGAAGGGGTTAGATGCCAAACTCTTGGTTAGATCGTGGGAGGGCAGATTAGAGTGAGACTAGTTGCTGCTCTCTAATATGCAGATTTGCTAAAAAAAGTGATCCTCCCACAATGGGCGTGACTCACATCATGACATCTCATGAGATTGCGTTAGATCCCGCGAGGCGTGGCGAGCCAGGTAGATCCCGGAAGAGGGATCTCATGACATCTGCCAGCCATGTTGTGCTGCTCCACACTGCCTTTCGGGCAAAACCACAAACACAGTTAAATGTAGGTCAAAGAGTGCACAGAATGGATTACCACACGAAGATGTGGCTCTTTAAAAATGGCCTCGCCATCTCCTGCACTGAGGAGTTTCGGCTAGCGGAGCTCCTCACTGCAGAAAACGGGATAAAGTGCAGCCTCGTCAGGGGGATCACTGCTGAGGCACCACATTTACCTGAATGGGAACAGGCACCCCATTTGACCCCAAAGCCCCAGCCCACCTGTAAGGGGGTCTTCAGGCCCCACCCCGCACCCTCTGCACCCACAAAGGGCACCCATGGACCCAATTCCTGTTGCGGAATTCAATTTTGTAAGGCTTGATATTCACTGTTTGTCTGTTCTCTCAAAGTTTATCTTTTGTCAACAGGCAACAGTCAAAATGGTCTGTTTTGGATACATGCCAATGCAGATAATGACCTGTACCTTTTAAGAGATTGGATAGTGATATCAGTATGATACCAGTATGTAAAAAGCTGAATGATAAAAGATACAGCCCCCATGTTAGATGTGCACTATTACCTGTGATCCCTACTGCAGATTCACTGTTGTCTATGACTCTGTATCAGTGAGAGTTCACGTGCACCTTATGAGTAGGAATATAGTCAAATAATCAATCTGTGTAACAGTTAGGACCCAGGCTAGATTAAAACCTGTACAGAGCTGTGTATATAATTGTTGCTCAGAATAAACTTTGTGTAACCATCTTCAACCAGCACCCTCGTCATCCTCAATATCTTGTTCAGCATCAATAGCATGGAGCTTGATCCCTCGAGGCCTGCATCAAGACCCTCAGCAAATATAGTGCGGGCAGACCACAAGCAACCATGACACTTGCGATTGAGGAAGGGTGAGATTGTGGCCAAGGAGGACTAAAATGTCTTTGTGCACCACAGAGGAGCAACTCCAGCCCAGTCAAAGGGCTCATGTGATGTAAACCTCAAGTGCAAATCTTGAGTCACTTTGTTAACAACCTTTCCGAACCATAAGAAAATATGTCTCCGCTTATAACACAATTCCAGCCATCTGTTACCTTACAAAATATATACAATTTGGTTCTTCAGGGATTGTCAGCCTGCTGCTGTTTCTCTTCTCCATTGTGATGTTTATGTCATTTGACAAGAAGGATGATTACATGGGTTAACATGCTTTGTTATGAAAGCAGTCACAGTGATATAACATTGTGACAAGAAGGGAAAGGAATGCTTGGAGTCTGTGTATGGCAGTGGCATATTCACTTCCTGCACATAATGATAAATGGGCCAGTTAACTCAATTCACCAATCAGTTGTCTGTCAAGTTGTCATCAAACTCACAAAGTCAGCAGTCAGATGTGGCCTGATGCATCTTCTCACTCATTGTAACCCAGTAGGCTGTAAATCTTGTTGAAGAACCCAAGATTGTCAAACCTGGCTGGCTGGATTGTGTGCTTTGATTCTATTAACTTCTTCATCTCCCACGGGAGGAGTGTGGATATGCATGTTTGTTGGTTGAAAACGCCTTTGTACAAACGATGTGGGCTGATGGGCTCCGGAGAGCATTTGTTTACCATTTTATAGATTTATCAGGCAAGTAGATTCAATCATTCTGACAACTAAGGGGTTTTTTTATTCCCACTTTGACCTGAAGCTAGATTCAAAGTTTCTACTTTGTTGGATGTATCATGATGCTGCTTCATATGTGTCTTTGGAAACTGGAAGTTTCCCGCTGTGCCAGAGTTTCAAGGTGACTTAGATATCATAGACTCCCTACAGTGCAGAAGGAGGCCATTCGGCCCATCGAGTCTGCACTGACCATTCGAAATACCATCCGACACAGACCCAATCCCTGCTCTATCCCTGTAGCCCCAATGTTTGGACACTTAGGGGCAATTTAGCACGACCACTCCACCTAACCTGCACACCGTTGGACTGCAGGTGGAAACCGGAGCAGCCGGACAAAATCCACGCAACCCCACAGAGAGAATGTGCAAACGCCACACAGATAGTCACCTGAGGTCAGAATTGAACTATGTGTTGCCAAATGGTGCCGAGGTCCCAGCTCCGGGTCACTGTCCGTGTGGAGTTTGCAAATTCTCCCTGTGTTTGCGCGGGTTTCGCCTCTACAACCCAAAGATGTGCAGGGTAGGTGGATTGGCCACACTAAATTGCCCCTTAATAGGAAAAAATGAATTGGGTACTCTAAATTTAAAAGAAAAGAATTGAACCCTGGACCCTGGCACTGTGAGGCAGCAGTGCTAACCACTGTGCAACCGTGCCACCCTATATATTAGCCAAAATCTTCGGTCCTTGTCTGCAGCTGTGATTTCCTGGTGCCGCTGACAGTGTTTTGGTTGGAATGCTAAATTTTCCATTCTCACTCGCAACGAGAGCGGAGACAAGAGCGGAGAACCGGGCTCATTACTTCCAAACCGACTCAAATGGCTCACCTCAATGAGCGGGAATGAAGGGTTTAACATCTGAGCTTTCCAAGATCTGGAACACCGTAGAAGGAGAGCGAATCGTCCGCTTACTAAGCTGGGCAAGTATCTCACATCAAGAGACAGGAAATCTAGGTACACGATTCAGTTTATGATGACGTCCTCTGGGAAAGGTGAATCGCATTCTGAAGTTGAACCATGGAGTCAGCCATGGCTCGGTGGTAGCTCTCTTACTTCTAAATTTGAAGGATGTGGGTTCATATCCCACTCTAGATATATAACGCCGACTAATTCTTGAGTGCTTCACAGTTGGAGGTGCTGTCTTTCAGCTGGGAAGTGAAATAGATTTTTTTTTCCCATCAGATGGGTGTAGAAGATCTCATGACACCATTTTAAAGAGAACAGGGCAGTCCTTGCCACTGTCCTGCCCAAGATGGATTCCTCAGCCAACACCACTAAAACAGGTCAACCAGTCTCTGTCATATTGCTACCATTATGTGTAAATCGGGTGCTGCGTTCCTACATTACCACAGCGACTACAATTTAGAAGTATTTCATTAACCGTAAAGTGGTTTGGAATGTCCTGAATTTGTGAAAAATGCTACAATATAAATGAAGTTCTTCTTTTCAACAGAAAAATCCAAAATAGTTGCTGGCCGACAATGTGGGGCCAGTGCAGGCGGGGCAAGGGGGCTATATATTGGCTCCTGAAAATGCATCAGTTGCATCAGGCTAACCATACCCAATGATTCAAGGTCAGTTAATTCAAATATTTTGATGGTGTGCTAGAAGCACGCAAAGGACGTGGTAAGATATCAGTTCCAGCAGCTTTCAAAAAGCATTTTGCAAAGTGAAATAAATGAAACAGAATGGCCAGTGATCAGATAGTTCCTGTCACAGTTGCTATTGCAATTAGGCAAGTTGTAGGAAACAAAGTAATGGTTTTAATACTCTAAGATGTAGCCTGTCTGCTGCTGAACCCAGACTGGAGACACGGCTACAGATCAGTCAACTATATACAACACCCAGTGGGGCGGAGCCACAGAAGAACAACAATATATAACACAGTGAGTAACAATGGAACAAACAGTAACAGAGAATATATACAGCGCTGTAAGTAACAGTGGAGCAACAGTGGAACTGCAATAACAGTGGTTCACCACATTCATCCCCTGTTAAAAAAAAATCCAGTGGGGGTGAAGCAAACTTATAATTAAGTCTATCAGGAGCTTTAACCGTCTGCTGTGATCTCCTCAGTCCCGGCTGTGGTGTGGGCACTGGTGTCGAGACCTGCGACTCCGGACGGTCATCATGGAGTTCTTGAGTTGACGGGGCCGGGACTGGTCGAGGGTGACGGAGGCGAGCTGTGGAAGGTGGCTGGTCTGGCCGGTGATAGCGGGTGGCGTCGAAGTTGGCGGCCAAGATGGCTGCCCCCACGAGTCGCACGTGGCGGGTCACGTCGGAGATGGTGAACAAGATGGCGGACTCCACGGGTCGCACGAGGCGGATGAGGCATTAGAAGGGGGCGGTCCCGACAGGCAAGATACCACGCAGCGGGATTTGGACGTTTTAGGTCGGGCCTGGCAGACTTTTGCAAAGTGGGCCTTCTTACCGCACTCACTGCAGGTCGCGTTCTGAGCTGGGCAGCGTTGTCTGGGGTGCTGACCTTGGCCGCAGAAGTAGCAGGACAGTCCCCCAGAGTTGGCGAGCTGCCACGCGGCACAGGCTTGTGACACCCTCGGATCGGGTGATGGCTGCGCCCAGGACGCCCACAAGGTTGCCGCGTGGTCGGGCGTGAAGGCATCCATATTCTGGAATGCCACTTCCAGGGAGTTCGTGAGCCACACTGTGTCGTTTAGGTCGAGGGTACCCATTTTGAGCAGGCGCTGACGGATGTAGTCAGACCTAACACCGGCCACACAGGCATCCCGGATCAGGAGCTTGGTATGTTGAACTGCCGTTACTGCCTGGCAGCTACAATTCCGGGTGAGTACCTGCAGGTCATGCAGGAACTCGGCCAAAGATTCTCCTGGGCGCTGACACCTCATGGCGAGGATGTGTCGGGCGTACACCTCGTTTACCGCCCTCACGTACTGCCCTTTGAGGAGGGTAATCGCCTCGTCGTACGTGGCTGCGTCTCTGATGAGGGTAAATATTCGGTGGCTCACCCGGGCGTTGAGGACCCGAAGCTTGTGCTCCCCTGATACGGCGTCAGTGGAAGTGTCGAGGTAGGCCTCGAAACAGCTTAGCCAATGCTGGAAGATCGCGGTGGCGCCGGCTGCCTCTGGGTCCAGGTCCAATCGCTCAGGCTTGAGTGACTTATCCATCGTACTATCTTAGAGTATTAAATTGATGCACCATCAATTACACACGAGGCAAGTTGTAGGAAACAAAGTAATGGTTTTAATACTCTAAGATGTAGCCTGTCTGCTGCTGAACCCAGACTGGAGACACGGCTACAGATCAGTCAACTATATACAACACCCAGTGGGGCGGAGCCACGGAAGAACAACAATATATAACACAGTGAGTAACAATGGAACAAACAGCAACAGAGAATATATACAGCGCTGTAACTAACAGTGGAGCAACAGTGGAACTACAATAACAGCGGTTCACCGCAGGAAGTGAGAAATGCAGAGTATCAGTAGAGCAATGTGAATAGAGGTGACAGAATGTGTTCTATAAGTGTCTGGCATATATATATATAGGGTTAACGTGGAACTGAGTATTGTATTGCCGGCACAGTGATTAAGTGAATATATGACCTGCACCTCGGGGGCACTCTGGTGTTGACAGAGCCATGTGTAAAATCAAGCATGGAGACAGCTCCTGGTTTGAATCCTTTTATTGTACATCATTCTTGCAGTTAATAAATATATACAGTTCACCTATTTAAAACTATGAAACCATCATTATGTAAGGGCCCTTCCAGTTGATTCTCTTCTTTCCTATTTCTTTTACTTTGTAGCCATCATTTTGATCCCTGGATATTTAATGGACGTACATCTATAAGTCAAGCGGATGAAGCAAGAAACTCAAAAGTTGCAAAATAGTACACTGTGCTGTGGAGATTTTCCAACTAGGTACAGAGAAACTCGCAAAGCCTGGTGGGTAAAATGGACAAGCCAAGACTCAGGCAGGCTCAGAGCCTGAAATGCATATTTGTCAGCAAAAAGTCCAGACGGTATCGAAACTCCGTCCAATTAGCATTTTAATGGAGCCGATTAATATTTGATGGCCCATCTTCACCAAAACAAAGGACTGGTACTCAAGCAACCGGGACAGTCCCAGATATTTTGGCACCATTCCCTGTTCAAGGGAAACGCAAACAACGGGGTCAGTGACTGCTTGGGACACGCCCAGCCATCCAAATCCCCGCCCACTTATTGGCTAAGGAATCGAACGGAGTGATCAGGGATCACCCAATTAGTAAGGCCCAAATCGAAAGACCACCCAAAAGAGCGCGAAAACCCCATGAGTATAAGAAGAAGAGTTCGCCATATGTTCGCTCTCTCTTGGCCTTGGTACCCCTGTCATGGCCATCGCCAATTGCAGTTCAACACCCGTTACCAGACTAGTAGTGTTTATGTTGCATGACTAATTGTATGTAAATAAAGTACCCTTGACCTTGAACTAACTAACTGGTGTTTGGCTCTTTGATCGATAGCCGGTTGAAACTTGTGGTGGTCTCATTCGATACCTGGCGACTGTTAGCATTCGGACATAGATAGCATAGAAAGAAAGGCAAATTCACTGATTGCCCTAATTGGAACAGAGCCACAGAAAAGACAGAGTAAAAGAAACTCACAACAGTTATTGGCGACATCTGACGGGACTCGATCCAGAAGTGACCGTGTGACTCCGAGAGATCCCACAAAAGCATTTGAATTAGAATCCAAATTAGCAAAGTAAAAGAAACCACAAGCGAAACCAGTATCGATCACACCTCCAGAATTCGGAAGTGTGTAATTTGCATGCATACTAACAAAGAGATATAAGGTAAACTCGATAGATTTTGTTGCGTGAAACGTTTGGGAGTTGCGTAAACCGGAAAACAGCTTGAGCTGAGTTTGCACCACCACTTTATTCCCCCTTGTTCCAAATTTCCGGGAGTCAGAAGCATTTGTAGGGATGGCCATGAAGGCAATGGAACGTCTTATGCATTCACAAGAGCCCGAGGTCGCACCAATAGATCAGAACAGTGTCCCGTATGGGAAGAAGAGATTAGAAGATAAAGGGGAAGGATTGCCCCTATGGTCTGAGTTTTGTGCGAATGAAGAGACAGGTCCTGGCAGCATAGGACAGACTTGGTGGGACAGCCTGACCAAGATCCATAAAAAGAGTTGGACTAAGGTTCGTAAGCCGATGGCAAGCGTGTCCTGTCTGGCACAATTGCGAGGCACAGAGGTCGTGAGGACGCTCCGCAAGCAGCTAGAGGAGAAGGAGAAAAGTAGAGAGGGAGATTTAAGTGAAAGCTGTTTTATTATGCTCTTGACGTAGCAAAAGCTGCTTCCTTGATGTGCACTCTGACAAAGGAAGGTTCAGACTTGGCGATAGCTTTAACACGTTTATTAAACTATTAACAATTCTCCTACTTTGATTTGACGCTAGTGTTAATCCTGCTATAGCTACTCAGACTGACTAACCAGTCTGCTACAATCCACGTGGTGGGTGTGACGTTCAATCAACCCTGTGTCTGTACTCACTGAATGTCTCCACTGGAAAGAGACTGAGCATGTGTGATGTGTCCTTTTTTATGGGTTAGTGTAGTGCCCCCCTGTGGTAGTGTCATCTCTGTGTGTATCGCGAATGTCCATTGGTCGTGTCCTATCTTACTGACCTATTGGTTGACTGTCTGTGAGTCATGTCTCTGGTGCTCCCTCTAGTGTCTAGCTAGGTGTAGTGTATGTACATTAACCCTTTGTGTACTTACAGTGATGTATATCACCCCATCCCCCCTTTTTTCATGTTACATATTTTCTGTACAGTATTTAAAACAATTGAACAAACTAGGAAGATGAGCGATACTCTGTACAAGTTATGATAACAGTGATTATTAAACAATAAGTCCAAATCATATGCATGAGTCCAAAGTTCATTAATTATTATGGTCGAGTGGCTTTCTTGTTTGGTTGGTGAGTTGGTGATGTTGATGGTGGCATTGCATTGTAAACGCCATCAGTGTCCCTGTGCCGAAGGAACCAAGAAGTGGTCAAATCACTTCGTTGTCGGATTTGGACTCTTTATTTTTCTTTCGATGCTTGTGGTGGTAATTCTTGATGATATCTGTCCTGAAACCAGGTTGCCTGTCGGTAGTGCAGCAAGCGTGAATTGGTAAGATGCATCGTCCTGCCATCTCATGTCATTGTGCTGAGCTGAGCAGTAACAGTGTCCCGCATTTGCAGAGTTGTACCATGTCGTACCAGTCGTAGTTCCATTGGTGTTGTTTTTGTTGTGCTTGTTGACGACGTTGTTGCCTTTGGTACGCTTCTTGCCATTGTTTCTGATGTTGTTGTTGTGTTGGTTGGTTTTGTTGTCGTGTTTGCTCTGCTCAAGGACCACACTCTGTGGATATAAGAACATAAGAACATAAGAACTAGGAGCAGGAGCAGGCCATCTGGCCCCTCGAGCCTGCTCCACCATTCAATGAGATCATGGCTGATCTTTTGTGGACTCAGCTCCACTTTCCGGCCTGAACACCATAACCCTTAATCCCTTTATTCTTCAAAAAACGATCTATCTTTATCTTAAAAACATTCAATGAAGGAGCCTCCACTGTTTCACTGGGCAAGGAATTCCATAGATTCACAACCCTTTGGGTGAAGAAGTTCCTCCTAAACTCAGTCCTAAATCTACTTCCCCTTATTTTGAGGCTATGCCCCCTAGTTCTGCTTTCACCCGCCAGTGGAAACAACCTGCCCGCATCTATCCTATCTATTCCCTTCATAATCTTATATGTTTCTATAAGATCCCCCCTCATCCTTCTAAATTCCAATGAGTACAGTCCCAGTCTACTCAACCTCTCCTCGTAATCCAACCCCTTCAGCTATGGGATTAACCTAGTGAATCTCCTCTGCACACCCTCCAGTGCCAGTACGTCCTTTCTCAAGTAAGGAGACCAAAACTGAACACAATACTCCAGGTGTGGCCTCACTAACACCTTATACAATTGCAGCAGAACCTCCCTAGTCTTAAACTCCATCCCTCTAGCAATGAAGGACACAATTCCATTTGCCTTCTTAATCACCTGTTGCACCTGAAAACCAACTTTTTGCGACTCATGCACTAGCACACCCAGGTCTCTCTGCACAGCAGCATGTTTTAATATTTTATCATTTAAATAATAATCCCTTTTGCTGTTATTCCTACCAAAATGGATAACCTCACATTTGTCAACATTGTATTCCATCTGCCAGACCCTAGCCCATTCACTTAGCCTATCCAAATCCCTCTGCAGACTTCCAGTATCCTCTGCACTTTTTGCTTTACCACTTATCTTAGTGTCGTCTGCAAACTTGGACACATTGCCCTTGGTCCCCAACTCCAAATCATCTATGTAAATTGTGAACAGTTGTGGGCCCAACACTGATCCCTGAGGGACACCACTAGCTACTGATTGCCAACCAGAGAAACACCCATTAATCCCCACTCTTTGCTTTTTATTAATTAACCAATCCTCTATCATTGCTATTACTTTCCCTTTAATGCCATGCATCTTTATCTTATGCAACAACCTTTTGTGTGGCACCTTGTCAAAGGCTTTCTGGAAATCCAGATATACCACATCCATTGGCTCCCCGTTATCTACCGCACTGTTAATGTCCTCAAAAAATTCCACTAAATTAGTTAGGCACGATCTGCCCTTTATGAACCCATGCTGCGTCTGTCCAATGGGACAATTTCCATCCAGATTCCTCGCTATTTCTTCCTTGATGATAGATTCCAGCATCTTCCCTACTACCGAAGTTAAGCTCACTGGCCTATAATTACCCGCTTTCTGCCTACCTCCTTTTTTAAACAGTGGTGTCACGTTTGCTCATTTCCAATCCGCCGGGACCACCCCAGAGTCTTGTGAATTTTGGTAAATTATCACTAGTGCATTTGCAATTTCCCTAGCCATCTCTTTTAGCACTCTGGGATGCATTCCATCAGGTCCAGGAGACTTGTCTACCTTTAGCCCCATTAGCTTGCCCATCACTAGCTCCTTGGTGATAACAATCCTCTCAAGGTCCTCACCTGTCATAGCCTCATTTCCATCAGTCACTGGCATGTTATTTGTGTCTTCCACTGTGAAGACCGACCCAAAAAACCTGTTCAGTTCCTCAGCCATTTCCTCATCTCCCATTATTAAATCTCCCTTCTCATCCTCGAAAGGACCAATATTTACCTTAGCCACTCTTTTTTGTTTTATGTATTTGTAGAAACTTTTACTATCTGTTTTTATATTCTGAGCAATGATGTAGAGCCAGGAGCTCACCGCAGGGCGGGTTGTCATCATCCTCCATGGCCTGCGATAGACACGCGTCCACCCGCAACTGTGTGAGCCCGGCCCGTTGTGCCGCAGGTGGATCGGCAATGAAGGGGGTGGTGGTGTGCATGCGGGTGGGGTGGGTGGGGTTGGGGAGGGGGTGAGGGTGCTGGGTGGGTGGATGGGTGGGGGGTGGGGGTGGTCGGCTGTTGCCATGGTGTGCGGTCTGTGGCCATACTACCCGATTCCCATGCCCATCTAGTCAGTGAAGCGGGCGTCTATCAGTCTGTCCCGTGCCCGCTGGGCCAGCCGGTAACGGTGGACTACCACCCGCCTGTGTCTACCCCGTCTGCCCTGACCATTACCCCCATCCCCCTCATCTGGGGAGGACTGCGCCTCTTCCTGCTGCTCCTCCACTCCGCCCTCCTCTGCCTGCGGCACATCGCCCCTCTGTTGGGCTATGTTGTGCAGGACGCAGCACACCACAATGATGCGGCCGACCCTATCTGACCGATACTGGAGGGCGCCCCCAGAGAGGTCCAGGCACCTGAAACGCATCTTCAGCACGCCAAAGCACCTCTCTATCACTCCCCTTGTCGCGACATGGGCATCATTGTAGCGGTTCTCCGCCTCATTGCGTGGCCTCCGTATAGGCGTCATCAGCCACGATCGCAATGGGTAGCCCCTGTAGCCCAGCAACCAGCCCCTCAGCCGGGGATGGCGTCCCTCGTACATGCCGGGGATGGATGACCGCGACAACACGAATGAGTCGTGTACACTGCCTGGGTGACGGGCGCAGACGTGCAGGATCATCATGCGGTGGTCGCAGACCACCTGTACGTTCATCAAATAGGTCCCCTTCCTATTAGTGAACACGGCCCTGTTATCTGCAGGTGGCCGCACGGCGATGTGCATCCCATCGATCGCGCTCTGGACCATGGGGAACCCGGCCACGGCAGAGAAGCCCACGGCCCGGGCATCTTGGCTGGCCCGGTCCACGGAGAAGCGGATGTAACGGTGCGCCATGGCATATAGAGCATCTGTCACTGCCCGGATGCACCGGTGCACCGATGCCTGCGATATGCCGGACAGGTCCCCACTCGGTGCCTGGAATGACCCCGTTGCATAAAAGTTCAGGGCCACCGTAACCTTGACGGACACGGGGAGAGGGTGTCCCTTGCCAGTGCCACGCGGTGACAGGTGTGCCAGCAGGTGGCAGATGTGTGCCACGGTTTCCCGGCTCCTCCGGAGTCTCCTCCTGCATTCCCGGTCCGTGAGGTCCTGGTATGACTGCCTGGGCCGGTACACACGGGGCGCCCTCGGGTGCCTCCGTTGCCGTGGGGCCGCGACGTCCTCCTCCCCCTCCTCGTCCTGTCGGTCAGGTGTCCCTCCAGCCTGGGTGGCTGCCGCCTGCCCCTCTGCGGCAGCCTGCGCCGCCTCTCTGGCACGCTCCTCCTCCTCCTCCTCCTCCTCCTCCTCATCCAGGGCAACATAGACATGAGCGGCTGCCGCCACGGCGGCCAACATCGCTGGATGATCTGAAAACATGACGGTCTGGTGGGGGGAGGGGAATGACGACATGTCATCATTGCCCATATCCCCTCCTCCCGCCAGGCAGGTGGCATGGACCGCATGGGTCCAACTGTTGGAGGCTGGCACCTGGCCAGGTGGACCAACTCACTTGCCCTCCCATCCCCCTCCCCGGCACGGACCCCCCCATCCCCCTCCCCGGCACGGACCCCCTCCCGGCACTCCCCCGGAGCCCAGCCTACTCTAACCACCACCCCCCCGCCGCCGCACACACACACACACAACCCGAGACACACCTCTCCTCACGCATTCAGACTGCGGCCACGCCATCGCCTGCCCAGAGCCAACCCCCCAGGCCGTCACTCACCTCCACGCTGGTCGGCGTGAACCTGGAGCACAGGGACACGCCGATGAAAAGGAGGTTTAATTTATGTCGACGTGAACGGTCATCACGTCGACGGGACTTCGGCCCATCCGGAAGGGAGAATATCGGCAGGCCGAAAATCGGCTGCCTTGCGCAGACCCGTGACATTCTCCGCGGCAGCGGCGACATTAACGCCCCGCCGACTTTTCTCCCTTCCGAGACTTTGGCAACCGGCGGGGGCGGGATTCACGGCGGCCAACGGCCATTCTCCGACCCGGCGGGGGGTCGGAGAATGACGCCCTAGGTTTGTAGTAGAATAACAGGATGGCTCTGGAAGCTGCTCAAGTTTTTCTTCAGGTGGACGACTTGCTTTAGGTTTATATAAAAGGGCTTTGAAAAGGCAAACTAATTGAATTGGCAAGTGAATTAAAAATAGCGGTGCTGGCTAAAGCTGGGAAGGTAGAGATAATTGAAGCGATCGCTCAGCACTTAAATTTGAAAGAAATGCCAAAAGCACAGTCTGGTTCGCAGCAAAAATCAATGAAATTAGCTAAGGTCCAGTTACAAATGAAGCAATTAGGGATGGAGCAAAAAGAAAAAGCTTTCCAATTGGAAATTGAAATGAGCAGGTTGCAATTAGAGAGAGAGAGGAAAAAGCAAAAGGGAGAGAGGAAAAAGCAAAAGAGAAAGTGTTATAGCTTAAGGCACTGGAAATTAAACAGGAGCAGCCAGGAGGTAGAGGTGAGCTTAACCTTAGAACAGAACCCAATATGATTAAGTTTATACAGGTCCTCTGAAAGTTTGAAGAAAAGAATATAGAAACAGTTTTTAGGGTATTTGAGAAAAGAGCAAACCAAATGGAGGTGCAGGAAAAAAACGATCCACAATCTGGAGAAGGCGTTGATGGACCAGAGCGACAAGATTGTCGCCCTGGAGGTGGAAGTCAGAAGGTTGGTGGCAGCCAAGGGGAGCTTGAAGCGGAAAGTCGAGGACCAAGAAAATAGATCCAACATTCGGATTGTGGGCTTGCCAGGGGATTGAGGGTAGGGACGTGATGAGCTACTTCGCACAAATGCTGAGCAACCTAGTTGGGAGAGACAGCTTCCCCAACTCCCAGGAGATCGACAGAACGCACAGATCGCTCCAGTCGAAACCCAAGACGGGGGAGCAACCGAGGGCAATCATTGCACAATTACAGCGATACCAGGATCGTGAGAGAATCTTGAGGTGGGCGAGACAGACCAAGACAAGTATCTGGAAAGGTCACAAAATCCGGGTCAATCAAGACATTGGAGCGGACTTGGCAAAACGCAGGTCCGAATTCAACCAGGCAAAATTGGCCCTGTACAAAATTCGGAATGCTGTTCCCAGTCAAAATAAGGAACATTACTTCAACACCCCGGCAGAGGCAGACATGTTTTTTTGGTCAAACGGCATAGACAGGGGGCAGGTGAGGCAGCAATGAAGGCAAAGCGGAGGAGGAAAGAGAGAGAGAAAGAAAACTGATGGACACATGATATGTTTGCGCGGGACTGTGCTGCCTCGCTTTGATCAGAAAGACCGGGTCACAGGGAAGGGCGAGGGCAGTGGAACGCAGATGAGGGTGAAGCATAGGCAGCGGGAGCGGATAGTTAGCGGGCGTGGGACAGGGGTAAGACCAATCCCAGGAGGGGCGCTAGCAGGGACAGCTAGCGCAGGAAGTAAGATAGCAAGGTGCGCCACGGCGCATGTCCCGGCAGGGGTGGGATCACAGGAAGAGGGAACACTAGGGGGGAGACGGGGAGGGTGGCACACAGGGGAGGACAGTAAGGGGACGGGGGGAAGGAACACAAAGGGAAGAAAGGGTTGGTTTTCAGGTTGGCTTGGGCAGATATGGTGCAGGTTGAAGGAACAAGATGATGCCACAAGCAGCCGCTTTGTAGGGACCCGAAACAAATGGAAACCCCAGAGTGTATGGGGTGCAACACTGTGGTGTACACACAGTTGGCGGCCATGCTGGATGCCCCCTGGATAAAGGGAAACCCCAGAGCGCAGGGGCCTGGCCTCATGATGAGAATGGTGACCGCGGCCATTTCGAACGGCCCCCTAACTAATGGAAACCCCAGAGTGAAGGAGCGCATCCACCAGGTAAGTATGGTTGATCCTACCGGAAATGGGACAAAAAGCCCTCACCAGGATTATCACCTGCAATGTCAGAGGACTTAATGGCCCAGTGAAAAGATCCAGAGTCTTCGCCCGCTTAAGAAGTTTGAAAGCCGAAATAGTCTTCCTGCAAGAGACACACCTGAGGGAGGAGGACCGACGGCAGGTAATGAAAGGCTGGGTGGGAGTGACGTATCAATCGTATTACGGGGTGAGGGCTGGGGGAATAGCCAAACTGATTAGCAAGAGGACGATGTTTACTGAGACCAGGACAGTTATGGACTAAGGGGGACGGTACTCCATGGTCAGCGGTATCCTGGACGGGGCACCCGTAGTCCTGGTAAACGTGTACGCACCCAACTGAGACAATAAGGACTTTATAAAGAAGACCATGGCAGAAATCCCTGACATTGACACACACCGACTGATCATGGGGGGCAACTTCAACAGCGTACAGGACCCACTGACGGACCAATCAAGCCCCAAAATGGGGCAAATGACAGGCATGGCTGGGGAACTGGGAATATTCAAAGAGCAGATGGGGGCCAGTGGACCCATGGCGGTTCCTACAACCCGTGAGAAGGAGTTTTTATTATTTTTGCCGGTGCATACAGTATTCACAGATATTGACTTCTTTGCAGTGGAGAAATCGGTGCTTCCAGAAACAGTCAGAGCTGGATACTCCGCGATAGTCATCTCCGACCACGCCCCACACTGCATGAAGTTGGAGGCGGGCCGTGCCCCATGCCCAACGTGGAGTTTGGACAAGGACTTCTTGGCCGACAAGGTCTTCTGCCAGAAAATATCACAGGCCATCGGCGAGTACATCACTAACAACCAGAACTGGGAAGTCTCATCTTCCACGTTCTGGAAGACACTGAAGGTGGTGATTGGGGGAGAGATTATAGCCTACAAGCCACGTAGAGAGAGGGCGGCTAGGCAGCAACTGATCAACTCCATCCTTGAGGTCAACATAAAATAGTCAGACGCCTCGTCCATAGAGCTTCTGGTGGAGAGGAAAAAGCTAAAAATGGACTTTAACCTGCTATCCACCAGGAAAGCCGTGCACCAACTCCGCCAGACATGGGCGACCTTCTATCAACATGGAGAGAAGGCTAGCTGCCTGTTGGCTCAACAGCTGAGAAAGCAGGCAGCCATGAGAAAGATATCACAGGTGAAGGATAGCAGAGTTGGACTGGGTAGCCGAAGCATAAAAGGTCAACCAAGCATCCGAGGCACTTTACCGGGGACTGTACACCTCCAAGCCCCCCGATGGGGACGTGGGATGAAACGGTTCCTCGATGGACTGGACAGCACGGTAGCATTGTGGATAGCACAATTGCTTCACAGCTCCAGGGTCCCAGGTTCAATTCCCGGCTTGGGTCACTGTCTATGCGGAGTCTGCACACTCTCCCCGTGCATGCGTGGGTTTCCTCCGGGTGCTCCGGTTTCCTCCCGCAGTCCATAGATGTGCGGGTTAGGTGGATTGGCCATGCTAAATTGCCCATAGTGTCCAAAATTGCCCTTAGTGTTGGGTGGGGTTACTGGGTTATGGGGATACGGTGGAGGTGTGGACCTTGGGTAGGGTGCTCTTTCCAAGAGCCGGTGCAGACTCGATGGGCCGAATGGCCTCCTTCTGCACTGTAAATTCTATGAAAATTCTATGACATGCCAGTCGTGGGGGACAATAGACGGAGGAAGCTGGAATCACCAATAGTACTGGGAAAGATCATGGAGAGTATCAACTCCTTGCAGGCGGGAAAGGCGCCGAGGACCCGATGGGTTCCCAGCGGACATCTACAAATAATTTGCACCAGCCCTGGCCCCACACCTAAGGGAAATGTTCGCAGACTCACTAGTGAGGGGCACCCTGCCTCCAACACTAACACAGGCTGATACCCAAAAAAGACAAAGACCCGACGGAATGTGAATCATACAGACCCATTTTGCAGCTCAATGTGGATGCGAAGATACTTGCAAAAGTCCTGGCTAAGAGACTGGAGAACTGCGTACCAGAGGTGGTCGCAGAGAAACAGGCAGGCTTTGTCAAGGGTAGACAGCTCTCTGCAAACAGAGGGATGGGTAGGGGGGGGGAATTTGGGGAAGGGGACATGCAGGAGAATGGCTGCAGTGCAGGCCGGGACCACCATGCAGCCCAGTGGACGTGGTTGGGTATGGGGGTACGCACCATGCTAACATGTCTGCCTTTCACCCCCTGCAGACAATAGATATTGGAATCCAACCAGGAATGGTGGCCTTCATCCTAGCCGCCGCAGCCCTGGGGATGCACTGAGACTATACCAGCAGGAGCTGCTGGGGGAGGAACCTGGGCGGAGCTGGCCACCCAACAGGCCGAGGAGCAGGTGGGAAAGAGGTGTTGCATGAGGCCTCGTGTGTACCGGCAGTGGCTGTCATTCAGGAACCTGCCAGACCGGGCATGCCATCGCAGGCTCAGGCTGAGCAGAGGTGCAACATATCTGCCAGATCATGGCACACCTGGAACCGCGGGGGTATACGGAGGACACCCGCTTCCATTGGCCGTCAAGCTTTTACCCCAAGAGCGCCAAGTGGGGACCTGTCCGGAATCTCACAGACCTCGGTGCACAGGTATATCAGCTTCAATGGGGACCAGACCCACCAGGATGCCCGAGATTCGTTGCCATCGCCGGGATGCCTGAGGTCCAGGGGGTGATCAACCAGATGCATTTCCCCTACCAGCCTATGACAGATCAGTCTTCACAAACCAAAAGGGGTTCCACTTGATAAACGTGTGGCTGGTCAGTGACCTTGAGCTGCACATCATGCACGTCTGCAACCAATACCCAGGCAGGGTGCACAAGGCCATCATCCTGGCACACCCGACAGTTCCTGATGCCTTCAAGGTTCACCCCCGGGTGAGAGGCTGGCTCTTGCTCGACAGGGGTTATCTGCTGCAGTCATGGCTGATGATACCTATCCGAAGGTCACAGACTGACACGGAGACCCACTACAACGACACCCATGCCACGACCAGGGGTGTAATCGAGCGGTGCTCCGGCATCCTGAAGATGCTGCTCAGGTGCCAGGACTACCCCTGTTCCAATGTTCCTATGTTCGACACCAAGAAAGTGCAAGAAGAATAATACAATTAAAACAAAAACAAAAATACTGGACAACTTCAACAGGTCTGACAGCATCTGTGGAGAGAGAAGGGAACTACCGTTTCGAGTCTGGATGATTCTTTGTCGAAGCTGGAGAGAACTGGAAATGGGATCAGATTTATACTATTGTGGGAGGGCGTGGAGCAGTGGGGCAGATAAAGGGACAGCGGTAGGTGGAGATTAACAAAGATGTTATGGACAGAAAGTCAAAGGAAATGTAAATGGTGGTGATCCAGGTTAAGAAGGGTGCTGATAGTGGCACATTAAGAGAACAGAATGTGTTAATGGCAGAACAAAGGTAAGCAGTGTGTCAAAAACAACCTGGAGCAGGAAACAGATGGCCCAAGTGGTGTGGGGTGGGGGACAATGTTGAGGGAAAAACAGATTGATGCAAGAAATGAAAATAAATTAATAGAAGTGGTAATGGGGTGAAGGTGGAGGAGAGATTCACAGTCTGATGTTGTTGAAATCAATGTTTTGTCCAGAAGGCTGTAACGTTCCTAATCAGAAGATGAGATGCTGTTCCTCCAGTTTGCGCTGGGCTTCACTGGAACGTTGCAGCAGGCCAAGGACAGATATTTGGATGTGAGAGCAGGACGGTGAGTTAAAATGACAAGTGACAGGAAGGTCTGGGTACTGCTTGGAGACGGACCGCAAATATGGAATTAATAGACTATTTTGTATTGAAATCTGGTGAGGTTTTTTTTATCATAGCATCATAGGAGTGTAGCTCCTTCTCGATTCATTGGTGAGTAGAATTTTGCACACTAATTTGGTCTGATCTAATTTCGAAAATCCAAAGCTACAGTACAAAAATTGTTCCATTATACAAATAGGATTCATTACCTTCGGGAGCCAAGACTATCCTAAGGCCTCTAAGACTTGAAAGTGATTCAAACTACACGTCAATCATTGAAATGAGGAGAAATTGTTGATGACAACCCATCATTCACAATACTGTTTCAAAGGATGGTGAGTTGAAATGGCAGGTGACAGGAAGATCTGGATCCTGCTTGCAGATGAACTGAAGGTGTTCTGCAAAACAATCACCAAGCCTGTGTAGAGTAGACCGCATCGGGAGCAGCAAATGCAATAAACCAAATTGAAGGAGGTGCAGGCGAAGTGCGGCCACACCTGAAAAGGGTGTTTTTGCCCTTGGATTGTGAGCAGGAAGGAGGTAAAGGGGCAGGTGTGGTAGTGATCTGTACATCTGTACATACATCTGCACATACACCAGGGACTACAGACAGATGTAACAGCCACAGCATCACTAGAGGGCAGCATCAGAGACGGGTATAAAAGGTCCAGCCCAAGGTAGGATCTGCCTCTTTCAGAAGGACAGGGCTAGTGAGCAGCAGCAGACAGAGACAGCTCAGCATAGGCAGGCTTACCTTAGCTTCACTGGTCATACCTCTTGACTGTATTATATCTAGTTAAGCTCTGGAAACAGAACGGACCCATTGAATTAAATATTTGTGTTAACTGGAAGTCTACAATCTTTATTCAGACACAGAGAATAACATATGATAACCGGAGTGATTTCAGAAAGCTAGCTAGACACCAGCAAGAGAAGAAAAACTTAAACCGGATATTCAACTGTGGAAGACTTCGCAGCAAATGGATCCTTGATGACTAACTGATTCGATGGAACTTGTTGGAACTCCATGGCAGCTGGAAACAACCGGTAATTTAAGTTACAACTAGAAAATGTTTGAACAGCTGTTCCAAATATTTATCCCAGCTAATGATTTAAGCACTGCCTCTGACACAACAAAAATAGCCCTACTACTCTCAACAGAAGGGCATGAAGCTAGAGAAATCTATAATTGCTGTAATTACTTAGAAGGTGAGGACAACACCAAAGTAGACGTTAAACTAAAAAAAACTTGCTGAACACTGTAACAATCAGTCCGTGAGATGCTGGAAAGATTTAACTCTTGTCAGAGAAACAGAGGGCCCATCTCTGATTTTATTACAAATCTCAAGGCTGTGATTATGCTGATTTCAGAGACACTGTGATAATGCATCAATTAATTTCTGGACTATCTGGTAAAAATTGGAGGGAAGAACTTTCACAAAATAAGTATCTAATTCTAGAAATCGCTATACAAAAATGCTTTGCTTATGAACAAAAACAAAATCAGTACTTTGAGTCTCTACAAACACAGAATCATCATTTAGAAAACAAAATCGGTAAAAATGGCGCGAACACTCACCACGAGGCGGAGTCAGGGTGGAAGCACGGTAGCATTGTGGATAGCACAATTGCTTCACAGCTCCAGGGTCCCAGGTTCGATTCCG
This sequence comes from Scyliorhinus torazame, assembly GCF_047496885.1. NCBI lineage: Eukaryota > Metazoa > Chordata > Chondrichthyes > Carcharhiniformes > Scyliorhinidae > Scyliorhinus > Scyliorhinus torazame. The sequence continues at coordinate 116,400,040 of NC_092720.1, read as the reverse complement.
GCTTGGGTCTCTGTCTGTGCGGAGTCTGCACATCCTCCCCGTGTGTGCGTGCGTTTCCTCCCGGTGCTCTGGTTTCCTCCCACAGTCCAAAGATGTGTGGGTTAGGTGGATTGACCATGGTAAATTGCCCTTAGTGCCCAAAATTTCCCTTAGTGTTGGGTGGGGTTTCTGGGTTATGGAGATAGGGTGGAAGTGTTGACCTTGGGTAGGGTGCTCTTTCCAAGAGCAGGTGCAGACTCGATGGGCTGAATGGCCTCCTTCTGCACTGTAAATTCTATGAAATCTATGAAATGAAATCGGAGAAAGCCGAAGGTTCTGAGTGGCAGCCACCTTGAGAAAGGAAGCACACATGCTCAGTTGCGAAAAGAGGGCACCAGTACAGGAAACTCGGTGTGCGCATGGGCAATCGGGTCCTACACATGGCGTCACGAACTTCATGACGTCAAAGGACCAAGAACACGCCCACTTAAAAGGGAAATGCACGAAAATGAACAAAAAGATATTTAAAGCTGCAAAACCCAATTTTCTTGCCTGAAAAGACAGAACAATGCCCGGACTTACACTAGCAGTTGAAAATAACTTTCACAACACCCTGGAACAAGCAGTTAGCACCGCCCTAGAAATTGATATGGTCCTTGTAGACTACGACTCAGACGAAGATTTCACCTTGGGAGATGGCTACCCCAGTACCAAATCCGAACCGCAACTAGAGGTATTGGACCGTGAAGACCCCGATGATGAGTTCTTCGGAATGGAGAATCTTCAGCCTAGCATATATGACATTCCGACTCGTAAGTGCAGGATTATGCTGCGGCCTGACGCCAAGGAACAGAGAGTGGTCCACACACCATGAAGGGTCCCAGCCTCCACACAAGAAGATGATTTGTTCATTGAACATGAAGAGAACGATCACAACTCCGAAACAAAAAGCGATGATTTGTCCAACGAACAATACACACAATACTGCTCAGACATGGCTGAGTTATTCGGAGTTCCTGATCACAGCATTAGCAACACGGTTGAAAAGCTCAATACGACTCTTCTCATGGTAGATGAATCCAATACCATGGTGCCATGGCAGATCGTCGGTACATTGGATGACAGCAATACCCAAGACGAAGAAGATGCCACACAGAGAGCACAGAACGACTCTGTTGAGAGAGCAAAGATTGACTCTACAGCGAGAACACTGCTCGACTCCACAAAGAGAGCGATGACAGACTCCACAGAGAGAGCGATGACAGACTCCGCAGAGAGAGCGATGACAGACTCCACAGAGAGAGCGATGACAAACTCCACAGAGAGAGCAATCAAGGACTCCACAGAGAGAGCGATGAAGGACTCCACAAAGAGAGCGACGCAAGCCTCCACAAAGAGAGTGACGCAAGCCTCCACAGACAGCTTGGTGACTGACTCAAAAATGGAAGCAAGCAAATACTCCATAGCGAACGCCATGCATGGACAAGACCATGAAGATCTATCAAGCTTATTTGAGCCACCAGAAGAAGACACTGAATGTCTACCCACTGTATGTGAGACAAGTGACGAAGAAATCACAATTCCCATACAGGATGTGCAGGATCACAGCGAGACTGACATATCTCAGCTCGTCTGCGCAGAAGCACTCAATAATCAGAGGACGGCCACCCAGGAGTTCGGAGAGACCACGTCAATTGAAATCTTGAAGATTTTGACTCCAGAAGAGGAGCACCAAGAGTCCAGAGAGATCACTTCAATAGAAATCCTGAAGATTTTGACTCCAGAAAAGGAGCACAAAGAGATCACAAATAATTCAAGTGAACTTGAAATGACTCCAAAAGAGGAGCACCTGGAAATCAATGATGACTCAAGTGAACCAGAAATGACTCTAGAAGAGGAGTGCCAAGTAAGCAAAGACGAGGAATCGAAACCACCACAAATGATTGATGTCATCAACATCAATGCAACATCAGATCATTCTCACAATTCTCAAGAAGATACGCTGAATGTCGCAGATACCACAAAGGACACTGACCCCAATAAATGTGACAATGACTCAAATCATCCACATGGCACACTCATTGAGCGCAACAAGAACACAAAAACCACAAAAAGCACAGCAGAAACAAGAACAACAGCAGCAACAACAAAAACAACATGCAGTGCAACAAGAACGACAAAAGCAACAAGAAGCATCCCAGAAACAACAAGCATGACAAGAAAAAGAACAAGAATGAAAGCGAAAACAACGAAAATAGAATCAACAAGCGCGACAAAAAGAACAACAAGAACGCCAACGACAACAACCAAGACAGAAACGACAAAAACAACAACAATGAAACAATGACCTGTACAACATGGTACAACTCTGCATGTGAAGGACAGTGCAACAGCACACTGCAAAACAATGACAAGACTACAAACATGCCATGGCATGATAAAGAATCTCACAAATTCACATCTGCTCCAGAACAAACAAGCAAAACAGCTTTCACGAACGATGACATACAGAATCAATAGCACAAACACAGGAAATAGTCGAGGTCAGACAATGGTGCAACACAGAATCGCTACCCGCAATCACATGGAACAGAGGAAAAAAGTGTCCACATCATTAAATGACTCATCAGCAAAGCAGCTGAGTCACGTTCCGACATCAACCTCGCTCTGTTATCGTACTGAGAAACCCCATTGAGCTCAGGACTGTCACCAGCGCAAATGCTCTTCAGCAGAGACATCCGAACAACCCTACCGGCAAAGCAATTCCGAGACCCCGGCAACACACCAGTTCTCAACGGCATGCAGGCACTATGCTCCAAACAAAAACTATACTACGATCAACATGCAATCCCACTCAAGCCACTGACAATAGGTGACACCATCAGAATCAGGGACCGAGAAGGTGGATGGTCTGAGTCAGCCACGGTGATCAGGCAGGAGGCACCACGGTCCTACATTGTCAAATCGCGTGTGGGAGTACTTTTTCGCCGTAACCGCCGGGATCTATTAGAGATTCGACCTACAATGCCAGTATTTCCCACACTGGACTTGACCGAGTCCATTTGTCCACAGGACGTTCCTCGCCACACAACGCCAGACAGTACGCTTGATGACATCCAACCATCATCCCTACTACCACCATTAAGATGCTCCAGCAGAAGCCGTAAGGCACCCGACCGCTAGATTTGTAATGACACTTCAACACACGCATAAGAAGAATATGAACATTTCTCACGATGGACTCACAACACAGTTAATTGTTTCTGTATTACTTTTATCATTTTCACAGTGTGCAGATTTGCATATTCTCACCACTTGTTATGTACAGTTTTCTTGAAGCCAGTCTAGAAAGCATGTCCAATAAAAGGGGGGGATGTAGTGATCTGTACATACATCTTCACATACACCAGGGACTGCAGACAGATTTAACAGGCACAGCATTACTAGAGGGCAGCATCAGAGACGGGTATAAAGGGTCCAACCCAAGGGAGGATCTGCCTCTTTCAGAAACACAGGGCTAGTGAGCAGCAGCAGACAGAGACAGCTCAGCATAGACAGTTTACCTCTTGACTGTATTATATTAGTTAAGTTCTGGAAACAGAACAAACCCATTGAATAAAGTATTTGTGTTGACTGGAAGTCTGCAATCTTTATTCAGACTTAGAGAATAACATAGGTGTTACATCCTCTGAATCTGCAAAGCAGTTACCCAGCCTGCGTTTAGCCTCGCCAATTTGAAACAGACAGCATTGGGAGCAATGAATGCAATTAAACAATTTAGTCGTGTCTACAAATTAGTAGATCAAGCTCATGATCACTCAAAAGACAGCAAAACTTAACTACTACAAGAGCTTAAGCTAGGTGCGTTTTCAATGCAGGGCAAATAACAACATTTTGGGGCATATCCAAAATTTGACAGTGGTTAAATTAAAATGGAAGTGGATAAGAGGGCAGCAGTATCGCTAATACCTGAGACAATTTATCACACAAAGCTGAACCATCTGCCTTTAAAACCATCTAATGTGATCCTAAGGATGTACACTGAAGAGGTTGTACAATTAAGGGGATGCATTATAGGTGAAAATAGAGGCAAATGGGCAGATGGCGAAGTTGCCTCTTCACGTTGTCCGTCAAACTTTTCCTGCTCTATTTGGCAGAGCATGGTTGACTAAGATTAGGCTTAACTGGGAAACAGCCAATCAATTAGTAAATTCAAAGCACAACTTCTGGAGAAGTATGAGAAGGTGTTAAAAGATTCACTCGGCTCTATGACTGGAGTTGAGCTACACCTAAAAATCAGCACACCCAAATGTCTCAAAGCTAGAACTATACCATAAACCATTAGGCCTAAAGATAAAGAAGAACTAAAAATATTAGTAAGGACAGGAGTCGTTGAACCTGTTGCTAGGGTGTTTGGAAGACACCAACTGTTCTTGTATTAAAACAGGATGGTACGGTGAGAATTTGTGGTGATTTAAAAACTACTATTAACCAATTTTGTGCGTGGATCATTTTCAACTGCCGTGCAGTGAAGACTTGTTTGCTGGACTTTCTGCAGGACAAAAATTCAGTAAAATTGATCTTTCACAGGCATTTCTGCAGATGAATGTGGCTGCAGAATCACAGCCATGACTCACCATCATGACACACCATCTGTGCCTGCTCTTCTTCAAAAATCCATGGATCAAATTCGAAGTGGGTTGAATGGGGTGCAATTTTATTTAAACGACCTGCTCATCACCGGTTCGAGTGAACGGGGACATTTGACAAATTTGGAAGCAACGCTGAAGCGGTTACAAAGCCATAACCTGAGAGTTAAGAAGGAAAAGTGTGACTTTTCCAAGTCATCCATAAATGACTTAGGTCATATCATTGACAAAGACAGTTTACACAAAGAACCCAAGAAATGTCAGCAATCTTAGAAGCACCATGTCCTCAAAATGTGACACGATTAATGTCATTTTTAGGATTAACGACTGTAGCCTTTATACACATTGCAGTGTATTGAACAGGCACGGCACTGGTCAGAAGAAGTGAAAATGTATAGAACGCAGTGAAAGGACCTTTACAGAAGTCAGAGCTGTTGGTTCATCTTAATACAAAAATGAAGTTTTAATTAGCTTCCGATTCCTCGCCCTATGGGGTTGGTGCAATCGCCTCGCACATTATGCCTTCAGGAGAGAAACAACCAATAGAATTTACTTCCTGCACTCTTAGTAGCACAGGAATGAATTACGCTCAGCTAGAAAAAGAAGCTTCAGCATCAATTTTGGTGTCAGTGACGAATGTGATATAAAATAGTTACTTTAGAGATATTAGTTACTGTAATGTAAACATAGGCCGGTCTGATTCTGTTAGTTCACAGACAAAGGATTTTAGAACGCATGGCAAAGCAAGGGGCAGGGGTGTCCAGATAAGGAGGAGAAAAGGATGCTGGGTAATAGGAGGCCAGAGGAAGGGATGAGAAGTGAGCCAATCAGGATGTATGGCCAGGTCAGGAGGGGTATAGGATGACCTATGGGAATCGTGTATGTGAAACTTGGTGCCATTTGAATGTATTTGCAGAAATCCCTTTGTCTCCTTCTTCATTCGTTTTCCAAGGGTCTAGGAGACTAGTTCTGTGTCCTGTGCCTGTGTGAAATGTATCAGACTTGCAAGTCAAATAAAATATTTTGAGGTCCCTGAAACGATTAACACTCGACTGCAGCATCACCGGGGACATGATGTTTTGGAATATGTCAATCCACAGGTCTGGGCGGAATACCCATCACAAGGGGAAAGACAAATGTTACACCTATTAAGGTAACGATTAAGGACCATGCAAAGCTGCCTTCCATTCGGCAATACCCCCTGAAATCCCAAGCTGCCCGTCTATAGACAAATTAATCCGAGAGCTGTTGCAACAGGGTATTTTGGTCCCTTGCCAATCAGAATGTAACACCCCCATACTTGCTGTGCCTAAACCAGCCAAGCCAGACCAGTACCGATTAGTACAGGATTTACGTTCAATCAATGCCATCGCACAGCCGTTACATCCTCTCACTCTCCAACAGGATATTACGGTGTATAGCTCCCACTCGGTCATCGCACTACTGAGGCAACTGCAGACTCAGCATCTTACCGTAGCTCGTCAGAATAGGTATGAGATATACCTTTTGAACAATCCACGTCTGACATTTAAACACTGTACCACTATCAATCCAGCCTGTTTACTTAGCGGTCCCCCTGTCCATGAAGACGCACCTGGCCACGACTGTTTAGCCTTGATTCTGGAAACTACCACAATAAGGGACGATTTGAGTGATATTTCATCAGAACAACCTGACATGATTATGTGTGGTCAAATATCCTACCGGGGTTTAGTTAATGACCTACTGCAGGCCCTCCTTATGCCCGCGCAGATTACCGTCATTAAATGCGCTGCCCACACAAACGGTAAGACCCCAGTTGACATTGGTAATGAATGAGCAGATTGTGCAGCGCGGACAGCCGCGCAAATTCAGCAAGTGATGGTGCCTAAAATGTTAGGTCAGACTAAATGATCTACTATAAATATGTCTGCTTCTGACAAACCAATGCCAACCATCCAAGACGTCATAAGGTTACAGGAGGACGCTCCTGAGAGTGATAAACAAATGTGGAAACGGTTAGGTTGTACATATGATTCTGTTTCCTCTTTATAGACCACGCCAGCACATCAGACTTGTATGTCTGATGCACTGGCTTTATGGGTCACTGAATGTGTACACTTTGCAACTCATTGTGGGACAGATTAACCTGCCTCCCTTCCCCAGTGCTATTTTACAGGTGTGGAGCATGATGGGGTGGCTACGCACCGCCTGTGTGATCTTCGGCCTCACCTCACTTGGAGGGTCACCGGTCCCGGCGATGGGAAGGGAACATTGCATGGACATTGACTTGCTTTTGGAGTACATGTAAATTTGATTTTGGATGTGTTAAGATTGGTGCGATAAAGGTAACATCAGACCGTCAGGAGAGAGTAGGAAGAGGTTGTGAGAGAGAGGGGGACTAGAGAAGGGAAGTGCAACTAGAACGTAGGTTATCAGGAGATACACTTAATTTAGTTAAAGGCCAAACTGAGGAAAACCCGGGTAGTATGAATCTCTTCTACCAGATTTACCACCGCTTGTATGGACACGGACGGGTTGTCTGCTACCCGAACCCCGCAGCGGTGTCTAGGTTATTTTCTGTTTCACCGCTTTGGGGCACTCCCCAAACGGTGGTTCATTGTCAGCATTCCGAGCCACCGCCCGAGCAAGTCACTCTTCCTTACGATCCGGGTTCAGCACCACCGCTTATTTGCCTTCCCCTTCCTCGGGATAATTCCCACTCACAGTATGATAGACTGCAATGGTGGAGGGCGTACATACCTAGCCACTTCACTCCCAATAGGGACTCCCGGTCGTACGAGAATTGTTTCAGCAGTGACGGGTATGGCTGTTTGCTGGTAGAGGTGGAAATGAATATAACATGTCTGTTCCCCACCTGTACGGACAGGAGGTGTCATATCACTCAGGCGTCTGGCCAATGCGTTTGTTATAACATCACCTGCATTCCATTGAACGCCGGCCTCCAGCTCCTTTGTGGCTGGGCGAATGTCTCTCATATCACTGTTGGGACTAGGGCTTTCCGCATTGCTAGGCGGCCCGAATGGGCGTTTCAAAACTGGATAAACTGGGCTACTGGGGGATCCCTGCGCAATAGATATACTGATTGTGATGCTAGCCTGCACATGGAGCAAAGATACTACTTTTTATTTAATGGCACAGCGACCAAGGTTTTGTCACCCCCATTTCCCCACCAAATTGCTATTGGGACTCTAGTCCCTACCACAGTCCCCTGCTCCTCGGCGTGGATGCTGCATACTCAGTTAACCTGCCGGGCAGTCTCAGCTGAATTCTGCGAGAACTGGAAAAAACCTCAGGTTTGCGCACCCAACCGGGGCCACTCAGCCGGGTGGGGGAATCCTGAGCGTCTTGTAGCTGCGGTTGTTTGCAATGCAGAACCGGTATGCTCTTGACTATCTTCTGGTCCGTGAGGGTGGGGCATGCGCCATAGTACAGGGCAAGTGTATCATGGCAGTTCAAGACTTAACCGCTAACATCACTAAATTTATGGATCGCATACGGGATCACCTGGACGGAATGCAGGTTCTGGCTCTTGGGGTAACTGGGGATTTGGAGGTTGGAAGGACTGGTTGATAAATATGGTCAGGTATTTAGCAGTGGCTATTGGCTGCATCTTTGTGGGCCCAGCCATCCTTAAATGCGTGATGGGTAGAATGCGGGGTGCACTGGAACAGATAGACGCCCCTAGAATCTTGGCTGTTAAAATCCACGAGAGTGCAGTGGATGAAGGGGGCTACTAAAGGAATTGGAAATGCAGTGACAAATCTTTTTAGATGAGGGACCGTAGCTATGGATTGAATAGTTCGGTTATCATGAAATGATAAAAGGAGGGAATGACGAATGTGATATAAAATAGTTACTTTAGAGATATTAGTTACTGTAATGTAAACATAGGCCGGTCTGATTCTGTTAGTTCACAGACAAAGGATTTTAGAACGCATGGCAAAGCAAGGGCAGGGGTGTCCAGATAAGGAGGAGAAAAGGATGCTGGGTAATAGGAGGCCAGAGGAAGGGATGAGAAGTGATCCAATCAGGATGTATGGCCAGGTCAGGAGGGGTATAGGATGACCTATGGGAATCGTGTATGTGAAACTTGATGCCATTTGAATGTATTTGCAGAAATCCCTTTGTCTCCTTCTTCATTCGTTTTCCAAGGGTCTAGGAGACTAGTTCTGTGTCCTGTGCCTGTGTGAAATGAATCAGACTTGCAAGTCAAATAAAATAACTAATGCTGTACCTGCAAATCCATCTCGACTTTTACTGACGGGTAAAGAAATTTATATTTGTCATCAGAAGGCTCCACCATTACCTTTATGGGCATCATTTTACCCTTTTGATGGGTCATCATCCCTTGATTACAATCTTTGGGCGGTATAAAGATATATCTCCTTCGGCAGCTGGTAGATTGCAATGATGTTCATTGATATTGTCGACACAAACTTACAATATCCAATAATGCAAATCAGAGCAGCATACAAATGCTTTATCGCAATTGCCATTACAAGTCATGTATCAGAACAACATTTCATCAATATATTATATTTCTCATTTGTGACTTCATCTCAAGTTGAAAGATATACAAGAACCGATCCAGTGATGGTGAAGGTGATGGACTTGGTCCAAAATGGAACGTTGTCAGGCTTTCATAGGAAAAATCCTGATCTCAAGCTCTACACCATTTGAAGACTTGAGCTGACAGTACAGAATAGAGTTCTATTTTGGGGAATCCGTGTGATTATTCCTCCGTCCTTGCATAATTGAGTCCTTGTAATAGAGACATCCTGGTGCGGTAAGGATGAAGGAATTGGCATGCAGTTATTTTTGCTGGCCAGGATTAGATGCTCAAATTCAAGAGAAAGTTGGACAATGCAAATCTTTGCAAAACTAAGGAACACTTCACCATTACAACTATTACATCTGTGGGAATGGCCAACTCAGCCATGGCAGAGAATATGCATCATTTATGCTGGTCCACTGGAGGGTCACATGTTCTTCGTGATTGTGGATGCTCACTCAAAATGGCCAGAAGTTGCAATAAGGAAGTCAACGACTGAGCAGACCATTGAAAAATTAGCTGAAATATTTGCAAGATTTGGAACATTGGAACAGATTATCAGTGATCACGGTATGCAGTTTACATCTAAGAAGTTTGAGGACTGCTTGAAAGGGACTGGTATACATTGTATCAAGTCAGTTCCATATCATCCAGCAACGAATGGATTGGCTGAACGTTTTGTGCAATCATTAAAGCATTCCATCAAAGCATCGTAGGACCAGGGGACATTATCAAGAAGAGTAAACAAATTTCTAATATCTTATCGGAACACTGTACCTGCTACCATGCAAAGTTTACCAGCAATGCTGTTGTTTCAGAGGAAACTACAAACACAGTTTGATTTGTCAACTCCACCTGATGCTTCAAAGATGGTCAAACGACAAATTTCTGGGAGGGAGAAAATCTTTCAAAGGCGAGTATTCAACCAGGGAGAGAGAGAGTTAGCTAGGAATTACACCATCAATGAGAACTGTGTACCAGCAACGATCCTCGTGAAGACAGCTCCAATATCATACACCTAACTGACAGACAATGAAAGAGTTCGGCATCATTATGTCAATCAGTTACTTGCTGCATGAAGTGAGTTTGCAGAAACTTCTCAAGAGGTTCTACCTTCAGAAGATCTGGAGACCTATTCTTTGGAATGTAGACCAGAGGCAGTGACGAGTTCTCTAAGGATTTTTCAATGCCTATAGTGACAGATACCAAAGTGGTCACTCAAGAAATACAACCTACTGAACGGAATGAGGGCATTTCTGAGGTCACAAGTAGCCGAGTTTAAAAATGCCAAATTCTACCAAAAAGAATGGACGTCCACGACAGAGACAGTTGCATTGAATCGTATATATGTATAGAAATAACATATCAGTATCTATTGTATAAATGTTATTTGTTGTTGCACTACTGAAGTAATTGAAGCGGGAGGGGTGTTATGTATCTGGGAATACATTTTTGTATTTTTGTTGGTTCTGCATCCCATGTGTGGTGATGTCAGCAGAGTGTTTGCGTGCGCTTTGAGCAGGTCACCATCTTGATTGTATGAACGACACCCTTAAACCTCTCATTGTGCCCTGTGAGAATCCAGAGTGTGGACACCTACATATCCTTTTCCCTTTGTGGCAACAAAGAAATATAACAGATACCCAGATGCCAGAATAACATGCAAATCAACAACAGAGTCCAACACTTCTTCGACTGTTGTAGAATGAGGTGTGGAAGGTTATATGGTCTTCAGACTGCCTGAACCAATGAACTCGAAGACTTGAAAGGGGGAAGATGGGATAGTAATAATGATGGAAATACAAGGGGTAAATTAGAATAACTTGGAATACATTGGAGAAAAACTTGGTGGGAGCTGTAGCATTAGGGTCCGGCACAATTAGGGTTAATGTGGAACAGAGTACAATATTGCTCACAGTGATACAGGAGAACACATGACATGCACCTAGGCATGAGTTTAGTGTTGAACAGAGCTGTGTGCATAAACAATCATGGAGACAGCTCCTAGCTTGAAACGTTTACTGTATTGTACATCATTCTTGTAGTTAATAAATACATACAGTTAACCCACTCAAGACTACAAAGATTTCAGGAAGGCCTACTGAACAGTATCCAACACCCTACAACAAAATGCATCAATGCAATCTAATCTGGTCCAAATCTGAAAGCAAATGGTACTTTACGAACTGTACAACCTGACTCAGTGTGTAAACATGTGGCTACATCTTAATAAGTTGTCTCATATGGTAAAATGGACAGCGACCTGAATTTTAAACCCAATATAAAATTAGACACATTAAATGAAGAATTGGACGTTTTAAATTAAACCACAGTCAGCTCCAGGCAGGCCTGATGGGAATCCAAACAGTCGAGTTCAAAACCGCTGAACAGAGACAGACAGTCAGGGCATATCCTGGCCGGCCCTGTCAACATACATCGCAGATAATCGGTCTCATTCAAATGGATTGATTGTTGTGGATTGCCCAGATGAAGCTAGACTTTTTCTGCCACCCAGTTTGCCCACCGTTACCATATATGGAGTAAGGTTAACTGCAAACAATCTACCTGGAGATGGTCCCCTAGGAATGTGTTCCTGGTGTCCTGCACAGTACCAATTGGCAACTCCCTTGGGTGTTGCGATACCCTCCCCATTGTCATAATATACACCAGTATATCATGGTGCAGACACACATACTGCTGGACACACAGCAAGACCAATCAACACACACAACACCGCAGCCAATCACCAGTTAGAGCACACTCACTATATAGACAGAGGGCATCAGAGTTCCTGCTCATTCGGGATGCAGCCTCTCAGAAGGACAGAGCTTACAGCACAGATCTTCACCATGTGCTGAGTGCATAGACTGGTTAGGACAGGCATAGGTCTTTAGTTTAGTCTAGCATCGTGTTAGCCCACAGTGAATGTATGTTCAACAGTTTCTAACCTAATAAAATAGTGTTGTACTATTTTAAGTGTTGGTGGGCTGTATGTGTTCCACGGATCCAGAGCACCCAACACATCATCCATGACATCATTGGCTGAGGGCCAGAGAACTTTCTGGAAAAGCACGAAGAGGATATGAGGATTAACCACCCAAGACCCTCCCAAGCGAAGACTCGGCATCGATGTAGCAGAGAAGATTCGACAAGAGACCAGAGGACGTGATGCCTTTTACCCTTTATGTGAACCACAAGCTGTTTCTTCCATTGACCAAATGACCACACAACCAGTGAGTTAGCTCAAAAACACAGTTTATTAATAACACAAGACATTTATCTCTGTGTAATAATGCACTTGGCATCTGTACTAAACTACACCTAACGACTAAGATGACCTTTACTTAACTTCGAGTGACCGGCATTGTGCGAGATAAGGCCTTTATCCGGGTCCACGTGGTCGGTTGGAAGTCTTCAGGTTCGTCTCGGCTGGCCTTGTCCTTCAAGTAGCGATCACGGGTCCTTGAACTGGTTGGTTGATATGCTGCAATTGGTAGCATACAGGACGGTCCAAAAGAGACCGATCTGTAGTACACAGGGTTTTTTATCCTTCGTCTCTTTCGTGCCCTTTTGGGCAGTCCTTACTCCAGGTCCAATGGATCGATAGGGTTTTGATCACCCTTATCAACCTTAGCCAATTGGGGGGGCAGATACCTCGGTGGCTGGGCGGGTCCTAGCTATCATTGTCCCAGGCACGTAGGCCATTCCAAATAAGGGAGGTGGCGCCGGTTCGTCTGCTATCATTGATGGTCCTTAATGCGCATGCTGCTGCCTTGGGGAAAATGGTAATTGATTCTCAATGGATGCAAGTTTCAGCCAAGTCTGGTTTCTTTGCACAATACACAGAGGCTGTGTACCCTGTCTGTGTCCCAAATTTACCAGAATTCTCATGGTCCTTTGCAGGTGGCCATTTTACATGGCTACATTCCGTCCTCTTGATCCTGAATGTGAAACGTGGTGGATCACAGTCTTGATCCCGTAGTCTACCTTATCAAGCCGGCCACTGGTCAGTCAGTTCAGGTCCTACTCTACTCTGTCCTATACTTCATTGTGCAATTTTACCTAATGCCTTATCACATACATTCATTAAAACAATTCACTATAACTGGCTATTTTACATCCAAATTAAATTCATATGAATTAATTAAACTTAAATTCATACTAAACAGTTGGTTGCTAACTAAACTTTCTATGCGATACTCGTGCTGCTGTTTTTACATAAAGAACTTATCTACAACACAAAATCTACAAAACTTAAACAGCAGCGCCACATTCTTTCTTCTTATCAGTACAGAGGCACAAAGGGTCCATTTAGCAGCGGTTATCGCAGTTTTTGTAAGTTGTACATTCTTAGTAGAGCTCTATTGGATTCCAAAGAGGGGGGCTCGAACTGTGTATGGCTTAGGTCCTACTCTAATTGTGTGTGTTGCCAAATTACCTTTCATGGGTGTCCCAGAGCAATTTTGTCCGATTCTTATTGTGTTCCCTGCAATTTTATTTAAACATCCAATTTCGGGGCACCCTTCATTAGTAAGTTCCCACCAATCTTCTGTTCCGGTTGTGCTAATGTAACATTCTGATGTGGACCCGTTGGGCTTTCTGTAAATTGTCCGTTGGTTATTGCACCCAAATTTGACACTTGTGTTCTTACGCACCCATAGAGTGCCACTCTCACATTCCCCTGCGTCTGGGGGATGGTACCACAGACCGCCGGGCTGTGGAAAGCCTTGGGGATCTTGTGCTCGGAGTCCGGTAAGTGCGGCAATTATCCATACGAAGATCATGGGTGCTGGGATCATCCTGCGGTGTCTGGTTTCCGTGTGATCCTAGGGAATCAAGCATAGTATAATGTCAGTATCGTTGGTTAATATCTGTGTGTGTTAGTCTCTCTCTCTTAGTTCTAATTTCCCTTTATGATTGTCACCATGTGTGACTCCCCCATTTTGTGTGAAAAAATATTTTTTTGAGAGGTACTAATCCAAGTATCTCAATTCAAGTATTCAAGTGTCTCACAACTTGTGTGGTCGATGCGAGGAGTGGGCAAATGCTTTCTTCGACCATTCTCCATCTTTACTCGCAACCATGGGAGATTGAGGCTTTGCTTAACCAGCTGAATGTCAGGGCGGCCAGTTTTATAGAATTTCGTCCCGGGGCTCAGAGGTAGCAGCAGTGATCATTGAGTTTTAAGTGTAAATAGTATTTGGAAGTGACCCGAAGGGGTCTGAAAGAATAGTGGAAGAAACACAGGTTTAGATTTGGAGCAGAAAGGAAGATTCAAGACCTGCCCAAAGCAGCAAAGGGTGTAGTAAACCATTCCAGAGAGCATATGAAAAACGTGGGGTGCGTGTGGGCCGCTGTGGGAGAAGAATGGGTGGGATCCCCGGGTAGGGTGGGGATTAGTGCCGTTACTCCACTACCCGAGCGTGATTGGCCAGATAATTTTGGGGCCCTCAGGTTGGGCAGGGATCAGTGCCGTGACTTCTTATCTGGGTGACCGGGATGAACAGGAAGAATTTGTAGTCGTATTGTAGTGCATTCAACTGCCATTGGTCAGTAGACCGCGTCTGATGGCTCAATCAGAAGAGTAGTTATGACTGTATAACCGAGTGTCGGGCCGACATAGATTAAAACCATGTGTTGGAGAGAAGAGGAGGTTAAAACAAGAAGACGGGCTGTCTCCATCAGAAATTTGGACACCTTAATTCTTAGACAGTGTCCGTTTCTCATCATCTGGACACCTCAAATATTTGCGTGCATCAGTTCCGTTAAATCACTTCCCAGAAGGGGCTCAGCGCTTAAATCATCACCTTCTCCTGGTTGCCAGGTTCGTGTCTGCAGATTCCGGGCGGTAGCCGCGTAGGCCTGTGGGTGTCTTACCAACCTGTAGGAATTGTCACGGTGCCAAAAAGGAGTATCAAGGTTGTCGTGTGAAGGAGGGTAGTCGGGAACTGGCGTACTAGAAGTGGAAGCAATGTTGCTGGGAGTGGATGTAGCAAAAGTCGTTGGGCGGGGACGGTCGTCCAAGGGGTCGGAAAAAGCCAAGGCATCATTCCGGGGGCTAGGGTAGCTGATGGTGGGGAGGTCACTAGGTATGCCAGTCAAATCTGGGAGGCTCTCATCAGAGTCAAGTTCGAGGTTGAAACCTGTGATTATGGGCTGAGTCGAGGGGAAAGTGTCGTCCGCAGGGGGGGGAGGGTTGGAGTGGGTGTCGGGCTGAGTCGTCAGTGGGCAGAGCGTCATCCTTCCCCATTACCAAGGCTAAGTGGTGGGCGTGGTTATGTTGTGATCCATAGTGTTTGAGTTGGTTGATGTGGAACCAACCAGTCTTACTGTTGGGGTACATTATCTTGTACACAGAGGGGCTTACTTTGTCAGAGATGGAGTAGGGGCCTGCGGATTTAGGGGCTAGGAAGGAGCTGGGTTTGTACAACGAGATTATAACTTGCTGGCCGAATGTATACTCTATGGGGTGAACCTTTTTGTCAAAGCTGGCTTTACACTGCTTTTTCCTAGCGCCTGGTCGAACAGCAGCAACTAGTTGTGCCGCTTTAATGTTTTCTGTGACCTGTTGCACTGCTTTTTCGTGGGTGAGCGCTGTTACTGCGGGATTTGTCATATTGAGCCCTAATAAATATTCAATGCCTTTCATGGGTCTCCCTGACATAAGGGTGTGGGGGGTGAAACCTGTGGAACTGGAAACTGTGTTCCTGATAATCATGAGAGCAAAGGGTAGTACCGTGTCCCAAGTGGAATTGTTCTGCTGTACCATTTTCTTAATGGTCATTTTTAAAGTGCGGTTCATGTGCTCAACTATGCCGCTGGACTGGGGGGTGGTAGGCTAAGTGGAATTTCTGTTTGATACCGAAAATGGTCATAACGTAAGGGAGTCGTCTGCTTTCTGTGCCTGCGATAAATCCTCAATATTGGTTTGGGAGACCTGGATTGAATGTATCTGTTCACACTCGGGGGGTTGCCAGAAGTGACCAGTGCGTGATCCAGCTTTAGCTAAGGCGTCAGCCTTGCGATTCCCAGGTGGGGAGGTGCGGTGATGGCTCTTTACTTTAATGATGCCGTACGTGCGGACGGTGGCTTTTTTAAGAATATGTTTCAGGAGAGGGGCGGAGGGGAGGGGTTTTCCATCGGCGGATACAAAACCTCGAGATTCCCATAGGGGAAGGAATTCTGTTAGACTGTAGCAAACATACAAGCTGTCTGAGTGTATCTCCGCAGGCGTTCGAAAGGAGTCTGGGTGATCAATTACATAAGCTATGAGTGCAGAGTAGTGCACTTACATTACGGGGCAGGGGTAATTTCACAATGGAGTCAATGCATTTTTTTTCAATTTCACGTTTGCCGTGGGTAATAATGGTGCCTAAATAAAGTTCCTTTTCCCTCAATATCTGTGCCTTTTTAGGGTTTACCTTACATCCGATGGACTGGAGCAGGGTTAGTAATTCGGCCAATAGAGCCACGTGCTCTTCCCTGGTATCGGTTTGCAGGAACAGGACATCGACATACTGAATTAGGCATTCGGGGCGGGGGAATATGGAAAGACCAGCAGCCAGCTGTCTGTGGAAAATGGAGGGGGAATTATGGAAGCCTTGGGGGAGACACGTCCACGTGTACTGTTGTCCTTGGAAAGTGAATGCAAATTTATACTGGCAAGCCCGATCGAGGGGAATGGAGAAAAACCATTGCTGACATCTAGCACGGTGAAATACTTTGCTTGCACTCCCTGCTTAAGCATGGTCGCGGGACTTGTGACAACGGTGGGGGCTGTTAAAGGGTTAACTTTGTTTAGTTTGCGGTAGTCAATGGTGAGTCGCCATGAACCGCCTGGTTTCTTTACGGGCCAAATCGGGGCATTATTAGTGAAAGCTATGGGTTGAATCACTCCTTGTTTTAACAGACTGTTAATTACCTTTAAAATTTTGCCCTCAGCCTGCTGTGGAAATCCATAATGTTTCTATGATTTGGGGTCAGGACCTGAGATCATAATCGTACCTGGAATGTGCCTGCAGTCGTGCTTGTGTTGGACAAACGCACCTTTGTGTGTGGCTAATACCCGTCTAATGGTGTTGTCTGTGCTAATTGCCGAAGGGTTAAACCAATAGTCCCCTACTGAGCAAATCCTGTTCTCATAACCTCTTACTGAGAGAGTGGCTGGGGCTCTAGCTGTCTTGGACATTAGCCAGACACACTTGTTTACGGGGTCGAAGGAGTGGTTATGGGAGTTCATAAAGTCTATGCCTAGGATGTATTCTGCAGTCGGGGGTAGGTCTACTGGAACAACAGGGTGGGTAGTGGCTACGTTTCCTATTTGGACGGATATAGGGGCTGTGATGTATTCCTCTTGCATGTAGCCTGTGAATCCACTGAGAGAGATGGTATCTGTGGTGGGCCAGGGTGTTTTTTGGAATAGGTTTGCAGAGTTTAGTGTGGTTCGGGATCCTCCTGTGTCCCAAATAAAATCAACTGCTTGTCCCCTGACTGTGCCTGTGACTACTGGTCTTCTGATGTTATCCCAGCGCGTGTCACAGACCCATGTTGGAGACTCTGGACACCGTCAATCTAGGGAGTTATAAGCGAGGTTATCTGAACGGGCATTTACGTTATGCATGGGGCGAGCGTTGCCTTCTAACTGTTGCGGCTGGTGATCGTGGTCTGGCCAATTGTTTCTGGATGGAGGGTTGGGCTGTTGGGGTCGATGGTGGTGTGGGGGATTTTGTCTGCAATCGCAGGCAAAATGTCCTACTTGTCCACAATTGTAACATGAACCTTGTGGTGCGTGGGCTGGGACTTGTGCTCTGGGGTACTGTTCTCAGGGGTAATGGTTCTCTCTTCTGCCCTCATTTATCCATGCGGGTTCCTGGCTAGTTCTGACTGGGTACATTATGGCTTCTAATCCGTTCTGGTCCATCTGATCCTGAAGTGACTGTTCCCATGCCCTGGATAGGCATCGAAGTACCCAAATCTCATTATGTGTGGTATCTGCTGGGTCATAATTTGCGTAAGCCCTTTTACCTGCTTCCGTGGCATGCAAAACTAAGGTAAGGGACCATTTAGTGGTTTCTTCCTCACTGAGGTGAGCGCAGTCTAAGTTTCCGTATACTGCCTGGAAATGTATCCAGAGGCGACCGGCAAAGGCGGTCGGATGTTCCCCTTTCTTTTGCCTGCATTTGTTCAAACCCTCCACCGGATCCCCTTTGTCGTATCTGATAGCAGCTAATATTGCGGCCTTCATTTCCTCTAGGGTTCCTCCTCCTACGTTTTGGGCTTCTGGCAAAGTTGATCGTACCGACTGGCTGAGACTCATTATAATCAATTTTACTTCCTCCCTCCCATCTAACCTGTACATGACCTTTAGCTGGCGCACCTCCTCGAAGAAGCTATGTGGGTCTGCGGTGGGCTGAAATGGAGTAATTTTCCCACAAGCGTCCCTTGACTGGGTTACCGAAATTGGGGTGGTGTAGGTGATATCTGGACCTGCCTGATCCCTTATTCTTCTTTCTGTAGTGACTGGATTCAAGGGTGTCGGGGCAGCTGTGGGGGTTGGTGCGACCTGTGCAGCCGGTGCTGCTGGTGCCTTTCTTTTTGGGATGCATGGTGGTTGCTTTTAACTCTCCGTTCTCCCTACATACATGTGCGTGCTTTCTTTTAACTCTTCCCAATCTGCCATCTCTTCTTCAACTGTCTCGTCTGTTCCGAAGACACACATCAAACCATTCTGAATGGAAAGTAACAACTGGAGCTTATCTATCTTCCGCTGGCATTTAGAGTGGTCAACGGTGCTCTGCCTTTGTTCTTTAGTGGACTGGTGGAGCGCTCTTAAAGCTGCCTGTAAATCGGCGCATTTCTTTGTTAACTGGGTGACCTGGTGTTCAGTGTCCTCTGTTACCAAGACTGCGCGCTGTGTATCTTGATAGGCCTTGTCGTACTGGGTCTGGAAGCTGCTACGGTCTACTATGCAAGACTGGTGGGCGCGTTTAACATCGGCGATTTCCCTAACTTTAGCGGCTAACTTCTCCCGGAATTCCTCAATATTTCTCTCGCTTTCTTTACTGTTTCCCTCATTCTCCTCTTCCTTCTCTACTAACTGTCTGCGGGGCATCTCAACCATCTCCTCGGTACCTCTTAACTGTGCCAAGCAGCAGACTATTGCCATTGGCTTCCTGAAGTTAACTGCATTTTTTTAATATACCTTACATAAATCCTCCCACCAAGCCTGTCCTATCTTTCCTGGACCTGTCTCGGTTTTTGCACAAAAATTCGACCAAAGGGGGCATCCTTTCCCCTTCAAATACTTTCTCAACACATCCTCCCATATGGGGCACTGCTCTGATTTGTCGACTCCTGCGACCTCAGGTTGCTGCTTTGGATTCATCATTCTATCTATCATCTGCGCTGCCATCTCTTCTCTACTTAAAATTTGGAAAAGGGGGGGAATAAGGAGTCAATCGAACAATGGGTACGGCTTACGGCTATATTCCAGTTCACAATCCTTCCAGATTTGCATGCAAGTCTGACGAGTTTACCTTACCCTTTCCTGTTAGTTACGCATGCAGTTAGTGCACACTTTCGAAATTCGGTTATCTGGTCGATATGAAACTTACTCTTGTGGTTCGTTCTCGTTCCCCAATTTAATTCAAAGTTGTAGGATCCCTCGGAGTAACAGAGTCACATCTAATCAAGGTCCCATCAGAGTCGCCAATAAATATTGCCTTTTACACTTTATGTGAACCACAAACTGTTTCTTATATTGACCAAATGACCACACAACCAGTATGTTAGCTCAAAAACACAGTTTCTTAATAACACAAGACTTGTATCTCTATGCAATAATACTCGCGGCTCCATACTAAACTACACCTAACGACTAAGATGACCTTTACTTAACTTCGAGTGACCGGCACTGCGCGAGATAAGGCCTTTATCCGGGTCCACGTGGTCAGTTGGATGTCTTCAGGTTTGTTATGGCTGGGGTCGTCCTTCAGGTAGCGATCGCGGGTCCTTGAACATGGTTGGTTGATATGCTGCAGTTGGCCGCACACAGGCTAGTCCAAAAGAGACCGATCTCTAGTTTGCAGGGCTTTTTATCCTTCGTCTCTTTCGTGCCCTTTTGGGCGGTCCTTACTCCAGGTCTAATGGATCGCTAGGCTTTTGATCACCCTCATCGATCTTAGCCAATTAGGGGGCGGATACCTCGATGGCTGGGCGGGTCCTAGCTATCGTTGTCCCAGGCACAAAGGCCTTTCCAAATAAGGGGGGTGGCGCCGGTTAGTCTGCTATCGTTGATGGTCCTTAATACGAATTCTATTGTCTTGCGGAAAATGGTAATTGATACTCAATGGATACAAGTTTCAACCAAGTCTGGTTTCGTTGCACAATACAGAGAGGCTGTGTACCTGTCTGTGGCCAAAATTGACCACAATCCCCATGGTCCTTTGCAGGTGGCCATTTTACATGGCTACAGGCGGGAAGAAACAGCAGACCCACCTTTGTGAACGAAGGCCTTGCGACAACCGAGGTTCAGAGAATTGGACTCTCAGTTCGACTGAGTTCATCGGCATGCATAGTATTAAGAACCTTGGGATTATTAATAGTTGGCCTAATTTAAGGGGGATAACCGTTTTGCTGTGTTTAATAATAAATTTGGTTGAATCCAAACTTGTATTTGTCCTTTGTTCATCTCGCAAAAAGGGCACCTGGGTAAAAAGTTTGAGTGATAAACTGGTCAAAGTGTCTGAGGTTGTTCCTTCCGAGGTTTCTGTTTGTGTTTCAGTGCCTTCCCATCGTGATCACGAAGGCCTTTTTTAAGAGAGAAGGTAGGAGTATTATGGGTTTTTCTTTTGTTGTTTTTTTTAAAATACAGCACAGAACAGGCCCTTCGGCCCACGATGTTGTGCCGAACCATTGTCCTAGATTAATCATAGATTATCATTGAATTTACAGTGCAGAAGGAGGCCACTCGGCCCCCCGAGTCGTGGGCGAATAAGACCCCGAGAGTAAGGAGAGGGTTCCTGGAACGCAGTAGGGACCGAGGAGGATTGGCGCTGCCAAACCTGGGGAGCTACTACTGGGCAGCAAACGTGGCGATGATCCACAAGTGGGTTATGGAGGGAGAGGGGGCGGCATGGAAAAGGATGGAGATGGCGTCCTGCAAAGGAACAAGCCTGGGGGCATTGGTGACGGCACCGCTGCCGCTCTCGCCGACAAAGTATACCACGAGCCCGGTGGTGGCGGCAACGCTAAGGATCTGGGGCCAGTGGAGACGGCACCGGGTGCAATGGGAGCATCAGTGTGGTCCCCGATCAGGGGTAACCACCGGTTTGTCCCGGGGAAGATGGACGGGGGCTTCCAGTGCTGGCATCGGGCGGGGATTGGAAGAATGGGGGACCTGTTCATCGACGGGACGTTTGCGAACCTAGGGGCACTGGAGGAGAAGTTTGAGTTACCCCCGGGGAATGCCTTTAGATATATGCAGGTGAGGGCTTTTGTGAGGCGACAGGTGAGGGAATTCCCGTTGCTCCCGGCACAAGAAGTTCAAGATAGGGTGATCTCGGGGGTAGGGGTTGGGGAGGGCAAGGTGTCGGAAATACACCAAGAGATGAAAGAAGAGGGGGAAGCGCTGGTAGAAGAGTTGCAGGGTAAATGGGAGGAGGAGCTGGGGGAGGAGATCGAGGAAGGTCTATGGGCTGATGCCCTAGGTAGGGTTAATTCCTCCTCCTCGTGTGCCAGGCTCAGCCTGATACAATTTAAGGTGGTCCACAGAGCGCACTTGACGGGGGCGAGGTTGAGTAGGTTCTTTGGGGTAGAGGACAGATGTGGAAGGTGCTCAGGGAGCCCGGCGAACCATGTCCATATGTTTTGGTCATGCCCGGCACTGGAGGGGTTCTGGAGGGGAGTGGCGGGAACAATATCTCAGGTGGTGAAAGTCCGGGTCAAGCCAGGCTGGGGGCTAGCAATATTTGGAGTAGTGGACGAACCGGGAGTGCAGGAGGCGAAAGAGGCCGGCATTCTGGCCTTTGCGTCCCTAGTAGCCCAGCGAAGGATCTTGCTAATGTGGAATGAGGCGAAGCCCCCCAGCCTGGAGGCCTGGATAAATGATATGGCTGGGTTCATAAAGTTGGAGAGGATTAAGTTCGCCTTGAGAGGGTCTGCGCAGGGGTTCTACAGGCGGTGGCAACCGTTCCTAGACTCTCTCGCGGAGCGTTAGAGGAAGGTCGGTCAGCAGCAGCAGGAACCTTGGGGGGGGGGGGGGGGCGGGGGGACGTCCTGGGAGGGGGGGGAGGGGGGCAGGGGGGGGGGGACTGCCTGGGAGGATGGATGAGCAAGAGATAACATGAAGGGTTGGGGAAACTGGCACGTACGGGAGAGGGCCAGTGTACAAAGCTGTGTAAATATATCATTTTGCCATGTATGTATATATCTTGTTCTGCGCGATTTCTCGTTTTTTTTGTTACGGGGGGGGGGGGGGGGGGGGGGGGTTTGTTTGTAAGGGAGAAAATTTGTGTTAAAAAACTTTAATAAATATCTATATATTTTTTAAAGTGTCTGAGGTTTTACAGACGATGCTCACAAAGCATTTACTGCTCATCACTGTAAACTTGGGGTACAGAAGAATACAATGCATTTTGAAAACTATTCACCTTGCTAAATTAATGCTATCTTCCCTTTCTCACAATTTTGCTGAATTAAACTATTGCCCCATTTCGACCACTAACTGCGCAAGCTAAAAGCATTAAGCAGAAAGCTATTGCAGATTCATAGCGTGACATAGAGTAATTATTCGGAAGAAACAATGTTTTAGGTTTCAGTGAAACAGTAAACCGTTCTGATTCTATCAGCCAAACCTCAGGGGAATTACAGGACATCCTCTGAGTTTATACTTTGTTAACCTATTTATTAATGGATGAATCTTGCCCCACGTCCTCATTGCAGTCATGTTTCTTAATCTAGAGAGTTTCTCTCCTCTTATTCCTTAGTTTCATTTGAAAGGTTGCGAAATGGATTTTCTCCTAGTTTTGCTGACTGACCAGTGCCCATATTTCTCTATCTGTAAATAACGCTTCGCTTTCCAAAAAGTGTTGAAGCAGTTTTGAATAGGAGGCTCAGAATATCTCCATTTTAGTTGGTCGTAAAATATGTATGAGATTTAAGAATGTGCTGGAGATTGCTCTTCAGTATTCAACGAAATTCCTTTTTCTTTATTTTCACTGACATACTTCTTGACCAACGGTTATGCCTCTCCACCAAAAATCTGAAAGCAGAGAGGGGAGAAAATTTGAGGGCAAATAATAGACAGATGCACAATGTATAGAGTCGTGGTATGAAAACAGAAAGTGCTGAAAATACTCAGCAGGTCAGGTAGCATCTCTAGGTAGTTAATGTTCTGGGCCATTTTCAGGTGTCCGGGCATTAGTTGCGTATCACAAATTTGCGCCCAAGCACAGGGTTGTAATGGACAGAAAGATACAGTCACCAGGATGGATTTTCCCTGCCCCCAGGAAGTTGCGTTGGAGGCGGAGGAACGAGGAAAGTAGGAAAGGGCTAAGTCAGGACGGCTCCCCAAAACATTCCCGCCATCAGGGAGACTTTCCCAGGTTTGATTCAGATGATTAATTCCTCAATTATGGGCAACTTTGCAACCTTTCTGCCATTTTCCATGGATGGACTCCCTGCCCCGTATAGAGGCCAGCATTCCAATGGCCTCCATGCAGCACGCTTGGCGGGGTCTCCACATGCTCTAACAATGGGGCCAGGAGGAGGAAAGGCTGCATCCACAGCCCAAACTAATCCTCTGAGAGTGGGTTTTCCCTCCACTCTGAGTGGCCTTTTCTATCTTTGATCCTCCTCAGCTTTTAATTTTCTCAAACCTTCCGAGGGTACTTCCATGTTGAAATGAAATGAAATGAAAATCGCTTATTGTCACAAGTAGGCTTCAAATTAAGTTACTGTGAAAAGCCCCTAGTCGCCACATTCCGGCACCTGTTCGGGGAGGCTGGTACGGGAATTGAACCGTGCTGCTGGCCTGCTTTGGTCTGCTTTAAAAGCCATCTCTTTAGCCCTGTGCTAAACCAGCCCCTGTTGTCAGGGGCAGCCTCATAGTGCCCGACCTTCCTTAGCATTGCCCATCTTGCCCGGTTGGGCTGTGGAGATGCCAGAGATGCCAAGTCCATAGTGAGACTAGCATCATCGCGGGCCCGCCTGTCCTCCCTAATTGGACACCAAACGTTGAGGTGGCCAATTAAGAGGCTGCCTCCGGGGGAGACTGCGCTGCACGCTTCTGGCAAGTGCAGAAACGAGACCCCAGGTTTGGCCCCGATGTCAGGGTTCCGAATGTATTAATATATAATCTGGCATGTGAAGGATATATGGGATAATCCCTCCTGTCAAATTTCTACACCTAAACCCTGAAATTCTGACCTATTTCACTGCAATGTCTGCCCAGGTATTTTAGTGGGGTTTTGTGAGGTAATACTTGATACCAAACAAACACTTGATCTGTCGAAAGTACCACCTCAGAACTCCTGAGATACTATTTGCACCGCCTGCAGTCTTGGTTTATTCTTGCTCCTTAACTGCAAGATACCTTTTCTTGATTGTTCCATTAAGGTCAGTTGCTTCATTAGAATGTTGTTCAAGCCATCAAGATGCTTAATTGCAGCTTCATTTTGATCAGAGCGTGAAAAATTTAATTATGTGGATTACTGGCAAATCAGCAGGGAAAATTGCACTTTAATAAAAGAGCACTGTCTGTGCTAATTTACCAACGTTTAATCTTCAAATTTAATTCTATGGTCTAAAGAAGATGTAAGCGGCAAAATCACATCTGAAGCCAAATATAACTCAGTTGATGTGACATTTTACCATGACCATTCAAAATGCACCTGGTTTTGTATGTATCTATATATAGCACCAGAATGAACACAAACCTAATTTACTGCGAAAGTAGTCTTAGCAAGATCTTTATTCTTATACTTTCAACCACGCACATTTCATTTTGGAAATAAAAATCAGATGCTGCCAAAGTTATACCCAATTAACACAATGGGTTAAAATCAAAATAGTGCTGGAAATGACCAATAGATTGATCAGCATTTATCCAGTTTCTTTTTCTCGTTTAGTCTAATCTGAAGGCAATGGATTGACACTTAAATGATAATTCCACATGTATCAGCAACCACCACACACACCCCCGCCCACAATCTCCAGCCACTCGCTTAAACAGCCACATGTGGGTTCTAGAAGCAATTAAAGAGCAATTTAATCACTGAGGGGAGATGACTGGCATCATCAAACTCAAAAGTCTTCTCTGCTGCTGTCTACCCAGTTACTGGATTTCAGCAGTGGTCAGTAGGTAGTGCTCAGGCACGCCAAAGCTCATTTGAACTTGTTGTTTCTCTTTGGCATTCTCTGTCGTACCCTGACTTCTGTCCCAGCAGCCATTGGGGCTACATCTCCTCAGCTTTGTCTGGAATGACGGGACCATTAGAGGTTCGGGAAACCCTCTAACATGCTTTTCGGAGCTTTGTTTACTGAGCCACAGCATTAGCATCTGCCTCGGGTTCCCCTGGTCAATTGGGGAAAGCAGGCGGGTGGGGCGGCATGTCAAACTTGTCAAAGAAAGATTTCAGATTGGGGGGACGCCAGCATGGTTTGCAATAGCCCACCTGAATGGGACATCTGAGGCTGCAGCAACCACAAGAATAGAGGGGCGACCTGGTAATGCTGCTCCTGGGCCTCTCACTCTCGTCTGGAGGTCCGGCTGTTGGACCTGAGGGGCTGCAGTGAGATGATCTTTTCAAAGGAGAGAACCAATCATGCAGGCATACATGGAAGCAGCCAAGGAAGTTTCCCTCCAACCTAGAGACACTGTAGCAATGGGATTCAGGACCTCAAGAAGGCAGGAAAGGTGAGGTCGTAAAAATTTCAGGTGTCAACCCCCCACTCCAACTTCACCCAACATTCTCCTGCACAGCACTACTCAGGATAACACACCTTGCAACTCTACCCATTCTTCTTTCCCAGGCACCTCACATCCCCATCTGAACAGCCAACACACAAACTCGCCCACATCCTATTGCCCTCTTACACCCGTGCCTGGCAGTCCCTCTACTCGTGCTGGCCTTCCTTGCTATCTTGTGAGTGATTGCGCATACTGACACCTCTCGGCTTCCTCCCACTGGACAGACCTCGCAAAAAGGCAGAAACCTGGAGAGAGGATTTGTCCTCCATTAACAGGCACTTTAACTGTTACAACACATACCCACTGGGGAAGGTGTCTTGTTCCAGGAGGCTGCAGAGGTCAGCAGTGACTTACCGTGAAAACTTTATCCTCCTGAAGCACTGGCGCCTTGACGTGTCGAGAGAGTTGATCCTCTGGAGACCCTGGGTTGGGGTTCTCACTTCCTCGGAGCTCGGTTTCTGTGTTCATCCCCTTTGCTGTGTGGAACAGCATGTGGCTGAGGAGGAGGCAGTCATTGCTGGTGTTTCTCTTGCTTCTACTATTGATGTTGGTGTTGCTGCTCCTCTTGCTCTCTCAATCAGAAGTGCAAGTTGAAGCGGCATAAAGCTGCTCCCATGCCATGGGGAAGTTGGCAGTAGGGACGTGTGCTGAAAGTGTGTGAAGTGCAGACAAGTGAAAAGCCTGGAAGTTGGAAATCACCTGTCAAGCAGTAATAGCAATTTCTGAGAGAATAAGTTTGGACAGTAGCCTCTCACCTGACCATAGCTGGGGCTCTTCAGCTTAATTGATTAAAGACTTCTCAACCTGTCAGTCTCACTGACAAAGCTCTTTTTATTTATTTCGCGGGAAACAGGTGTTGCTGGCTAGACCAGCAATTTTTTTAAATGTCCCATCCCTAATTGCCCTTGAGAAGGTGATAGCGAGCTGACATCTTGAACCGCTGCAGTCCATGTGGTGTAGGTACACCACGGTGCTGTTAGGGGGATCCCACTGTGTACTTGCCTCAATGAAACAGGATAGTTCCACACTGCTGGGGGAAATAGATCCGCTGCCTTAGTTAAAACAGTCATTAATTGCATATTTTAATATTTAAATGTTTTACCCAACTACTGCAAGAGTGATCTCCACTCCCTTCAAACCTGGGTGAAATTCAGAAAAGAGTGGCCTTATGTCAAGATCCCATGCCTGCTTCCTTTTCCGAGGATTTGTGTCCTTGTACACACTCAAACTCATGCCCTTTTTGCCTGGGATAATTGCCCTCCCCCACTCACCTCAACATAAATTGAGGAGTTAACCTCCTAGAACCTGCCTGATTTGTCTGGCTCAGTACAACATTGGTTACTTTACCCATTGGCCCTTCTTAAAAGCACAGCGTAGTATGCAAATAC
Source organism: Scyliorhinus torazame (assembly GCF_047496885.1). NCBI lineage: Eukaryota > Metazoa > Chordata > Chondrichthyes > Carcharhiniformes > Scyliorhinidae > Scyliorhinus > Scyliorhinus torazame. The sequence continues at coordinate 116,372,500 of NC_092720.1, read as the reverse complement.
TTTGATTAGCGGATATAACTTGTTTTGCATGCAGCTTTTCAACCCTTCTTATTTTTGTTCAGTCTAGGTGTTAGGATAACACAGTCCCAATCTGTGTGTGATGTTCTAAGATTTCTCGGAGAAGGTAAGTCAACAAATGCAGCAAAAGAGTTGAGTGTCTTCCAACCAGGTAGGAGCATGAGAAGTGAGAAATAGGTACAATTTTGCCACTTTTAAGGGCGGAGTTAACCTGATACATGGTGGCATCATTCTGTGGCTCAATACATGTAAGTTAAAGAAACATTTTACTTTGTATAACATTAGGCCGGCACATTGCACAGTGATTAGCACTACTCCTCGCAGCTCCCGGGTTCAATTCCGGCCTGGGGTGACTGCCTGTGTGGAGTTTGCACAATTTCCCTGTGTCTGCCTGGGTTTCCTCCAGGTGCTCCAGTTTCTTTCCACAGTCTAAAGATGTGCAGCTTAGGTGGACTGGCTCTGCTAAATTGCCTCTTAGTGTCCAAAAGGTTAGGTGGGGTTACTGGGTTATGGGGATGGTGATGGGGGTGGTGTGGGGGGGGGGGGGCGTGGGCTTAAGTAGGGTACTCTTTCAAAGGGCAGGGGTGGAGTCGATGGGCCAAATAGCCTCCTTCTGCACTGTAAATTCTATGATTCTATCAATTCCATTTCCATTTTTGCTTGATACAAATCTGTTTTCCCCTCATGTTTTGACTCACTGCTTCAGAATTGGCAAGTTGTGACGGGAAGTCATGCAAAGTACAGCAAACATAAGGTGTGGTTAAATTGTAGCCAGGGATTCAGAGCTGCTTCAGGCCCACAGAAGCTTTGTGTTGTCAAAATCCTTCATTCGTTGTTGCATACAAAATATACCTGTGGCAAACCACTGTGTTCTGATATTAGAGGTTGTATGGTAGAACCTGCACTACAGGTTCACCTGTGGCCCCTGCATGCAAGCTCCGCCCAGGAGGCGGGTTATAAATATGCGTGGCCTCCAGCTCGCAGCCATTTCGTCAGCTGCTGTGGGAGGCCACACATCTGATACTAATAAAGCCTCAGTTTGGATTCAACTTCCTTCGTCTCCAGTCAAATTGATCGTGCCTCAATACCAGTGGTCCAAGTGATGAGGTAGCTGTGTGCATGTTAAAAAAAGGCCAGCATTTGTTGGGGAATGAGGGACAATCTCAAGCTCTGCTGCTTTGTATCTTAATAGGGCTCAGAAAAAAAGCAGGGCTGAAGAAGCCATCAGTGATTTCCCACTAAACCTAACCTAGTGCCCACACCACTGGTAATCCAGTCAAGGGGGATAGAGCTGGAAAAATTGCCCCTGGTAAAATTTCAACTCAAGTAAATAGAAAACTAGGCTATTGCACATCCTCTGACAATCCTGCATCAGAAAACTATTTCTTCTTTGTGAGAATGATGACGCTCTCCCTTTTTAGATATCCTTTTTATCCCTTCTCCTGATTTAATTGGACGTCATAACCATCTGCAACCAAAACAGTTGCATCCTGTTCCCTGGCTTCTCCTTGTGTTGCAAAGTTGCGAATAAGCATAAATTGAACCCACATTCCACTTGTGAAAAATAGAAAAGAGGAGCAGGTGTAGGCCATTCGGCCCTTCGAGCTGGTTCCGCCATTCATTATGATCATGAACTGGTGTGCGTCAGCACACTTCACCACAAGCACATAAGGAAATTATAGCGACTACTATAGCACTGCTTGCCACCATGAATAACTTCTGAAGGATTATGCATCGTAACGTAGTTGGTGAGGTTATTTGTGGAAAATCTGTTTCCAGAGTTGTCAGGTCTAGTTTCTGTTGCTCTGTCATTTGTGGCTTCTTTTGCATGGATGGATCTTGTCTTACACGATTGGAATAGTTTGTAATGTGGGCTTTAACTGAAAATATTTAAAATACATTGTTCATTTAGTTGGTTAAGTGAGCACTTGGTCATATAGAATAGGAATGCCCCAGCTTCAATCCCTGTCCCCACGGGGTTACCTGATTTCTGCTGACCTGGCAGTCCAGACGTTCTCCTCATTATAATTCTGGGGTGTTAAGGACAATTGTGTAGACCCCACTGCCACACCAAAATGAGATTTGCGTTGGGATAAGCAGATTGGCCATGGTTTGCAGGCGTCACTATTGTGCTGTGTCCTGTAGGAACATCTGATGCAGCTGTGATCAGCTTTGGCTGTGATAGGCTAGCCACCCTTCTTTGTGAAATAGCTTGCTCACAGCTCGAATGGATATTCCTGATTCTTCCTCAGGTGATTCAGGGAGGGAGTATTCATTTTTGCCCTAATCCCACAATGACTCTCCTCCACTTTGTTCCTTTGGCCTCCTTTCATTGACAGGATCTGAGGGGCCAAGGATGCTGCAGGAAGAATATATGGATGTGCTGAAGTGTTTGGAAATGTTAAAGGAATAGGACAGCCTTGAACATGCGGGAGAAATTTCAATATTAAGACTGACCAGGCATCAATTGAGATTGTGTCAAATTATGGCCTCCTGCACTCCCTCTCCCGACATGCCCCTGGAATTAGTGGATTAGTGGAAGAAGCACCAAAATGGATGGTTTAAAGGTCCCCGCCATCTGTCAGCATTAACTTCTAGTGGAGCAATGATGGTGTTGGGCGGCATGGTGCCAGGGTCCCGGGTTCGGATGATTGTCTGTGTGGAGTTTGTATGTTCTCCTTGTGTCTGCATGAGTTTCCTTTGGGTGCTCCGGTTTCCACCCACCATCCAAAGATGTGCAGGTTAGGTGAATTGGCTACGCTAAATTGCCCCTAGGTGGGGTAACAGAGATAGGGTGTGCGATAGGGGAGGGGATTGGGCCTGGATAGGGTGCACTTTTAGATGGTCGGTGCAGACTCGCTGGGCCAAAAGGTCTCCTTCTGCACTGTTGTATTCTATGATTCTGAGAGTCAGCAACCTTCCGTGAAGCGGGGGGGATAATCTACCTTGGAGGTGGTGTGGAGAGGTAGGTCAGTTCTCCTACCGTTTTCTCTACTGCACCATCCTGTTAGGTCTGTATAATAGAGGAAAATGTTGCCTTTGCTATATGGGCAAACACATGGTGAAGGGTCAAGCTAGCCACTAGTGTGAGGTGCCTGAGAGCGCCAATGAAACCAAAGGAGTCAAGACTTTTAGGAGAGGAGGAAGGGGAAAAGGAAGGAAAAGGAAATGCAATTTCCCTTCGAAATGTGACTTCTGTTCTTCTTCAAATGTGCCAGGATAAAAAATGTTAATCAGAAACAAGGAAACCAGTCACAGTAAGATAGGAGCTTAGGAAGTAACGACCCTGTTCGAACCATCTGCTGAACTTGCACATTGTGCGGAGTGACTTTTCACAGAATACTAATTTTGAAGCTAAAATATTTTGATGTGGTTAACTCCTGTTGTGTACCTTGCGACCACATTATACATGTTGTGATTTGATCTGATCTCTGGGTGACGGTGACTACGTCCACAGATAGCCAAGTGTCTCTACTTACACTGATTTCCCAATCAACCAGCTATTTCCATGAATTAATCCACTACAAATCACATGGAGGAAAAGTAGGAGAGTTAATTTTGTTGCAACCAGAATATAGAAATTGGAACCGACAAAACTAACCAGACGATGATATTTCTTCCTTGGTTAAAAGTGCAATCTTTTTAGCTTAGGTGTTAACTCTAAACCCACTATTAGTGACTTTAATGCAAAGAACTTATTTTGCTTATTTTCACACTTCTCCTCGACTACACAGGAATTGTAATTAAAGGGAACATTTTCAGTAAATTGGCAGGAAAATGGCAAAACCTTCTGTTTTGCAGTATTATACACTTGGAGAGTTTTCTTGCTTTATTTCAGAATTGCAAATTCACTCTTTTTGAAGTCTTGGAGTTAAAACATCCCAAGCTTTGAGAATAGGTTATTTGAGGAGAGATGGATGGAACATAGGTGCATTGGAAATAGGAGCAGGAGTGGGCCATTCAGCTCCTCAGGCCTGCTCAACCATTCAGCCACATCATGGTTCATCTTCACAATGTCATTTCCCACACTATTCCCATATCATAGAATTTACGGTGCAGAAGGAGGCCATTCGGCCCATCGAGTCTGCACCGGCCCTTAGAAAGAGCACCCCACGTAAGCCCACACCCCCACCCTATTCCTGTAACCCAGTAACCCCACCTAACCTTTTTGGACAAAAAGGCAATTTAGCATGGCCAATCCACCTAACCTGCTCATCTATGGACTGTGGGAGGAAACCGGAGCACCCAGAAAAAGCCCACGCAGACACGGGAGGACGTGCAGACTCCACATAGACAGACAAGCTGGGAATCGGACCTGGGACCCTGGAGCTGTGAAGTGACAGTGCTAACCACTATGCTACCATGCCCAGTGATATCCCGTGATATCTTTAATATCTAGAAATCTATTGATCTCTGCTTTGAACATACTCAGTGGTTGAGCCACCTCTGGGGTAGAGAATTCCAAAGATATACCACCCTCTGAGTGTAGAAATTGCTCAACCTCATCTCAGTCTTACATGGCGTACACCTTTTTATGAGACTGTTTCCTTTGGTCCTAGACAACCCCCCGATTCTCCCTCCCCAACCAGCCCCCACCCCCCAAGGGAATCAATCCTCCTTCCTGCATCCACCCTTCTTTCGGGCCCTGTAAGAATTTTCTAATTTTCAATGAGATCACCACTCAATCTCCTAAACTCTAGAGCAGAGATGCCCAAAACGTCGATCGAGAACTACTTTCCAGTCGACTGTGCGCTCAGCGCATTCATGGTGTGCACTTTCTGCACATGCAGCCGAGCACATTTGCAACGTGCATGCGCGGAGTTGGTGCACATGTGATGCGTGCTTTCTGTGTGGAAAAGATAAGAGTAAACTTTATCTGACGATGAATAGGAACTAAATTATTTTCTTACAGTTGTGTGTCTTTTGATGAAGGCAGCTGCAAAGATCCAGCATTAGATGCTTCCCATGTGGTGAAAGCAGAATGTAGTTAGCACATATTTAGAATACTTTCACCTGTTAACTGAGTTGGCACTGGGTGAGACCATTAGCCTTACAGCTTTGAATACTGATCGGCAAGAAGACGATGTTTAGGGCAACGAAGACGGTTACGGACCCAGGGGGATGGTACGTCATGGTCAGTGGGGCCCTGGATAGTTAACGTGTACACGCCCAACTGGGACAACACGAGCTTCATCAAAAAGACCATGGCAGAAATCTCCGACACAGCGACGCACCGACTAATCATGGGGGGGACGTCACAGTGTACAGGACCCAACGACTGACAGATCAAGCTCCAAAATGGGGAAAACTTCAAGCATGGCCAGGGAACTCGCTCACTTTATGGAACAGATGGGAGCGGTGGACCCCTGGAGGTTCACCCATCCAGGAGAGAAGGAGTTCTCCTTCTTCTCCCCAGTGCACAATGTATACACCAGAATTGACTTCTTTGTGGTGGGGAAAACGGTGCTTCCAGGGATAGACAAAGTGGAATACTCCGCAATTATGATATCCGTCCACGCTCCACACTACATGGACGTGGAGGCTGGAAACGGGCAGGACCCAACGCCCCACATGGCGGTTGGACATTGCCCTACTAGCAGACAAGGACTTCAACGAAAATATATCACAGGCCATAGCAGAGTACACGGAGAACAACCAAAATGGGGAGGCCTCACCCTCCACGTTCTGGGAAGCGCTAAAGGCCGTAGTAAGAGGGGAAATTATCGCTTTCAAAACTCAAAGAGATAGGGCAGAAAGGGCGGCTATGCAGCAGCTGGTCGACTACATACTGGAGGTAGATCGTAAATACTCTGAGGCCCCGACCATAGAGCTCCTGGCGGAGAGCAAGGAGCTGCAAAGGAACTTTGATCTGCTCTCCACCAGGAAAGCAGTGCACCAACTCCGCCAGGCACGTGGGACAAAGAGACAAAGCCAGCCGCCTGTTGGCATACCAGCTGAGAAAGCAGGCAGCCACCAGAGAAATTGCACAAATCAGGGATACCAGAGGCACATTAGAAACAGAACCTCAAGGCCTTCTACCAAGGACTGTACACCTCAGAGCCCCCAATGGGGGAGTCTGGGATGAAACAATTCCTTGATGGACTGGACACACCAGTCGTGCGGGAGGGCAGAAAAGTGGGCCTGGAAGCACCACTAGCACTGGGCGAGATCATGGACAGCATATGCTCCATGCAGGCGGGAAAGGTGCTGAGACCAGACGGGTTCCCGGCGGACTTCTACAAAAGATTTGCGGCAGCACTGGCCCCGCACCTGCGGGAGATGTTTACAGCCTCGCTAGCGAGAGGCACACTGCCAACTACGCTAGCATAGGCCTCGATCTCGCTGATACCTAAGAAAGATAAAGATCCAACGGAATGTGGGTCATACAGACCCATCTCACTGCTGGACGCAGATGCCAAAATACTGGCCAAAATCCTAACCAAAAGGATAGGAGACTGCGTACCAGATGTGGTCGCAGAGGACCAGACGGGTTTTGTCAAAGGTAGGCAGCTAACCTCGAACATCAGGCGCCTGCTGAATGTGATAATGACCCCCTCCGGGGAGAGAACACCAGAGGTGATCGTCTCCCCAGACGCAGAAAAGGCCTTTGACAGGGTCAAATGGAAATACCTCATAGAGGTACTGGAGCGGTTCGGGCTTGGAACAGGGTTCACCTCCTGGGTAAAACTCCTATACAACGCTCCCATGGCGAGCGTACGGACCAACAACACCAACTCCCGATACTTCCAGCTGCACAGGGGTACGAGACAAGGATGCCCACTGTCCCCGCTGCTGTTCGCTCTAGCGATTGAACCATTCGCAATTACTCTCAGAGCAGCAAAAAGCTGGAGGGGGATCCAAAGGGACGCAGAGAGAACAGAGTCTCACTCTATGTGGATGATCTGCTCCTCTACATTTCGGACCCACAAAGCAGCATGGACGGAATCATCACGCTCCTAAAAGAGTTTGGCGCCTTCTTGGGCTACAAACTCAACATAAGCAAAAGCGAGACTTTCCCGGTACATCCACAAGGGGGTGGGCAGCACTAACGGGACTGCCGTTTAAACAAGCCCGACACAAATTCCGCTACCTGGGGATCCAAATAGCCCATGACTGGACCAGTAGACAAACTAATCATGGCTTTCAAATGGAGGGAAGGGGGGGGGGGAGAGAGAAGAATGCTAGGATCCCAAAGATGGTCCTACAAAAAACAAAATCCAGAGGGTGGCTTGCCCTCCCAAACCTACAATTCTACCACTGGGTGGCGATGGCCAAGCGAATAAGGAGCCAGGAGCCGAGTGGGTGCGTGCGGAAGATCATCCTGCAAGGGGACCTCCCTCTGGGCCCTCGCCACGGCAGCACTCCCATCCCCACCCAACAAACACTCCAGCAGCCCGGTGGTGATAGCCACCCTCCAGTCCTGGAACCAACTCCGGCAGCAATTTGGTCCGACCAAAATGTTGGACAAGGCTCCCCTCTGCAACAACCATAGGTTCGCACCAGCGCTGACTGATGCCACCTTTAAGAAGTGGGGACAGGACGGAGGGACACTGACAGTCAGGGACCTATACACAGATGGCGGGGTCGCAACAATGGACGAACTGACAGAGGAATTCCAGCTAGCCTGGGGGAACGAGCTAAGGTACCTTCAACTCACAAACTTCCTACGAAAGGAGACAAGGATGTATCCACAACCGCCACGACAGACATTACTGGATGAGTTACTGGACGCAAGCATCATAGATAAAGGGAACTGTAGTGACATGTATGACCGACTGGTAGAAAGGGCCGACACCGTACTGGACGCAACAAGACAGAAATGGGAGGAGGACCTGGGTATTGAAATAGGGTGGGGACTCTGGAGTGAAGCACTGCATAGGGTCAACTCCACCTCCATGTGCGCAAGGCTCAGCCTGACGCAGCTAAAAGTGGTACATAGAGCCCACTTAACAAGAACCCGTATGAGTAGGTTCTTCTCGGAGGTGGAGGATAGATGTGAACGGTGCCAAGGAGGCCCGGCCAACCACGCCCACATGGTATGGTCTCGCCCCTGACTTGCGGGGTACTGGACAGCCTTCTTCGAGGCAATGTCCAAAGTGGTGGGGATGAGGGTGGAGCCATGCCCGAAAGTGGCGGTCTTCGGGGTATCAGACCAGCCAGATCTATTCCTGGGGAGGAGTGCGGACGCCCTTGCCTTTGCTACCCTGATCGTCCACCATAGAATCCTGTCTGGCTGGCAGTCAGCAGAACCACCCAAAGCTGCAGACTGGCTGTCCGATCTGTCAGAATCTCTCCACCAAGGGTCAGACGACGGCTTCCACAGAATGTGGGAGCCATTCACCCAATTGTTTCGGACCTGTTTGTGGCCAACGAACAAGCAGAAGAATAGCCAGGTAGCCAAGAATCAGGGGAAAGTAGCCGAGGCGGGGAGGGAGGGATAGACCAGGGGGGGGAATAGCATCTAAACCTAAGAGAAAAGAAATGCGAACCACAGGAGAAGGGGAGGGGGGGAGCGGGTGGAAGAGGGAGGAGGCAGGGAACAATAGAGGGGAAACAGTGAGGTGGGGGGGAGGCAAGGGAATGACAGCCGGAAGGAGGGCACGGGAAACGATAACAAACTTAGCATCTACAGGAGCAGGGAACAAGGAAAATCCGGACGAAAGACGGGATGAACGGCTGAAGCGGAGGTGATCGCGAGACGACAACGGCAGCGAAAAACCATCCGGGAGAAGCAAGCGACAAAACCAACACCAGATCCATTCGCGTATTTCCCTCTGTAATTGTTCTGTATTTGTTTCTCCGGCACCCAAATGTATATGTACCCCTCCAGTTTCCCCCCCCCCCCCGCCCCACAAACAGATGCCTACTTATGGGTTAAGAACAATATTGCCAATTGTACAGAGCTGCTGTTGTTGAGCTAGCACATAATACCCTACCAGTTATTTTATTCTAACTGTTTTTTTGTTGTTTGTTTTGTTTTTTGTGCGTGTCCCCTTCTCTTCTATGTATATATATATGTATTCTATTTTGTGTACATAATGGTAAATATACTTTATTCAAAAACCCAATAAAAACATTTATTTTTTAAAAAGCCTTACAGCTTTGAACTCCGATCTTGCCAAGGCTGATGAAATGTAACACTCACCTGCCTGTGATGAAAGCCTTGTGCAATACAAGTAGCCTTTACTGTATTATTGTAAGATTTTATCCTTCAGTCTCAAGCCAATTCTTAGTGGGTAAGGATCTACACCATAAAATTGTCCTTATTTATTTGCATTCAAGTTAAAAATAAAACACATCCTCGACCCATCGAATAAGTGCCAACTGAATATTGCACAGTATTAAACCTTTACTACTTCGGGTACAGAAGCATATGTCATGTTCCAGGGTTTGTAACCCGAGGCCCGGATTAATGACCTGGACGACAAGGGTTTGAATACCATAATGCAGTAGGAGAATGTAAATTCAATGAATTAAACAAGGTTAAGATTCTGGAACTATTGATCACATAAGTTCAAGATTGTTGTAAAAACCCACTTGCGCAGTAGTTAGCACACTTGCTTCACAGTGCCAGGGTCCCAGATTCGATTCCCTGCTTGGGTCACTGTCACGGACGGAGTCTGCACATTCTCCCTGTGTCTGCGTGGGTTTCCTCTGGGTTCTCCAGTTTTCTCCCACAAGTCTTGAAGGCGTGCTTGTTAGGTGAATTGGACGTTCTGAATTCTCCCTCAGAGTACCCAAATAGGCGCCGGAATATGGCGATTAGGGGCTTTTCACAGTAACTTCATTGCAGTGTTAATGTAAGCCTACTTGTGACAATAAAGATTATTATTATATTATAATGTCCTTTAGGGGAAAAAATATTTGCATAATAGTGTGAATAGTAATTCTTGGTGCATTTTTTAGGAAAACCAACCACAGCTCTTACTTCAGACCAGAGCCTGCTGAAAAGTATGCTGAGGACACAATCAGGCTTGCCTGTGATGGATAAGCAGCCTGCCAATTCTCAGGCCTAGGTTTCACTTTTCTTATTGACTCACTTTGGGTTTTGAAATGTGACAGTACTACATGTCCAACATCTGGCTTGCCATAGTCACATGACCTCTGCCATGAGGCCCTGGCTCTGTAAGCTGCCATCTCACAATAAATCCAATCAATAAAGACTTACAGTGAGAAAGTGCAGTAAAGAATTGCTGTCTTTAAAGATGAAACACACTTCGTTGGCACAAATTTACGTACAGATCGGGACGAACGCAAGGAGCGGTATGACGGTGGAAGTGGCAAATTATGCTTCAGTAAATCTTTCATCAGATAATGTATTAAAAGGACATATATTCTGAATAAGTCTCCAGATTTTTAACACCCTATCAGTTTTTGCAAACTGGCAGGCGACTTAGAAAAGCCAATTTAAATCAAGGGAAGGGAGACCGATCATGCAGGCATGAATCCACAGACATGTGATGGAGCAGCCTAGCATCCCAGCCTCAATTTTGATAGCTGCTCGATTTGAGGCAACAATGATGTTCTTCATCCCCATTGGGTAGCCTTGAAGAAGAGAGTGTGGTAAACACCACTGATCATACACTACGTGTATTACGGTACTGCCATTGTACTCCAGTCATTACAGTAAATCCCGGCCTGCTGGCTCCACCCAGCAGGCTCTGTATAAAAGTGTATGCTCTCCTGCGCTGCCCCCATTCTGGTTCCAGCTGCAGGAGGCTTAACATCTAGCACAATAAAGCCTCAATTGTTCACCATTCGTCTCGTAGTCATTATTGGTACATCAATTTATTGTGCTAGAATTTGAAGATGAACGTCTTACTGAAGCCGGATCACCTGGAACTGAACCCTCACGCAGCCGATGCCACAGCCACTTTCGAGCACTGGCTAGCCTGCTTTGAAGGATATCTCAGAGCATCCACAGAAGTCATCTCAGACCCACAGAAGCTCCAAATACTCTACACGCGGGAGAGCCCACAAGTTTTCCTCCTCATTCGGGACGTTCCCACTTACACGGAAATGATGGAACTGCTAAAAGGGCAGTACATCAAGACTGATAATCAGGTGTTCGCCAGGCACCTCCTGGCCATGAGACGGCAGCTCCCGGGGAGTCCCAGGACGGTTTCCTGCGTGCTTTGCAGATACTTGGCAGAAACTGTAACTGCCAGGCGGTGTCGACAGCCCAACACACAGAACTGCTGATCAGAGACGCCTATGTCATGGGCATTAAGTCCAATTACGTCCGCCAGCGATTATTGGAGGGGGGTACACTCGGCCTTACAGAGACTGTACAGCTCGCTAACTCCTTAGAAGTGGCATCCCACAATCTGGAGTCCTACACCTCCGACCGCGCCGCACCCTCATGTCGTCATGGGCCCCACTATCATCCGACCCGGGTGCACCGCAAGCCTGCGCCGCGTGGCAGCCAGCTAACTCCGGAGGCCCCAAATGCTACTTTTGTGGCCAGAACAAGCACCCCAGCACGGAGCGCAACCTGCAACAGGTGTGGCAAGAAGGGCCACTTCGTCTCCGTTTGTCAGGCCCGATCGGTCACTGCCATTTCCAGGCCCAGCATCACTATACCCTCCACGTGTGATCCAGGGGCGCCGCCATCTTCACCACCGCCCGCCACGTTCGGTCCGTGGGCGCCGCGATCTTGGTTGTCGTCCGCCATATGCGCCCCGTGGGCGCCGCCACCTTCGGCACCATCTTGGATTGCACCCCAGGGCCCCTGCTCGCCTGGCCGTCCGCTGGCAGCCGATACCGATCGGCCCTCCCACCAACTTCCGCAGCTCGCCTCCATCACCCTCGATCAGTCTCGGCCTTGCAACCTCGCGACCACTACATTGACCGTGCAGATCCATGGGCATGAGACGACCTGCCTCTTCGACTCCGGGAGCCCGGAGAGTTTCATCCACCCAGCCACGGTAAGGCGCTGTTCCCTCCCGGTTCTCCCCGTCACCCAGAAAATCTCCCTGGCCTCCGGATCCCAGATAGCGAGGTGGGGGCAGGGGTCCGCCGTACTTCAGAGTAAGGCTCTCAGGTGGGACTGAAATTCAAGACCCAGTAACTGGGCAGCGCAGAGGTGTGGGAGGACATAGAGTCTAAAGTTGCTGTACTCTATGCCCTGTACCGAGAGGGTCGTGACGCAGTACCCCTGGATCTGTACGGAATGGGATCCGGAGGCCAGGGAGATTTTCTGGGTGATCCACCCTCAATTTCCGCGAACCTCATCGCAGACTGTAAGCCCGTCGCCACGAGGAGCAGACAGTACAGTGCACAGGACAGGACATTTATCAGGTCGGAAGTCCGGTTATGTAGGATAAATACTGAACTGCCCAGAAAACTGCGAGCAGGTGTCTTTCACAGGCGGAAAATCCCTGCTCCACAGGATCTAAAAGTCTGGAGGCGTAAGCCTTTCCTGGAGGAGCACAGCCGAAAGGGTGCGGTCGGTGCTAGCTATCTCAATAGCGTAGGGGGAAAGCGGGTCTGGAACTTGTAGTGCGGGGGCTGCAATGAGGGCTCTTTTCAAAGCATCCACAACATCCGTGTGCTGCGGAAGCCATTCCCAAGGGGCTCCTTTCTTTAGGGGTTCCGAGATGTGTGCTGCCTTGCTGGCGAAACCGTCAATGTGGTTTCGGCAGTAGCCAACCAGTCCTAAAAATGACCGGAGGGCTGAAACATTCTGGGGAAGGGGCAATTTGGCACTCGAGTCAGTTCTTTTGTGCTCAATCTCACGTTTACCGTGCATGATAATCGTACCCAAATATATCACTTTGTTTTCCAAAATCTGGGCCTTTTTGGGGTTTACTTTGCAGCCAACCTGTTGTAGGAGTTCCAGGAGTTCGGACAGAAGCTCGATGTGCTCTGCCTTGGTGTCTGTCTGCAGTAATAGGTCATCCACATACTGGACCAGACATTCGGGGCGAGAAAATTTTGATAATCCATTTGCCAGCTGTCGGTGGAAAATGGAGGGGGAGTTGTGGAATCCTTGTGGAAGGCATGTCCACGTGTACTGCTGACCTTTAAAAGTGAAGGCAAATTTGTATTGGCACGCTTTTGCCAATGGAATGGACCAGAATCCGTTACTGACATCCAAATCCGTAAAGTATTGCGAGTTGAGTCCCTGTTTGAGCATGGTCTTGGGACTTGTGGCTATCGTGGGGGCTGCTGCGGGGGTGACTTTGTTGAGTTCCCGGTAATCGATGGTCAGTCACCATGATCCATCGGGCTTTCTCACTGGCCAAATCCAGGCATTATTAGTGGAGGATACTGATCTGAGTACGCCCTGCTCTAATATGCTGTTGATAACTTTTGCAATTTCTCCCTCTGCCTCTTGGGGAAATCCGTATTGCTTTTGGGGTCTAGGGTCAGGTCCTGTGATTTGAACGGAACCAGTCATCCGGCCACAGTCGTGTTTGTGGGTTGCGAATGCTGTCCTGTGCTTCTGCAGAACTGCCCTAACCCGCTTGTCTGTGCTAATCGTGGTCGGGTCAAACCAGAATTCGCCGACTGCGCTAATCTTGTTTGCGTATTCACCTATTGTGAGCGTTGCGGGGTCTCTTGCGGATTTTGCCATTCTCCAAACACATTGGTTTACCGGATCAAAGGAAAGGTGGTGGGAGTTCATAAAGTCAATTCCCAAAATGTGTTCTGCTGTGTGGGGTAGATCGACGAAAACGATGGGATGCTTTGTCGTTATATTGCCAATCTGAATGGGTACAGGGGCTGTGATGTGTCCCCGCTGTGAGTGGCCTGAGAAGCCGCGGAGGGTAATTGTGGCTGTAGTGGGCCACGTGTCTCTCTGGAATATGGTGGAGGAATTGATTGTGGTGCGGGACCCTCCTGTGTCCCAGAGAAATTCGATGGGCTGTCCCCATATCTTTGCTGCAACTACTGGTCGGCCGGACCTATCCCAAAGGGTGTCGCAGACCCAACTGGGGGAGCTCGAACACCGTCAGTTCGTTCCGTTCAGGTCCGTCTGGTTTGAACGGGTGCTCACACTATGCATGGGCTCTGTCCTATTCTTATTCAGAGTAACTGCCTGCTGGGCTCTCTGTGGCTTTCGTGGGGCATTGCATTCTCGTGCAAAGTGTCCTAACTGTCCACAGTTGTAACACTCCTGTGGCTTTTGTGGGAGGCTATTCCTGCCTTCGTTCACCCATGCGGGGTTCTGGTGTGTTTTTACCGCTTGGATGTCTGCTTCTGCCTGCTGTTCCTCGGGTTTCCTAACTGCGGGTTTGTTTTGGACAGATTGCTCCCAGACGCGGGACAATCTCTTTAAAACCTATTTCTCATTGTGGGCTTCCTCTGAGGGGTTATAGTTGGTACAGGCTTTTTGTCCTGCCTCTGTGGCATGGGAGTTTTACCTTATAGCCCTGTTAGTTACGCATGCATTAACACACTTCCGAATTATGAGGATTGATCAGAACTGCTTGAACACTTGTGGTTTTTCTGTTCCCAATTGGATTCCTATTCAACTTTTTGGGTTCTCCCGGAGTGGTTAAGCCACTTCTAAGTCGGGTCCCGTCACCAGAGTCGCCAGTAATATGTTGCTAACTTTTGGTTGGCTCTTAATTCGTAATTTGCTCTGTTTGTTTCACCTTTGCTCTAGAGTCGCCAGGTATCTTTATGATACCACCACGAGGTTCAAGTTCAAGTACTGATCAATAACTCAACACACCAATTAGTAAGATTCAAATCAAAACACATTTATTTTATACAGTAAGTCACTACTTATGCATATAACTCTACTTTCTAGGCTATTCCTATCACTAAAAGGCCTATACTTAGCTTCGGGCTGGCCCACCAGGTCAGGGGAACAAATGGCCTTTCGTTCAGGTCCTGAGTCTGCAAGATTCAAAAGCTGGTCTGGACTTGTAGCTAGGAGCGCCTATCTCGTAGCGAGCATTGACTGGAGACTTACTTGGTTGGTGCGGCAGCTGGGCAGTTCACTCTCAGGGGTTGCTTCGCGTTGCTGATTGACCCTGCCAAAAAGGACGATTTGAACTTGGGGGCTTTACTTTATAGGGCGGACCCCGTACCTGGGGCAAAAGTCTCCGTAATCGGCGCGATGTCCGCCGACCGGCGCCAAAAACGGCGCAAATCAGTCTGGCATCGCGCCGCCCCAAAGTTGCGGAATCCTCCGCATCTTGACAGGCCGAGTCCTAACCTTGAGGGGCTAGGCCTGCGCCGGACTGATTTCCACCCCGCCAGCTGGCGGGAAAGGCCTTTGGTGCCCCGCCAGCTGCCGCAGAAATGACATTGCAGGGCGGCACACGTGAGGGAGCATCAGCGGCTGCTCACGGCATCCCCGTGCATGCGCAGTGGAGGGAGTCTCTTTCGCCTCCGCCATGGTGGAGACCGTGGCGAAGGCGGAAGGAAAAGAGTGCCCCCACGGCACAGGCCCGCCCGCAGATCGGTGGGCCCCGATCGCGGGCCAGGCCACCGTGGGGGCCCCCCCGGGGCCAGATCGCCCGCGCCCCCCCAGGACCCCGGAGCCCGCCCGCGCCGCCTTGTCCCGTCGGTAAGAGAGGTGGTTTAATCCACGCCTGCGGGACAGGCATTCTAGCAGCGGGACTTCGGCCCATCCAGGCCGAAGAATCGCCGGGGGTTGCCTGCCAACCGGCGCGGCACGATTCCCGCCCCCGCCGAATCTCTGGTGCTGGAGAATTCAGCAACCGGCGGGGACGGGATTCACGCCAGCCCCCGGCGATTCTCCGACCCGGCGGGGGGGTCAGAGAATCTCGCCCTTGGTTCCAAGTGATTGGACTGCGTTCCGATCACTTGCATCGATTTCTCCAATACTGGAGCGGTTCCCTGATCGCTGGGCGGTCCCTAAATGTCCGTTAGCCTTCATTTGTCTTGGCTCCTGCTGGCGCCGAGCAGTCTGGCTTGACCTTATTCACCTGAAGTGTATCTATTGTGCCTGGGAATCGCTCATTACTATGCAGATGGCTGCTGGTTTCAGTGCTGTCTGGTTTTTGCAAGTTCCAATACACAGGATTTCTGCACTTGATAGTCTTTGCCTGTGTTGGCTGAATTTCCCTTTAGTCTTTGCGGTTCTCCATTTTAAGTCGGGAAGTGGCCAACCCAGGTGGCTACAGTTCCTTGTTTTAGCCTGAAAGAGAAAGAATCAGACACACGTCGAAATTCATATGACATATTGCAAGTGGTTTATTTATAAGCTGCTGCTGAAACAGGTACAATTATAAACCCCACCAAAGCGCCCCAATGACATTCTTGCATAACACGTGGCATTACACCAGCCAATGGTGTTACTCTGATACATAACACTACCGATGGCAAATGCAGGCATGCTGACGGCAGCTGATATGTGTCTGCATCTGTATGACTGCTGAGCCAGGTACTGTGAAGACAGTTATCCCCACGGTTGTTGCCAGGTAGGTGCGTTGTTGCCTGCAAATGTGAAACGTGATGCTCAGAATGCACTGATTGTTGATCACCTTGGCAAATGTTACATTCAATGCCCATGAAGGCAGATTCCATGATGAATAGAGTGTTTCCAAAGAAACATCTTACATTAGCTTTAATCAGCTGTCCCCATAACTTTGTGATGCCATCGGTAAGTCTGGTTCAGTGAGGAATTAGCAGTTGATTAAAAGTTCTTTGTTGAAATTCACTTACTGAATTTTGTCTAAAGGTCCTTAGCAGTGATTGATGACCCCTCTACTTGACCCAGTCACAGCCAATGGCAGCCTGGAGCTCAGCAGTACCATCGGAACGTTTCTGCGTTGTAAAGGCAGCTCGGCTGCCTCCAGGAATGTCCAGGCCCATCCACTTGCTGTCGGCAAATACAAACGCTGCCATGCACAGCACGCACCGCTGATTCTCTTGCTTTCCTTTTGTGTCGAAAAACCATTTTCCTTGCCGAAGGGAGCAAGTCCAGCAGCAGAAAGGTACTGCAGCTTTGCAAAAGGAAAAAGCAATGCAAACCACTTCAGCTTAAAGCAGTGTCTCATAGAAATGGAGCTGATTGCAGCCGACCTTGATTTCTTCAAGAATGAGAATCAAACAGATGGGTTTTACCTGCGGGCTCCTGAACCCTGTAGTCAGGTTGAAATGTGGGGCAGAAGCACCTCCTGGGCAGAATCTTCTGCACTCACTGGTGGCGAGTTTGGAGGCTGGAAGTGTGGTGTTGGGGGCTCTGATGTATGTACAGATGAGCCAACACGGTTGTATTTGGTACAACGCTGTTTTATTCTAACATGCTATTTACAGTTCTGTCTTGATACTCTGCACGTGGTGACGCCCTGAGTGTGTTGTTGTGGTAGTATGTATTGGGGGTCATGTGGGACTGGAAGCCCTAATGTCATTGGCTGACAGATCCCGGGTCCTGGTTGGCCGTTGACCTCAAGCTCCGCCCTGAAGGCGAAGTATAAGAAGCCGGTGTCTTTCCCCGCAGGCCAGTTTACTATCGGGCTGCTGGGGAAAGACATGCTTAATAAAGCCTCATCGACTTCTCTCTATTCGTCTCACGGAGTCTTTGTGCGCTACAATTTATTAAGCATGCCTAAAAAGGACTATGGAGCTCAGGATCATTCCAGAATGCCTGAGGATCAGTCCCCACGCAGTGAATGCGGCAGCAGCCTTCAAACACTGGCAGACTTGCTTCGAGGCCTACATCAGATCGACCACAGGCCGAGTCTCAGACGAACAAAAACTGCAGGTCCTGCACTCGAGGGTGAGCACGGAGATTTTCACCCTCATTGAAGACACCGACGATTTCCAGACGGCGTTCACAGCACTGAGAAATCTCTACGTTCGCCCAGTTAACCAAATCTACGCTCGCTACCAGCTCGCGACAAGACGGCAAGCTCCCGGAGAATCGATGGACGAGTTCTATGCCGCGCTGCTGATTTTGGGACGAGCCTGCAGCTGCCCGTCGGTGAATGCAAACGAACATACGGACATGTTAATGCGCGACGCTTTTGTGGCAGGTATGCAATCCTCCCAAATCCGCCAAAGACTTCTAGAAAAAGAGTCGCTAGGACTCTCAGAGGCCCGGGCCCTAGCAGCCTCCCTAGACGTGGCCGCGCGTAATACCCGCGCCTACGGCCCCGACCGCGCGGCAGGCCATTGGGCCCCGTACGTACCCGTCGCGGCAAACCCCCTACCCCCCCCCCCCCGGACACCCCACAGGCTTGTGCAGTCCAAACGCCGAGTCGCACCGGGGGCGCCCGCTGTTATTTCTGCGGCCAGGCGAAGCACCCCCGACAACGCTGTCCGGCCCGCGCAGCCATCTGCAAAAGCTGCGGGAAAAAGGGCCATTATGCGGTGGTGTGCCGATCCCGTGAGGTCGCCGCCGTCCCGGGGCCACAGGGAGCCCTACAAGCAGTCTATGCCTCCCAACCCCCCCAGCACACCTTGTACGACCCGCAGGCGCAGCCGCTCTGGGTCCCGACCACCGCGGTCCCGGGAGAACTGGGAGCCCTGCACGCCGCCTACGCTCCCCAACCCCCCTCCCCGCAGCCCATTTACGACCCGCCGCCGGCGCTACCGCTTTGGGTCCTGGCCAACACTCTCCACGGAGAGGAAGGGGTTTTTCGCGTCCCGAACGCCACCCTCACCACCGTCCCGCGCCCCACGCCTGACCCACCGGCGCCACCTACTTGGACCCCGACCACCGCTGTCCCCGGTGAGGGAGCTCCTCGCGCTCCTTGCGCTCGCGGCCCCATGCCTGACCCGCCGGCGCCGCCGACTTGGGCCCCGACCACCGCTGTCCCCGGCGAGGGAGCTCCGCGCGGTCCTAGCGCCCGTGGCCCTGGCGCTCGCAGTGAGGGAACTCCACACGGTCCTAGCGCTCCCCAGACCCCCCAGCACACCATGTGCGACCCGCAGACGCCGCCATTTTGGGTCCCGACCACCACGAGGGGAGGAGGGGCGCCGTTGTGCGACCCGCAGACGCCGCCATTTTGGGTCCCGACCACCACGAGAGGAGGAGGGGCGCCGCCATCTTGGACCGCCCCCGACCTGTACGACGCATGGGGCGGCCATTTTGTCCACTCCCGACGCCATCTTGTGACCCCCCAGCCACGTGCGATGTATGGGGGCGGCCATTTTGTCCATCCCCGACGGCATCTTGGACGGCAACAACGGACCCCACCCCACTACTACAACCACGGCTCGCTTCGGTTACGCTCGATCAGGCTCGGCCCCGGACTCTCCAGACGACGACGACAACGGTCCTAATTAACGGCCACGAGACGCCATGCCTAGTCGACTCCGGGAGCACGGAAAGTTTTATACACCCCGACACGGTAAGACGCTGTTCCTTAACTACCTACCCCAGCGCACAAAAGATTTGCCTAGCTGCAGGATCCCACTCCGTACAGATCCAGGGATTCTGCATAGTTACCCTAACGGTACAGGGGAGGGAATTCAAAAACTACAAACTTAACGTCCTTCCCCAACTCTATGCCCCCACCTTGCTGGGATTAGATTTCCAATGTAATCTACAGAGCCTTACGTTTAAATTCGGCGGCCCCATACCCCCACTCACTATCTGCGGCCTCGCTACCCTCAAGGTGCAACCCCCGTCCTTGTTTGCGAACCTCACCCCGGATTGCAAACCCGTCGCCACTAGGAGCAGACGGTACAGCGCCCAGGACCGGACCTTCATTCGGTCCGAAGTCCAGCGGCTACTAAAGGAGGGCATAATTCAGGCCAGCAATAGTCCCTGGAGAGCGCAGGTGGTAGTAGTGAAGACAGGGGAGAAACAAAGGATGGTCATTGACTATAGCCAGACCATCAACAGGTACACACAACTAGACGTGTACCCTCTCCCCCGCATATCCGACATGGTCAATCGGATTGCCCAGTATAAAGTCTTCTCCACCGTGGACCTCAAGTCCGCCTACCATCAGCTCCCCATCCGCCCAAGTGACCGCAAGTACACAGCCTTCGAGGCAGACGGGCGATTATACCATTTCCTACGGGTCCCTTTTGGCGTCACAAACGGGGTCTCGGTCTTCCAACGGGAGATGGGCCGAATGGTTGATCAACATGGGTTACGGGCCACGTTCCCGTACCTCGACAATGTAACCATCTGCGGCCACGATCAGCAGGACCACGACGCCAACCTCCAAAAATTCCTCCAGACCGCCAAAGCCTTGAACCTCACGTACAACGAGGACAAGTGCGTTTTTAGCACCGATCGGCTAGCCATTCTGGGCTACATAGTGCGCAATGGGATAATAGGCCCCGACCCCGAACGTATGCGCGCACTCATGGAATTTCCCCTCCCGCACTGCCCAAAAGCCCTGAAACGCTGCCTGGGGTTCTTTTCGTACTACGCCCAGTGGGTCCCCCAGTACGCAGACAAGGCCCGCCCCCTAATACAGACCACGATCTTCCCTCTGTCGACAGAGGCTTGCCAGGCCTTCAGCCGCATCAAAGCGGACATCGCAAAGGCCACGATGCGCGCCATCGACGAGTCCCTCCCCTTCCAGGTCGAGAGCGACGCCTCTGACGTAGCTCTAGCGGCCACCCTCAACCAAGCGGGCAGACCCGTGGCCTTTTTCTCCCGAACCCTCCACGCCTCAGAAATCCGCCACTCCTCAGTGGAAAAGGAAGCCCAAGCCATAGTGGAAGCTGTGCGACATTGGAGGCATTACCTGGCCGGCAGGAGATTCACTCTCCTCACTGACCAGCGGTCAGTAGCCTTCATGTTCGATAATGCACAGCGGGGCAAGATTAAAAATGACAAGATCTTAAGGTGGAGGATCGAGCTCTCCACCTTCAACTATGAGATCTTGTACCGGCCCGGAAAGCTGAACGAGCCGTCCGATGCCCTATCCCGTGGCACATGTGCCAACGCACAAATTGACCGCCTCCAAACCCTCCACGAGGACCTCTGCCACCCGGGGGTCACCCGGTTCTACCACTTCATCAAGTCCCGCAATCTCCCATACTCTTTAGAGGAGGTCCGTACAGTCACAAGGGACTGCCACATCTGCGCGGAATGCAAGCCGCATTTTTTCAGGCCAGATGGAGCGCACCTGATTAAGGCTTCCCGCCCCTTTGAACGCCTCAGTCTCGATTTCAAAGGGCCCCTCCCCTCCACCGACCGCAACGCATATTTCCTTAATGTAGTGGACGAATACTCCCGCTTCCCTTTTGCCATTCCCTGCTCCGACATCACAGCGGCCACAGTCATTAAAGCCCTGAACAGCATCTTCACGCTGTTCGGTTACCCCGCATACGTCCCCAGCGACAGGGGGTCCTCGTTCATGAGTGACGAGCTGCGCCAGTTCCTGCTCAGAAAGGGCATAGCCTCAAGCAGGACGACCAGCTACAACCCCCGGGGGAACGGGCAAGCAGAAAGGGAGAACGGCACGGTCTGGAAAGCCGTCCTACTGGCCCTACGGTCCAGGGATCTCCCAGTTTCACGGTGGCAGGACGTCCTCCCGGACGCTCTCCATTCCATCCGGTCGTTATTATGTACAAGCACTAATCAAACTCCTCACGAGCGTCTCCTTGTCTTCCCTAGGAGGTCTTCCTCTGGAACGTCGCTGCCGACCTGGCTGGCGGCCCCAGGACCCATCCTGCTCCGAAAGCACGTGCGGGCACATAAGGCAGACCCGTTGGTCGAAAGGGTTCACCTCCTCCACGCAAACCCCCAGTATGCCTACGTGGAGTACCCCGACGGCCGACAGGACACGGTCTCCCTGCGGGATCTGGCACCCGCCGGCACCACGCACACCCCCCCGACACCATCAACCCAACCGCCCCCCTTCCTGCCACCGCCGCACCCCGCGACCGCCCCCTTCCCAGGAGGATCAGTCCCCCTCCCCTTTGCACCGACAGCTGAAACCGTGCGGCTCCCGGAGGCGACAACACTGGTACAAGCACCACCACCACCGCCGGGGCCGAGGCGATCGACACGGACGACCAGACTGCCCGACCGACTCGTGGCGTCGATGTAAAACAAAGATGGACTGTTCAATGAACATTTTGTTTTTTCCTATACCCTCTGTAAATAGTTGTAACAGGACGAAACTGTCCAATACTGTACTACCATGTAACTGTTCTATCCTCCCAGGACCAGCCCTGTAAACCCTTACCACCATACGAAGCATCACCCCGCCGGGTTCATTTTTGACAAGGGGTGAATGTGGTAGTATGTATTGGGGGTCATGTGGGACTGGAAGCCCTAATGTCATTGGCTGACAGATCCCGGGTCCTGGTTGGCCGTTGACCTCAAGCTCCGCCCTGAAGGCGAAGTATAAGAAGCCGGTGTCTTTCCCCGCAGGCCAGTTTACTATCGGGCTGCTGGGAACAGACACGCTCAATAAAGCCTCATCGACTTCTCTCTATTCGTCTCACGGAGTCTTTGTGCGCTACAGTTGTTAATCAGGTCCTGTCCTTGTCCTTGTCTCCAGATGGACTGACCACCAGGTGTCGTGTTTCTTGTCTTATACTGTCTCTGCCCTTGTCTGTGATTGGCTGTCGTGTTATGTGTGCTAATTGGTTTGTTGGTCTGTCTATCATGATGTGTGTGTTTGAATATCATGACACACACAATACTCTAGCTGTGACGTAACCAACATTTCATACTGTTCTAGCATAACCTCTTAAACTCTATGCCTCGGCTAACAAAGGCAAGTATATCATCTGCCTTCTTAACTACAGTATCCACCTGCTCTGCTATCTTAAGGGACCGGTGTATGCACAAAAGGTCCTTCTGAGCGGCATGGTGGCACAGTGCTGCCTCACAGATCCAGGGACCCAGGTTCAATTCGGGCTTTGGGTGACTGTCTGTGTGTAGTATGCACTTCCCATGTCTGTGTGGGTTTCCTCCGGGTTCTCCCGTTTCCTCCCACAGTCCAAAGATGTGGTTAGGTAGATTAGCCATGCTAAATTTTCCCTTTGTGTGCAAACGTTTAGGTGGGGTTACAGAGATAGGGCGGAGGTTTTGGCTTAAGTAGGTTGCTCTTTTCAAGGGCCAGTGCAGACTCGATAGGCCGAATGGTCCCCTTCTGCACTGAAGGGATTCTATTCTATTCTCTGATCCTCAGTTCTTTCCATGGCCCTGCCATTAATCATGTATTATCTTTCCTTGTTTGTCCTGCCCAAGTGCATCACCTCACACTTATCCAGAATGAATTCCATTTGCCACTGATCAGCCCATCTGACCAGCCCACCTATATCCTCCTGTAATCAAAAGCTGTCCTCCTCACTATTTGCATTCCACAAATTTTCGTATCATCCACAAACTTACTGATCAACCTTCCTACATTCATATCTAAATCATCGATATAAACCACAAACAACAAGGGCCCCACTGGACATGGGCTTCCAGTCAGACAAACACCCCTCGACCAACACCCTCTGTCTCCTGCCACTCAACCAATTTTGGATCCAATTTGCCAAAGTTCCTTGGATACCTTCGCTATTAGTCTCCCATGTGGGACCTTATCAAAAGCCTCGCTGAAGTCCAAGTAGACTATGTCAAATACATTTCCCTCATCTACACACCTGGTCACCTCTTTGAAAAATTCATTCAGATTGGTCAGACATGACGTCCCCTTAACAAAACCATGCTGACTGTTCTTGATTCATCCCTGCCTCTCCAAATGCAGATTAATTCTGCCCCTCAGAATTGCTTCCAATAGTTCCCCCACCACTGAGGTTAGACTGACTGGCCTGTAGTTTCCTGATTCCTCCCTTCCTCCTTTCTTGAACAATGGTACCACATTGGCTTACCTCCAATTTTCCGGCACCTCTCCTGTGGCCAAAGAGGGA
This sequence comes from Scyliorhinus torazame, assembly GCF_047496885.1. Taxonomy (NCBI): domain Eukaryota; kingdom Metazoa; phylum Chordata; class Chondrichthyes; order Carcharhiniformes; family Scyliorhinidae; genus Scyliorhinus; species Scyliorhinus torazame. Next base: position 116,348,716 of record NC_092720.1, on the reverse strand, counting down.
TTGAGAGTTATTGCCAGCACCCCAGCTGTTTCCTGCCTTGCCTCACTCAGCAGCCTGGGATACATTTCATCTGGCCCTGGCAGACTACTCAGAACCTCCTCTCTGTCAATGTTAATTCATTTAATTTTATGAGTTCTTCTCCCTGATTTCTATACCCACACTGTCCCTCTCATGAGTGATCATAGAATCCCGACAGTGCAGAAAGAGGCCATTTTGTCCATCGAGTCTGCACCAACCCTTCGAAAAAACACCCGACCTAGGCCTAATAATACACTCACTGTAAACCCAGCCGAAAGAGCAATATGTCATGGCCAATCCACCAAACCTGCATATCTTTGGACTGTAGGAGGAAACCGGAGCACCCAAAGGAAACCCATGCAGACACGGGGAGAACGTACAAACCTCATATAGACAGTCAGCCGAGGTCGGAATCGAACCCGTGTCCCTGGCACTGTGAGGCTGCAGTGCTAATCACGGTGCCACTGTGCCGCCAGATTGTTTCAAAAGTTCAGTTAAAAGTCCTTTTGGCTCCTGGGACACAGGACACAGATTGCCTTTTCTGACAATTGTCAATTTACAAACTTCCTTTGCCAGTACAGCTGCTTGATCCTTTAATGTCATCTCACTCTAAGTTTAATGTGTTTGAAGGACTAGCTACAGTTTCCCTCGGAGAGCTGGCCAGATATTGCATTGATGATCCGTGCTTTTAGAATTTGGCATTAAATTGCACCTCAACCTGTTTTGTTATGCTCTTGACGTAGCAGAAGCTGCTTCCTTGATGTACACTCTGACAAAAAAAAAGGTTCAGACTTGGAGACAGCTTTAACACATTTATTAAACTATTAACAATTCTCCTACTTGGATTCGACTCTCCTGTTAATCCTGCTATAGCTACTCAGACTAGCTAACCAGTCCGCTACAATCCACGTGGTGGGTGTGATGTGTTTCAATCAACCCTGTCTGTACTCACTAAGTGTCTCCACTGGAAAGAGAAAGATCATGTGTGCTGTGTCCTTATATGTGGGTTGGTGTAATGCCCCCCGTGGTAGTGTCACGTCTGGGTGTGTCGTGACTGCCCATTGGTCGTGTCCTATCTTACTGACCTATTGGTTGAATGTCTGTGTGTCATGTCTCTGGTGCTCCCTCTGGTGTCTAGCTAGGTGTAGTGTGTTCACATTAACCCCTTGTGTATTTACAGTGCTGCATATCACCACACCACCTTCTTCAAATTAGCACCATAATCCTGATTATACAGCAGTGCATCAGTTGTTTTATCATTTACCTGACACTGGGGGAGAAAATCTTACGTACGCCGCATTGTGTTGACTTATTCACTGGATTATTCATTGGATTGGAAGTTGTGGAGAATTCTTAGTCTATCATCCTTCCATCTCAAAAAAAAAATGGGTAACTGGGAGAAAAAAATACAAAGTGATCCCCGCAAGAGTAATCAACTTTTGATTCCAAAACCAAGCAATTATGGAGTTTTGTGAATGAAGATTGTTTTGTTATGTTTCCTTTGTAACATAAGCGGCTTCCTTGTGTTGCATTTGTCAAGGAAGGTCGAGACGTGTAAATAACTTCAACTCATTTATTTACACTATGTACACTTTCATAACATGAGTTCGACACTACTGCTAATCCTATTATAGCTACCTAACTGACTAACCATCTGCTGTCTTCCACGTGGTGGGTGTAATATTGAATCAACCCTGTGCCTCTCCTCACTGACTGTCTCCACTGGCAAAAGGGGTGATCATGTGTGTGGTGTCCTTTATGTATAGGTTGGTGTAATGTGGTCGTGTCACCTCCTTGTGTATCGTGAATGTCCATTGGTCACCTCCTATCTAACTTATCTATTGGTTGAGTGTGTGTGTGATGTTTCTGGTGCTCCCTCTAGTGTCTGTCTAGCTTACATGTATTTACAGTGATGCACATCACCACAAAGATGGTTTCCCATTTTCTTCCCCATGTTCTTTCTCAACGTTGATTCTTCCCCCCAAAATGAAAATCAATAGCATCGCTTCAGAGTTCGGAGCCCACTTCATATCAAAAGGAACTCAGTGTTTAAACAGTGTCTCATCTGATAGTCACATTGAGCAAGGACATGCTGAAAGTGCAACAAAGTTAACAACTTAGGGGCTGACGGAGGGAATTCAGTTGAACTCTTTCATTAACATTGATTGCCATGACAACCATATCCGAGCCCAGTTTCTGCTCTCATAACCTGCGTACCTTTGCTGTCTATAGAGTCTAACGTGACTGGGTCCCTAAGTGCAAGAATCCATGCCAGAAACACCTGCTTGCACAGGCAAGACCCAATAGTATCTTTCCATTTCAAGTCTGCCCTCTTCTTTTTCCTTTGTCTGCTCCCTGAACAGCGGGCTTCATTATCCACATGAAGTCATTGCCATTTTCCACTGAGTCCCGTGGTATGATTAAAAGATCAGAATGAAATGTCAAGAGTTCCATGGGGGAATATGTCGAATCTTGAATCGGGTTTTGAAAAATACACTGCAGATTTCCCCAAAGTGATGATTTTATTTTTTGTTTTTCAGTCTGCAGACTAATGTGAACTCCACAACGCACTTATTATTTACCAGAAGGAAGCTAACAACGATATTCCCATATGAAACAGGGATGTTTGAGTGTGTGCAAACTGTTTGCAATCTAGCCATACCTCAATTTGAATTGACAGTTACTTCCATACTGGCCTGATGAAGTAATGCTGCAATTCACATTACAATATGTTCAGCGGCATCATTGACCTAAATGCACATTCAATCAAGGCTTCAATCTGACTCTTTTGTAGCCGTTTTACCTTCTTAATTTGTAAACAGTGCCACAAGTCTCTGAGGGGGAATAAATGCTGCAATGTTGACTGGCGATAGTGAGTTATGGCACTTTCATGAATGTATGAGGAAATACAACCCAGGAATGGCGCAGACATCAGCAAGTTAACGACGGTCTCTCCCACGAGGATAACAGCATTCAGAATTCCCTGATTCAGAACTATGGGCATGGTGATTTTAAGAGGATTTGAAATGAGTGCTTAAATGAATTCTTCCGCACCACGCGGATACTGCTCCAACATCTTACTCGATACATGAAAATGATCCTTTTTGATTTCTAAGATTTGTAAAGAATCCATTCTCTGGGCAGTGAAATCACCAATCATAGTCATAGATTGGATTACTTTTCCCTCCAGGCAATTCATCTGGGAGTTTGGTAAAACGTTTAGGAACCAAACTATTTATGAATCACACATTTTAATGGGAACCAATGAACCATTGGCAAGTAGATAAGAATTCCCAGAGACCGTTGTTACTTGCATCAGTAAGCATAATAGCTACCAAATTAAGACTTGCCAGCTATAGGACGTGAGTGCCCTGTGAGAGTTCTGCTTGTTTCACTCTTGCAAAAGAGCTCACAATTCAATTTCTTTGCAAGTTGCCCATCGTAATGACAGTCGCAATGACTCTCAAAGCCAACCAGCAGCTCTGAAACATCTGGAACATTTACCAGAAGCTCTACGTCTACATTGAATAGAAATAATGTTCACTTGTCGAATCATCTGCTTCAGAATGATCCCAGAAAACGTCTTTCAGGAAAAGAGTGACAATTTTGACACCCACATATACAAACGAAATGTTGTGAATTCTGACCAAAAAGGAATTAGATACAGCACTTGGGGCAATCAAAGAGGAGTTAGAAAGAGATATAGCATTTGGGGCAAAGGGGTCAAAGGATCAAGCTATTGAGTTAGATGATCAGCCGTGATCATACTGAATGGCGGAGCAGGCTCGAAGGGCCGAATGGCCTCCTCCTGCTCCTATTTTCTATGTTTCTGTTTAATTGCGGAGTAAATGTTTCAACTGGTCTTATGCAATGCCTGACCTTGGATTCTAAGGGCCAGGTTTTTACTACCAAGCTAACATTTTGGGACCCTCTGTCAAACCACCTGTTTCTTTCACCGTGCATCATTTTCTGTGTCTACTCGAGGGAATAAAGGTAAAGGTTGAGTTTAAAAGGCCTGCTCTATGTTCTTTGGGCCCAATCTGAAGAACTTCAATAGTACTCGGGAAAAGCAAATGTGCGTAACTGTTTAGTACTGGGATTGTGTGGTGACCTTTTGAGACACAGAAAAGCATTCAAAACTTGAACCACGTTAGAAAATATGCATTTTCAATACAGTTGAGAACATTACTCTAATCATATTGCATTTGAATTATTTTTCTTTTATTTATTCATTCATGGTATATGGGCAACGCTGGCTTGACCAGCATTTATTGCCCATCCCTTGAGAAGTCGGGTGTGAGGTTACTTCTTGAATCGCTGCAGTCTATGTGTTGTAGGAATGCCCACAGTGCTGTTAAGGGGTGGGATATTCCTGGATTTTAACTCAGCAACAGTGAAGGAATGGTGATATGGTTCCAAGTCAGGATGGTATGTGGCTTGAAACGGAACCTACAAGTGGTGGTGCTCCCATGCAAATGCTGGCCATCCATCTAGGTGGGGGCCCTGGGTTTGGAAAGTGTGGTTGAAGGATCCTTGATAAATCATTGCAGAGCAACCTGCAGATGGTACATACTGCTGCCACTGTGTGTTGGTGGTGGAGTTGGTGCATGTTGAAGATGGTAGATGGTGCCAAACAAGCGGGCTGCTTTGTCCTGAATGGTGTTGAGTTTCTTGAGTGTTGTTTGAGTTGCACTCATCCAGGCAAGTGGAGAGAATTTCATTACATCCCTGACTTGTGCCTTATAGATGGTGAATAGGCTTTGGGGTGTCAGGAGGTGAGTTGCTCACCACAGAATTCCCTGTCTCTGACCGCCGCTTGGAGCCACAGTTTTTAAGTGGCTGATTAAGTTCAGTTTCTGGTCAATGGTAATCCCTAGAATGTTGATAGTGGGGGATTCAGCGATGGTAATGGCATTGAGCGTCAAGTTGAGATGGTTAGATTTTCCCTTGTTGGAGATGGTCATCACCTGGCACTTGTGTGGCAAAAGTGTTACTTTCCACTTGTTAGCCCAAGTCTGATTATTGTCCAGGTCTTGCTGCATTTCGACATGGACTGCTTCAGTGTCTGATGGGTCGCTAATAGTGTTGAACATGGTGCAGTCATCAGCAATTAACCCCAGTTCTGCCCTTATAATCAAGGGAATGTCAATGGTGAAGCAGCCAACGAAGGTTGGGCCTAGGACCCCACCCTGAGGAAATCATGTGGCGATGCTCTGCAGCTAAGATAACTGTCATCCAAAAACCACAATTATTTTCCTTTGTGCCGGGTATGACACCAACCAGCAGAGGGTTTTCTCCCTGATTCCCATTGACTGCAGTTTTTCTCTGGCTTCTTAATGCCGCACTAAGTCAAATGTTGCCATGTTGTCAAGGGCAGTCACTCTCGCCTCATCTCTGGAGTTCATTTCATTTGAAGCCTACTTGTGACAATAAGCGATTTTCATTTTTTTTTTTCTCCATGTTTGGGCCAAGGTTGTAATGATGTCAGGAGCTGAGTGTCCCTGGCAGAACCCAAACTGAGTGTCAGTGAGCAGGTTGTTGCTGACTAAGTGCCACTTGATAGCACTGCCAATGGCATGTTCCATCACTTTGCTGGCGATCAAGAGTAGACTGAAGGGGCGGTAATTGGTGGGAAATGGCCAGGTTGGGTTTGTCCTGCTTTTTGTCACAGTCTGAATAACAAATAGGGAGGATGTTGTTACATACTCTCAGCAAACAAGGGAATTGATTGGCTCAGATTTTTTAGTCAGTGTAAAGAAACATCACTCACTGTTCACTCCACTGATAGCTGCCCACCAGATTTTGTGGCCTTTTGAGCTGAGACTTCCTCTAATTCAATGGTTATCCCTTATGATCAAGGGAATGTCAATGGTGAAGCTGCTGACGAAGGTTGGGCCTAGGACCCCACCCTGAGGAAATCATATGGCGATGCTCTGCAGCTAAGATAATTGTCATCCAAAAAACACAATTATTTTCCTTTGTGCCAGGTGTGACTCCAATAGTATGTCTGTGGTTGTTGCGAGCAAGTAAAGAAACAGCGAGATGATTGAAAAATCTTTATCCAGACATGCTGGGTGAAATCTGAATGGGCAAGAGAAGGCGAGTTTAGAGATGGCTACAGGAGGAAAATATGAGAAGTCAATATCTGATTGGTAACCTGGGGCGAAATTCTCCCCCAACGGCGCGATGTCCGCCGACTGGCGCCCAAAACGGCGCTAATCAGACGGGCATCGCGCCGCCCCAAAGGTGCGGAATGCCTTTGGGGGCCGAGCCCCAACATTGAGGGGCTAGGCCGGCGCCGGAGGGATTTCCGCCCTGCCAGCTGGCGGGTACGGCGTTTGTTGCCCCGCCAGCTGGCGCGGAAATGACATTCGGGGCGGCGCATGTGCGGGAGCGCCAGCGGCCGCTGACAGTTTCCCGCGCATGCGCAGTGGGGAGAGTCTCTTCCGCCTCCGCCATGGTGGAGGCCGTTGCGGAGGCGGAAGGGAAAGAGTGCCCCCACGGCACAGGCCCGCCCACGGATCAATGGGCCCCGATCGCGGGCCAGGCCACCGTGGGGGCACCCCCGGGGTCAGATCACCCCGCGCCCCCCCCAGGACCCCGGAGCCCGCCCATGCTGTCTTGTCCTGCCGGTAAATAGCAACTCTAATTTACGCCGGCGGGACAGGCAATTTATTGGCGGGACTTCGGCCCATCCGGGCCGGAGAATCGAGCGGGGGAGCCCGCCAACCGGCGCGGCCCGATTCCCGCCCCCGACCAATCTCCGGTACCGGAGACTTCGGCAACTGGCGGGGGCGAGATTCACGGCGGCCAACGGCCATTCTCCGACCCACTGGGGGGTCGGAGAATGACGCCCCAGATGCCTTCTCATCCCCAGGTGACTGTGCCGGAGGTGGGTGAACAACAACGGGTAGCCAATAATTACCAATTATGAGGATGGAATTCCCTGACAGCAGAACATGCTCAGGGAACTGATCCACCATGGCGCCCTGTGATTTGACCTCCTCCCCCCAACCTTGTTCCCATTTCGTGCGAGACACTAAATTCTCCCCAACATGTTTGTGGTTTAAAAGCAAAATCTTTCCTATTTTACTAACTCTAGGACCTAGGCAATTCACACATAATATGAACAGGATGTACACTTTGAGTACGTACTGAGATAATGATAGTCTTGTCGGATATTTTCCAAATGTCTCTCTCCACTGGTCTGCCCGTGGGCTGACTCGCGAAATTTTCTTTTGGTACATTCTGTGTCTGTAAAACACTGGAATAGTAACTAAGTGTCAGCTGTGGTTCAGATAATTGCACTCGCACCTCAGTGTTCAGAAGCTACTCTTGAGACTCGAGCACATCATCTGGGTTGGCATCCCAGTGCTGTGCTGAATGCTGCACTGTTGAGGAATATTTCATGGAGGATGTTTCTGTCTCTTGTAGGCCAGTGGCAATGTTCAAGGAAGAGCATTTTATTCTGGAGTGCTGTTCAATATTAATTCCTCAACCAACAACACGAATAAATTGATAATTTAGTCAATTCTCACACTTCTGTTTGTGGGTCCTCGGCTGTATGCGAATTGTCTACTTCATTTCCCTACATTACAACCGTGACTTCAAAAATGTTTAATTGGCTGTAAATTACTTTGGGACCCCAATGTTGTAATAGGCTCTATATAAATGAAATTCTGGGGTTTTTTTCGAAAGAATGTGAATGACAGTTGCAATTAGCCTATTCAGGCCTGCACAGCAATCGCTCAAAGCGAGTTAAGGGTACATTATTTAAAATTTATGTTTGTGGGTGGAATTCACTGAAAGCTTAGTTTATGTGTAGCTGAACCATATCAATCAGGAGGCTCGCAATGTGATTCCCTTTTAAGCTAAGCTAGCTGGCCTCAGCCAACTTAATTGCTGTGGTTGGTCAAGGTAAGGGGAAAAATATCAACCATGATTCATACGAGGAGAGTGGCATAGTGAAGATGTACAGGACTAGTAACGCAGAAGCCAGGGCTTTAGATTTTGAGACATGAGTTCTAATCCCATACAGGCAGTTGGGTATTTGAAATATGAAGGGAAATTGTTGGAAATACTGTGACAGCATCTGTGAAGGGATAAACAGGAATTTGAATTCAGTTAATTAAATAGAACATGGTGGTAATGTTAGAGAATGAGGAAGCCAGAGGCCCAAGCTAATACTTTGGGGACATAGGTTTAAATATCACCATGGAATTTGAATTCAATCAATACATCTTAAAACCTTTTCTCAGGAATGGTAACCATTGTCCATTGTCGTGAAAGCCCATCTGGTTCATTCAGGGAACTAAGCACTTTAGGTCCCCAGCATCACAGATGCTAATCTTCAGTGAATTTGATTCATTCCACGTGATATCAAGAAACAGCATAGGCTATTGACCCTAACCACATTCTGTGCTTCATAACTAGTTGTGGGGCGAGCCAAACTGTTCCAGTACAGCTACAACACTGGCATATACCGAACAATGTGTAAAATTGTCTAGGTATGCCCAAAAAGCAGGGCAAATCCAACCTCTGGTCAATTATCACCACATCAGCCCACTCTCAAACATCAGTAAAGTGACGGAAGGTGTCATTGGCAGTGCTATCAAGCGGCACTTAAACAGCAATAATTTGCTCACTGATGTTCAGTTTGTGTTCCATCAGGAGCAATCAGCTTCTGATCTCAATACAACTTTAGTCCAAAGATGGACAAAGGAGCTGAACTCAGGAGGTGAGGTAAGATATAGAACATAGAACATAGAACGATACAGCGCAGTACAGGCCCTTCGGCCCACGATGTTGCACCGAAACAAAAGCCATCTAACCTACACTATGCCATTATCATCCATATGCTTATCCAATAAACTTTTAAATGCCCTCAATGTTGGCGAGTTCACTACTGTTGCAGGTAGGGCATTCCACGGCCTCACCACTCTTTGCGTAAAGAACCTACCTCTGACCTCTGTCCTATATCTATTACCCCTCAGTTTCAAGCTATGTCCCCTCATGCTAGCCATTTCCATCCGCGGGAGAAGGCTCTCACTGTCCACCCTATCTAACCCCCTGATCATTTTGTATGCCTCTATTAAGTCTCCTCTTAACCTTCTTCTCTCTAACGAAAACAACCTCAAGTCCATCAGTCTTTCCTCATAAGATTTTCCCTCCATACCAGGCAACATCCTGGTAAATCTCCTCTGCACCCGCTCCAAAGCTTCCACGTCCTTCCTATAATGCGGTGACCAGAACTGTACGCAATACTCCAAACGCGGCCGTACCAGAGTTTTGTACAGCTGCAACATGACCTCATGACTCCGGAACTCAATCCCTCTACCAATAAAGGCCAACACTCCATAGGCCTTCTTCACAACCCTATCAACCTGGGTGGCAACTTTCAGGGATCTATGTACCTGGACACCTAGATCCTTCTGCTCATCCACACTGCTCATCCAAGGCCCAATCATCTTCAGTTGCTTCACAAATGATATCCCTCCATTATAAGGTCAGAAGTGGGGTTGTTGGCACAATATTCAGCAGCATTCGAGATTCCTCGCATGCTGAAGCAGTCCATGTCCATATGTAGCAAGAACTGGATAATTATCAGGTTTCAGTTGATAATTGGCAAGTAACATTTGTGCCACACAAGTGCCAGGCAATGACCATCATCAAGAAGAAAGAGCCTAACCTTCTCCCCATCACTGAATAGCCCACCATCCTGGAGGCTACCATTGACCAGAAACTGACCTGGACCAGCCATTTAAATACTGTATATACAAGAACAGGTCAAAAGCTGGAGTTTGTGTGGCGATGAACTCACCTCTTACTCCCCAAAGCATGTCTGCCATCTACAAGGCACAAGTCAGAAGTGTGATAGAATTCTCTCTCCACTTGCCTGGATGAGTGCAGCTTCAACACACTCAAGAAGCTCAACTTCATACAGAACAAAGCAACCCGCGTGATCGGCACCATATCCACCAACTTAAATATTCACTCCACCACTGACGCACAGTAGCAACAGTTGTGTACCATCTGCAAGATTCACAGTAGAAGCTAACTGCAAATAATAAAGTCATCAGAGTCGCAGATGACCATAGGCTGCTTTCCACTTTGAGAGGGAAGAGCTGACTGGTGGTGATTTAACCTGAGGATCACCGCACCTCAAGTGAGGGGCAAGGATGAGAAGCCAGGCCGTCATGAATAACATCAGCTAGTACAACAATTGAACCCACACTGTTGACCTTGCTCTGCATCACAAACCAGCTGTCCAGCCAACTGAGCTAAACCCGGCCCCAACTAACTAAGGCTCCTTCGACAGCACCTTCTATACCTCCGACATCTACCACCTAGAAAGCCAATGGCAGCAGATCCATGGGAACACCAACACCTTCAAGTTACCCTCCAAGCCACACATCATCCTGACTTCGAATTATATCGCCTTTTCTCCAATGTCGCTGGGTCAAAATCCTGGAACTCCTTTCCTAACAGCACCATAGGTGTACCTACATTACATGGACTGCAGCAATTGAGGAAGTCAGCACATCACCACTTTCTCAAGGGCAATTAGGGATGGGCAATAAATGCTAGTCTATACAGTGAAGCCCACATTCCATGAATGAATAAATATCAAGAAAAGGAATTGGACCAAAAACTGGTATCAATGATGACCATGAGGGGCAGCATGGTGGCGCAGTGGGTCAGCCCTGCGGCCTCATGGCGCCGAGGTCCCAGTTTCGATCCCAGCTCTGGGTCACTGTCCGTGTGGAGTTTGCACATTCGCCCCGTGTTTGCGTGGGTTTCGCCCCCACAACCAAAAGATGCGCAGAGTAGGTGGATTGACCACACTAAATTGCCCCTTAATTGGAAAAAATTAATTGGGCTCTAAATTTTTTTTTTTAAATGATGACTATGAAATTAATGAATTGCCTTAAAACCCATCTGGTTCACGCAGGAAAATAAATTTGCTGTCACCAGGTCAGCCTATGTACAACTTCAGACTCATAGCCCTGGGGTTTACTCTTAACTCCCCTCTGTAATGACCGAGCAAGACACTCAAAAACCATTATACTACCTGTGGTTCAACAAAACAGTGTATCGCCATCTTCCCAAGGGTAATTAATGCTGTCTTGCTGGTGATGCCACGTCCCGTAAATGAATAGATAAATACATTTTTGATCCCTCGTGTCCAGTGATGCCTGGTGCTCAGCTTCAATGACTGGAGTTCAAATAAAGGCAGGAATGGGCTCGCCGACATCATTTTCCAGTTACATAGCCCACTGACACGACACACACTGTCCAAGGTGACAAGTGGGGAATGGAAGGGTGGTATGTGGGGCAGTGGATAGCACTGGGACTGCGGCGCTGAGGACCCGGGTTCGAGTTCCGGCCCTGGGTCACTGTCCGTGTGGAGTTTGCACATTCTCCCCATGTCTGCATGGGTTTCACCCCCACAACCCAAAGATGTGCAGGTTAGGTGGATTGGCCATGCTAAATTGTCCCTTCATTGGGAAAAAAAATAATTGGGTACTCTAAATTTGAGAAAAAAGTGGGGAATGGAAATTTGGAGTGAAATACAGGAAGTTTGCTGATGCTAATGTAGCTTTTAGATTATTAGGGTAGGCAACTTGAAGGAGGGAGAATAATATTTACAGGTGATGTGGTACCAGAACAGGTGGGTGAATGCACCTTGGGCTGCAGTAACGTGGACGCTTTTATTTGTACATTCTTAATACATTACAGGGAGTCAGTGCTTTGGGGAGACATTGAACAAAGTGCTGGTGACTCGTCTTCAGAGGCAAGAAAGAAAAACAGAAAGGTAGGTGTTTCCACGACACTTGCATATCTCCTCACATCCAGCCAAGAGAAGTATTGGCAGTGGCATGGGAGCAGATTGCTTAACCCACCCTCCTGACAGCAGGGGACCATTGGCCTGTGACAGACAAGAAGGTGAAAAAATTGGATGAGGAATAGTGAGCTCACAATACTCTTTTAAACATGCATTTTTTAATACTTAAAAGGTAAATGAAAAATTGCATGATTTTTGAGTCAGCCATGCGAATTTGAAGTTTTGTCCATATTAATAACTACAATCTTTTTCTTACCTCAACCTCACTATCCTCTACCTCACTAAAATGTTGATTCAATCCATTCGGGACAACCCTGTTCCTTGATCAACTCGCTTTGTTACATTATATTCTACACAATGATATTTCGTTGTCATATATATTATAACAGATTCAGACAGGGATGTTCCATACATTATCTTCCAAAGCACTAAATCATTCCTCATTCATTCTCAGTGTATAGAACAATAACTCCAAACTTTGAAGTGTCTGTTGCCAAATGCCACTCCCAAAAAACATGGGCCGAATTCTCCGTTTGGAAGACTAAGGGCTGAATTCTCCATTTCAACGGCTAAGTGAAGACTCCAGCGGAGTATGCGTGGTCTTTTACGACCAAACAAATCTGCCCGCACCGATTCCAGGGCCGGTGAGGGGCTAGCAGCGGCGTCGGGTGAAACTCCTGGCTCCCGCGCCAAAAACGGCCAGAGAATGGCCGGGTCCCTGTCCACGCATGTGCACGACTGACGACCTGCAGCGGTCACACCGTACAATATGACGCCGACCGTGCACGGACCCGACCCGCCATCCCCGACTCTACAACCCAACACCTGGCCACCCCCCACCAGTACCCCCAACCCTCGCAGAAGCCCCCCCGGCCAGCCGAACGGATCCATTCCGAGTGTGGCGGCGCTGGACACAGTCAGCAGTGGCCATGCCGGGTTCCCGTACGGCTGAGACCGCACATGTCCCACGCCATCGGGAACTCGGCCCATCGGGGGCGGAGCATCACAAGAGAGCCGGCCGATGATGCGGCAACGGTGTTGCAACAGCGCACGACGCGAGAATGCCATTTCGGAGGGAGCGGAGCATAACTGACCGGCGTCAAACCGGCGCCAGCCCCGACTTCGGCGTTGGAGCCGAGTCTCCGCCCGATCGGCAATTATGATAACAGAGAATCCCCCCGGAGCAGAATTGCGTTGTAGCACCATCGATCACACACGAGGCGAGACGTGAGAACTTCAATCGAGGCTTTATTGAGCAGACTTGTTCAGACTTGTTCCCCAGCAGCTCAGTCACAGAATGCAGCTGCGGGGAGTAAACCGGGTTCTTATACCCCGCCTATCTGAGTGGAGCCCAGTAGGTGGCAGATCCAATCGGGACCCAGCATCTGTCCTCCAATAGCTCCTCGGCATTCATGGTGTACCGTATTACCCCTAATACATACCACCACATTCTCCCCTTGTTAAAAAGGAACCCGGCGGGGTGGTGGGTGGTATGATGGTAGGGGTTTACAGGGTCAGTGCCTTAACCACTGAACTATATACAACCATGCTGCTTTTACTGGGCCACTGAATTATTCACATTTTACCCGATTAGCAGCGTTAACTATTTACAACAATGCCGCTTTACTGGGCCACTGAATTATATACATCTTAAGTCGACTCGATGAGTCGAGATGGTGCTCTGGTCGCCCTCTCCGATCGTCTCAGCCCAGGTGGTGGTGGTGGTGGTGGTGCTCGCTCGGGTCCGGTCGACTCTGGGAGCATCGCGCTGTCCCTCTCTGTTTCCTTACTCCTGGGCGGGCCTGGGAGGAGAACAGATCCCCCCGGGAAGGGGGTGGCAGTGGGGTGCACCGGCAGGAGTGAGGGGGTGGTGATTGGTGTTGGGGGGGGCGTGGGGAGCTCCGGCGGGCGCCAGGTCCCACAGAGAGACCGTATCCTGTCGGCCGTCTGGGAACGCCACGTAGGCGTACTGCGGGTTGGCGTGGAGTAGATGTACCTTTTCCACCAGTGGGTCTGATTTGTGTGCCCGCACATGTTTCCGGAGCATGATGGGTCCCGGGGCTGCCAGCCAGGTCGGAAGTGACGTTCCAGAAGTGGACTTCCTCGGGAAGACCAGGAGGCGCTCGTGAGGCGTTTAGTTCGTGGTGGTGCACAGCAGGGACCGGATAGAATGAAGGGCATCTGGGAGGACTTCCTGCCAGCGGGAAGTTGGGAGACTCCTAGACCGTAGGGCCAGTAGCACGGTCTTCCAGACCGTTCCGTTCTCCCTCTCTACCTGCCCGTTCCCCCGGGGGTTGTAGCTGGTCGTCCTGCTCGAGGCTATGCCCTTGCTGAGCAGGAATTGACGCAGCTCGTCATTCATGAAGGAGGACCCCCTATCGCTATGGATGTAGGCGGGGAAACCGAATAGGGTAAAGATGATGCAGAGGGCTTTAATGACCGTGGCTGCGGTCATGTCGGGGCAGGGGATGGCGAAGGGGAAACGGGAGTATTCGTCAACGACGTTAAGAAAGTACGTGTTGCGATCGGTGGAGGGGAAGGGGCCTTTGAAATCCAGACTGAGGCGTTCAAAGAGACGGGAAGCCTTTATCAGGTGCGCTCTATCTGGCCTGAAAAAATGCAGTTCGCATTCTGCGCAGATTTGGCAGTTCCTGGTGACTGTTCGGACCTCCTTGACGGAGTACGGGAGGTTGCGGGCCTTTATAAAGTGGTAGAAGCGAGTGACCCCCGGGTGGCAGAGGTCCTCGTGGAGGGCTTGGAGGCGGTCCACTTGTGCGTTGGCACACGTGCCGCGAGATAGGGCATCGGACGGCTCGTTCAGCTTTCCGGGATGGTACAAGCTCTCATAGTTGTAGGTGGAGAGTTCGATCCTCCACCGCAGGATCTTGTCGTTCTTTATCTTGCCCCGCTGTGCATTATCGAACATGAAGGCTACTGACCGTTGGTCAGTGAGGAGAGTGAATCTCCTACCTGCTAGGTAATGCCTCCAATGTCGCACAGCTTCCACTATGGCTTGGGCCTCCTTTTCTACTGAGGAGTGGCAAATTTCTGAAGCGTGGAGGGTCCGGGAGAAAAAGGCCACGGGTCTGCCCGTTTGGTTGAGAGTGGCCGCCAGAGCTACGTCGGATGCGTCGCTCTCGACTTGGAAGGGGAGGGACTCGTCGATGGCGCGCATCATGGTCTTTGCGATATCCGATTTGATGCGGCTGAAGGCCTGGCGGGCCTCTGTCGACAGGGGAAAAGTAGTGGACTGGATTAGTGGGCGGGCCTTGTCTGCGTACTGGGGGACCCACTGCGCGTAATAAGAAAAGAAGCCCATGCAGCGTTTCAGGGCTTTGGTACAGTGGGGGAGAGGGAACTCCATGAGGGGGCGCATGCGTTCAGGGTCGGGGCCTATCACGCCATTACGTACTACGTAGCCCAAGATGGCTAGACGGTCGGTGCTAAACACGCATTTTTCCTCGTTGTAGGTGAGGTTGAGGGCATTAGCGGTCTGGAGGAATTTGCGGAGGTTGGCGTCGTGGTCCTGCTGGTCGTGGCCGCAGATGGTGACGTTGTCGAGGTACGGGAACGTGGTCCGTAAACCGTGCTGGTCAACCATTTGGTCCATCTCCCGTTGGAAGACCGAGACTCTGTTCGTGATGCCGAATGGAACCCTTAAGAAGTGGTATAGCCGCCCGTCTGCTTCGAAGGCAGTGTACTTGCGGTCACCGGGGCGAATGGGGAGCTGGTGGTAGGCGGACTTAAGGTCCACGGTGGAGAAGACCTTGTACTGTGCAATCCGATTGACCATGTCGGATATGCGGGGAAGAGGGTACGCATCTAGCTGCGTGTACCTGTTGATGGTCTGACTGTAGTCTACGACCATCCTCTGCTTCTCCCCTGTCTTCACTACTACCACCTGAGCTCTCCAGGGACTATTGCTGGCCTGGATTATGCCTTCCTTCAGCAGCCGCTGGACTTCGGACCTGATAAACATCCGGTCCTAGGTGCTGTACCGTCTGCTCCTAGTGGCGACGGGTTTGCAATCCGGGGTGAGGTTCGCAAACAAGGAGGGCGGTTCGACCTTGAGTGTTGCGAGGCCGCAGATAGTCAGTGGGGGTAGAGGGCCGCCAAATATAAATGTTAAGCTCTGGAGGTTGCATTGGAAGTCCAACCCCAGGAGAGTGGGAGCGCAGAGATGGGGGAGGACATACAGCCGGTAATTTTTGAACTCTCTCCCCTGCACCGTTAGGTTTGCGATGCAGAACCCTTTGATTGCAACGGAGTGGGACCCCGCTGCCAGGAATATTTTTTGGGTGCTTGGCCGAATTACAAGGGAACAGCGTCTTACCGTGTCCGGATGAATAAAACTCTCCGTGCTCCCTGAGTCGATCAAACATGGCGTCTCGTGCCCGTTCACCAGCACCATTGTCGTTGTCGTCTGGAGCGCCGGGGCCGCGACTGGTCGAGGGTCACCGATGCCAAACGTGGTTGCTGCATCAGATTGTTGTCTTCAGGCAGTGTGGAGCCGTCCACGCTGGGGTCCTTTCCTGTCAGCCAAGATGGCGGCGTCCATGGATCGCACGCTGCCGGGGGTGGACAAAATGGCCGCTCCCATGGGTCGCACGCGGCCCGTGGGAAGGAAGATGGCGGCGCCCGTCCCCCCCCTCGTGGTGTCCGGGGTCCGAAATGGCGGCGCCCGTTGGCCGCCCGTGGGTCACTGGGGGGGTTGAGCCCGTGGTCCCGTTTGTTCACCGGAGATAGCGGCGACTCCACGGGACTGGCACACCGCTGCGTAGTGCCCCTTTTTGCCGCAGCTTTTACAGGTGGCCTTGCGGGCCGGGCAGCGCTGGCGGGGGTGTTTCGGCTGCCCACAAAAGTAGCAGCGGGGCCCCCCCGGGTGGTCTGGGATTCTGGCCGCGCACAGTTGCGGAGGGGTGGGGGGTGCCGGGGGGTCGGTCGCAGCGGGGGTCCACGGAACCCAAGGGGTTGTAGTGCGGTCGGGGGATAGGCACGGGCGTTTTGGGAGGCCACGTCGAGGGAGGCTGCAAGGGCCCTTGCCTCTGTGAGTCCGAGAGAGTCTTTCTCTAAAAGTCTCTGGCGAATTTGCGACGATGCCAAACCTGCTACGTAAGCGTCTCTGATCAGCAGGTCCATATGTTCATTCGCCGTTACCGCTGGGCAGTCGCAGTCTCTTCCCAGGATCGTCAGCGCATTGAAGAATTTGTCCAGCGATTCCTCGGGGATTTGTCGTCTCGTCGCGAGCTGGTAGCGTGCGTAGACCTGATTGACGGGCCTAATGTAGGTCTGTTTCAGCAAGTTGATCGCCGCTGGGAATTCTTCCGCGTCCTCGATGAGAGCGTAGATTTCGGGACTCACTCTGGAATGCAGGACCTGCATCTTCTGGCCTTCCGTTGGTCTGTCGGGGGCCGTTCGGAGGTACCCCTCAAAGCACGCCAGCCAGTGTTTAAACGCCGATGTTGCGTTTGCTGCGTGGGGGCCGATTCGCAGGCACTCCGGGGCGATCCGGAGCTCCATATTCCTTTTTAAGTCTGCTCAATAAATTGTAGCACCATCGATCACACACGAGGCGAGACGTAGAGAACTTCAATCAAGGCTTTATTGAGCAGACTTGTTCAGACTTGTTCCCCAGCAGCTCAGTCACAGAATGCAGCTGCGGGGAGTAAACCGGGTTCTTATACCCCGCCTATCTGGGTGGAGCCCAGTAGGTGGCAGATCCAATCAGGACCCAGCATCTGTCCTCCAATAGCTCCTCGGCATTCATGATGTACCGTATTACCCCTAATACATACCACCACATGCGTGCAGTTTGCATTCTGTTTGGAAAGTGAGGGAAGACAAGCCCACATGAATCGAGAGCAATTCCCATTCCCGCTGGCATCTGATTGGCCTGGGACAGAATAGGCGCTGGTGAGCCAGACACGCTGGAGCTGCTTATAAGCACTTCACTCTCGACACATTCTCATTCCAGCCAAGAAGATGGCCCATAGGAGCCCCCAGATTCTCAGTCAGAATTCGATTGAATGCCGTACCCGGTGGAGGAGAGATGGGTGGGGTGGAGACTGAAGCCCGTGATTGGCAACGGGCCTTGGGGAAGAGGGCAGAGGCGGTCAGTGCAACCACCCTCGCCAGGAGGACTAGTACCCAGTGCAGGAAGGAGGTGAATGTGCTCCTTTGGGCAACTCAGGTGAGTCACCACCTCTGTGCCCCTGGCATCACTCCCATTCCTCACATCACTCCCCCACTCCTTTAGAAGACAATCAAAACCCACCTGCCTGCATCTCCCTCACATCCCTCCCCCCACCAAATCCCAACACATGTATTGTCCTTTTTAACCAGGTGCCTTGCACACACATGCCACCAACTACAGACATCCACCCCCCCCCCGCCCCCCCCCCCCCCCGCCCCTCACCCCCCTGTGGACTCACCTCCATCCACCTCACCAGGTGCTTCCTGTGTCCCAGAGGACAAGGCGCCCCATAACAGACAAGAGCATCAAAGTACCAGGGGAGGCATCCCAGACCTGCAAGTGCAGACCCCCGGGGAGAAGAGTGCGATGGAGCAGGCGGGCGAGGCTGAGGAAAGGGCAGTCTCAGAAGCGGAGGTCGGTATACGGCAACCAAGTGATATGCAAAATTATGTCCCTCGAGCAGGTGAGTCACCCCTCTCCCACAGACCACTCCTTCCCAAGATCTCACCATGTCTCTTGTCTTTTGTCTTGCAGGACCACTATCAGACAAGGCTGGGCCGTCCAGAGTTGCTGCCTCCCAGCCACGACACCGACTTCTCGTCACTGCGGTCAGCTGCACCCTCCACATCTTCGAGACTATCATCTTGGTGGGGCATTTTGATGATGAGGCTCCTGGGTCACTTTCTGGTGCACACTTCACACATGCTGAAACATGTCAGGTGGTCTGGACTCCCGAGGGAGCAGGCAGTAGGAGGGCAGCCCAACCTCAGGAAACAGCTGTTGTCGGACATGTGTCACCTTTCTGGAAGGTATGATCCCATTATTGGTGTAGATGAAGATACAGAGTCAGGATTTACAGGAGAGGTTTTCAGCAACTTTCCAGCTCCTGCAGGTGCATCTAGAGGAGTCCAACCACCTTCAGGCACTGTAGATGGTGCTCACAATGTGAGGTACCCAGGCCAAAACTGAATGGGTGGCGTCCGCAGTGGAAGTTTGGGGCAAGAAGGCACAGCCATGGGTCAAGGGTCCAAGGTATGGGGAACACTGCAGTCGATGACTAAGGTTCAGGACAGGGGAGTCCAGTCACAGGCAGACATGTACCGTTCCGACATGGACATTGCTGCAGCGATCCAGAGCTTGGCCCAGTCACAATGGCTGAGCGCATCGAGGACATTGACCAGGAGCTGACTGACCTGGGCCAGTCACAGAGCGACATGTCACAGGCGCAGAGGGACGTTGAACAATCTCAGAGGGATATTGCACAATGCATGACCGAGGCAGTGAGAGACATCTCACTCACTGAGGGACATGTCCCAGTCTCAATGCTCCATGGTTGAGGGCATCGAGGCCATGGCTCAGACGAGAGCAGGCAAGTTCCAGCTGAAGGTGCAGCCTCCAGAGCTAAATCTAGCCTCACCAATGGAGTAGCCCAGGGGCCATCCAGCATCCCAAGGGATATGGAAGTGTGAGCCCGCCTTGTATGACAGCTTGCCCAGGGAGTGAGCTCTAACCACTCACCATCTCCAGATGAGGCCTCAAGTTCTTCCTCCTCCTCCAGCATGTCGCCTCTCTGCTGCACGATGTTATGCAGGATGCAGCAGCCCAACATGATGCTTGCGGCCCTCCTGGGGCTATATTGGATAGGCCCACCAGAGCGGTCCAGGCATTAGAAGCGCATCTTCAATAAACTGAAGGACTGCTCAATGACGCTCTTGGTTGCTGTTATAACGTGTGTCCACATCGGGCTGGGGCCTCCGGACAGATGTCATTAGCCATGAGATCAGAGGGTAACCCTTGTCGCTCAAGAGCCAACCCCTCATCAGAGGGAGCACCTCGAAGATGCCAGGAACCACAGAGTGTGCTAGCATATAAGCATCATGCACACTGCCTGGGTATCAGACGTGGATGTGCATGATGTACAGCTGGTGGTCACACCCCAACTGCACATTGAGGGAGTGGAACCCCTTACTATTGGTGAAGGGCACCACTGATGAGCCGGAGCTCGTAGCGGGACATACATACCATTGATCACCCCCTGGACCTGGTGCATGCCAGCGATGGTGGCGATTTTTACTGCCCAGGCATCCTGGTGGGCTTGATCCAGTATGACAGTTATATACACTGCTGCTGGGCACATCGGGCATCCTTCACAGCATGAATACACCCGCTTGCGGACATTTGCGAGCTCCCAGACAGGTTCCCGCTCGACCCCTGGAAAGATCCAGAGGCATAAAAGTTCGGGGCATTGACGGCCACGGGGAGCAGGTGTCATCCTCTAAACCCCACCCATGCCAGGTGCACCATCCTCAGGCACAGGTAGCGCACGGTCACAGTGGTTAGCCGGCACAGCCGATCCGGCATCTCCTCGAAGGACAGGTGCCTACTGTATACACATGCCCTTATTTGACACCCATTTCGCACCTCCTCCTTGGCCTGTTGAACGGCCAACACTTGAGCCTCACCGGCTGTCCCTGTTCCTCTGGGATCAGCAAGGTCCTCCCTGAACTGACCTTGTGTCTCCAGTCTCCGTGTGTCCGCAACAGCAGCTGCGGCCAGGTAGATAGCGAGAATTCTTGGCTGTACTCCCAAATTCATTCTCTGCCGGGGGCACATGTTAGCAAGATGAGTATTCCCTTGCCCCTCCAATGCCTCAAGATTACATAGTCACCCTCAACATGTCTCCGCCCCCACCCAATCCCTCACCTGGCCCCCTCGATATGTGGCCTTCCACACTGCAACCCTGTCCCCATCAGTGACTGGTAGCGGGCCTGTGATGTGGGGAGTCTCTATCCTAGCCCCCATCCCTGTCAACAGGGATACCAGTGGCTGCCACAACCCCTGTAAGCCATCGGCTCTGAGGCCCCTGTTTGATTTCCTTAGTGGGGTCTATTGTGGGTGTTCTCATTGGACGGGCCTTGTGTTTTCCAGCAGCAGGGTGGCACCTGGTTGTACGGTAGAAAAGATCATCTGTGCCACCAATCGCCTCCATGGTCAGAGACTTGTGTGTGGACTGGTCATGCAGATAGGGGTGAGTGAGGGAAGTGTGTGTCTGCTGGGAGTCTAGCTGCAGTGTGATGTGAGCCCTGGGTGCGACACTCAGGTTGTGACAACCTGACCAGGAGCAGGATGGATGGCAGCAATGATGCATTGGACAGGCAGAGCTTGGAGACAGCGGGTGGTCCTGTGGAGTGGGCTAGCTAATAGTGAAGCCTCTGCCCTGAGAGGGGCAGTTTGTCAGGGATAGTATCAAATGCCACAGTGCATGTGTCCTTTGTTTTGATGAGCTCTGTTATTCCCCTGCTTCCCCTGCAGTAATGATGTGGAGATGCCGGCGTTGGACTGGGGTGAGCACAGTAAGAAGTCTTACAACACCAGGTTAAAGTCCAACAGGTTTGTTTCGATGTCACTAGCTTTCGGAGCGCTGCTCCCTCCTCAGGTGAATGAAGAGGTATGTTCCAGAAACATATATATAGACAGATTCAAAGATGCCAGACAATGCCTGGAATGCGAGCATTAGCAGGTGATTAAATCTTTACAGATCCAGAGATGGGGTAACCCCAGGTTAAAGAGGTGTGAATTGTGTCAAGCCAGGACAGTTGGTTGGATTTCACAGGCCAGATGGTGGGGGATGAATGTAATGCGACATGAATCCTAGGTCCCGGTTGAGGCCGCACTCATGTGTGCGGAACTTGGCTATAAGCTTCTGCTCGGTGATTCTGCGTTGTTGTGCGTCCTGAAGGCCGCCTTGGAGAACACTTACCCGGATATCAGAGGCTGAATGCCCTTGACTGCATGAAGTGTTCCCCGACTGGAAGGGAACATTCCTGCCTGGTGATTGTCGCGCGATATCCGTTCATTCGTTGTCCCCTGCAGTAAGGCTGCGCTTCTGGTGAGTGCACTGAGGAGTGCCTGTGCCTGATTGAACTTGGCCACACCCATCCTACTGATGATGCAACTGGGGTATGAGGGTTTCCAGAGGGGCTGCCTCCTAAATGAGCAGAGGTTCTCTGAACATTTACAGGACACAGTGAGCAGTCAACAGAGTGAACAGCCAGGGGTCTGTAAGTAGTACCAGAGGAGTGCCTTTAAAACATATGCTGCAGAAATGGTGGTCTGAACCAGGCCACCCCGATCCCGAGGAGCACACCCCAAGTCCACAGACATGGCACCAAGTCATTCCATGCAACACCCCCTGGCCCATGCTGCTACCTCCCAGCAAGTCTGACGATTCTGGAAAGTTTTTATGAGTTTTCTTACTTTCTCACCCACCCCCCCACCCTCAACAGCCATGGTGTCCAGGCCCCACTTGTAAATACTTGCACCAATTTGCACCCCCGTGACTATTGCCTAAGGGGGCGGAGCATCGCAGAAGTGTAGAGTATGAAGTGTCCAGCCCACTAATGATATTAAAATCCATGCAAATGATGGTTTTGCATGGACCTGCCAGTGCAGGGCGCAAGCTTCGATATCGCCACCAACGAGTGCCAGAATCGACGCCAGGCGCAAACCTCGATTTTTCAATTTTGCGCAATTCCCCGCCCGATCATGATTGGCGCTTTCAGCGTCGCGAAGCGGAGAATCGAGTCTCATATTTCAACACCTAATCACTATTCGGCAAATATATGTTTAATTAATAGATTTTTCTCTCTCTCTTTGGACCAAACTGCCAGATCAATTGTAAAATGTACTGACTTGGATCAGAGTTTATAAATCCCCTGACCTCCTATCAAAGCAGTCACACTTTAATAATTTTGACTGTAGATGTGTTCTTAAGCAATTTCTTGGAAAGAAAATTGTTGAGTGGATTGCACATCTTTTGAAACATGCTGAAGGGAGATCATTTCAGTCCCACTGATGTGGGAACTACATTCCCCTTCGTTCCTCCTCAATGCCATGGCAATGAGTTTATTATCAATTTTTTTTACCAGCCTCGTGTCAGAGAAGATAAGCAGAAAGGAAGAAAGTGACATATGATGTTTTAAATAGAAAGAGAGGGTGGATTATCGTGTAATGTCAAATTGATGAGTGCAGCCAATTCTAATGACTACTGAGTAAATAGGTTGCCTGAGGAGATGCTTGCTTACAATGTGGAAAGATAGAAATAGCACTATTAACTGGTTGGTAACATGAAAAGATAACCTGCAAGAAGCCACCCCAATAATAGCCCTGACATTCGTCACAGTCACACAACAAGCAAGCTCATAGAGAGAACAAAACATGAGAGGGAATGTGAGCAGAATTCAAACTCATCATTTGTGAAATCAGATCAGGGGCAAGTTTTACTTGCGCCACATATTAAAAGGAGATAAAAAGGTTCCTTTTATATGTTAAGCGTTCATCATCCTTTGATTACATTTTTTAATAATTATCAAAGAACCAAGGCAATCCATTAACAAAAATATATCTAGTTGTAACTTATGATTCAGAGTTTGATTTACATTACAGCCCACAAAAAAAACAACCTACCAACTTCACTATTTCAGAAGGTTAGAATCATAGAATCTACAGTGCAGAAGGAGGCCATTTGACCCATCAAGTCTGTACCGACCATCTGAAAGAGTACCCTACCCAGGCCCACTCCTCGCCACATCCTCGCAGCCTCGTCACCTAACCTGTGCATCTTTGGACACTAAGGGGCAATTTAGCATGGTCGATTTACCTAACTTGCACATCTTTAGACTGTGGGAGGAAACCGGAGCACCCGGAGGAACCTCAGGCAGACAATAGGAGAAAGCGCAAACTCCACGCACAGTCACCCAAGGTCGCAATTGAACCCAGGTCCCTGGTGCTATGAGGTAGCAGAAAGTTAGGGCACTTTCAGGCCAGAAGGATTTGACCTTAATATAAACATATTTATAGAATCAAGGAATTATCACTTAATGAGCTGTCTTTTGAGGCATTGTTTCATTTCCTTTTAAAACTCAAGAATAATTTGATTAAAAAACATTCTCAAGTCAGATTCACAGGCATTGCTTTGCCTCTCAAATTCATACAAAAAAGGACAAAGTTAAATGGCTAATTCCCTGATGGATATCTGGTCAAGAGTCTAATTTAACCAAAGGCTCTTAATTGTGTTTAATATAACCAATAGTCCTCCTATTCCTTTGGGATCTATTAGCTATGAACGCAACGTGTAATCAATGCTCCCTACATTATACCCTTAGGGCGCTGGCATTGTCAAAATGAAATATGAATGATGGTCACAGATCATTTGCTGTCTCTTCTCAATTACTCTCTTCAAATGCTTGTCAAGGCAATGGAAGCTCAATTCAACCCTTACCAACCCCAAGCCGTTGAATGTAAAGTGAAATGTAAGTCAGTGAAATGATAGAATTGTATCCAATACGTGCAATACAATATACCCAATTCTCATCTCCTTAGAGCTTTATCAAATTGCACACTGTCGAACTTACAAACCACATGATATAAGATTGATCGTACTGAAGTCCTTGCATATCCAGCCTGACCAAATTGATGAGGATCCCATAGGTTCCTGTCTCATTCACTAGCATCTTCAGATGACATCCAGACACAATCTTCATGCTGCATTCTATGTAATTTTTTTCCCACTACGAATTATTTTTAGGATTGCTGTACGACAGGTGAACTTAAGGATGCCAACAATGAACTGAATTATTTTATACTATTTTACCTCAGTATCAAAATGATGAATTTATAATGGGTCTCCCTCCTTGTCCAGCATTCGTTCAATGGGAGGAATGGCAGAAAATGTTCCACAAAAGGCATTTAATTCAAGTCTAAATTGGATGAAAATTGAAATTAAACAAAAAGGACATCACTAGTGATAAATTATTGAGATTATCAGATAAGATGCGATTCATGTGAGTTCAACTGGACTGGGAAACATGATGTTTAAACAACATTTCAAGCTCCTCTTCATGGCTCAGTAAGCTAATCCAGCTCAGGGCTCAGCTGTACAGATGGGAAAGGCTTGAGTTGTGGCCATTAGGCTGAACCAACGATGCACAGTCAGGGCATGATGATTGGCCTAAGCATTTTGATGTGAGACTTGGGGTGCGAATGCCAAGAAATGTTCCTGATAAACCAATTTCTAAAGAAACTGTTACCAGAATCTTTGTGAAGCTTTGAGTGTCCTGGCGACTGGACCAGAAGTATGCATTCTAGGATGGCTGGCAATCACACAGCGGCCAATCAATTAGATATTCATGGGCGAGATGCACAGCCAATCATGCAGCAAGGGTGGGCAGGAATTCAATGGTCCTGCCTTTAGCTCATGGAGTCGGAGGTTCATGCGCCATGTTTAAATAGCACCCAGACAGGCTATCATTCCCGACAATCCAGCCTGGCTATTTGAATGGATACCCTGAGATTGCAGCCTCTGCTGCCATCTAATCATTCCCCCTCAGATAACCACAACTGCTGCTACCACCTGCTGAATTGACATCTCAGCAGACAGCTAGTGGTCTTATGGTCCAGACATGTCTCCCTGTAGGTTCTCCACCAGGCCTTATGGGAATAGCAGGAAGTCCTGTTTCCCAGTGATGGCAGCAGGAGGCCCTTCTGCCTGACCTGATCAATGGGGAGCCCTATACGTTGTATGGGACACATCTTGGTTTCCACCCTCTCTGCTGTGACATCTCAATCTTTTGTGCGTGTGTGTACGCAGGCGTACAAAAATGCATGCATGTGTGTGTTATATATAATGGGTTGGGTTCACTTGTGATAAATCTGCGCTAAATCTGCTATCCCTATGGTCCCTGCTCTCCATCTTCTTTGTCTGAAGTTTGATATTTGTGTAATACGTTACATTGCTTCGGATCCTTCAGATCAAAAAACAGTTTGCCATTAATCCTTCACTATTGAGCCAGGAATACATTTTCTATTCTTACTGGTTTATCATTCAAATAAGTTAAAAGGAAACTGAAACTACCTTTTTAATGGCATCCTACATTCCTGTATTAGTCTTGTGAAGACAATTGACTTTATTGTTGTTTGCCTGAGAAAAGTGATCATATGAAATTACAGATTAGGAGTATGAGCCTGGCTGTTCTGGTTGTCGCCTCAACTCCATATTTCTGCCTACTCCCAATAAGCTTTCACCCCTTTATTTCTCAAGAATCTATTGACATCTGCCTTAAAATATTCAAAGACTCTGCTACCACTGCGTTTTAAGGAATTGCAGTTCCAAAGACTCACAATCCTCTGAGAGAAAATAATTCTCGTCATCTCTGTCTTAAATGTGCGACTCCTTGGGCGAATTTCTCCGTTATCGGCACAAAGTCTGCCGATCGGCGCAAAAAACGGCGCAAATCTGACTTGCGTCACGTCGGAAAAATGGTTCAAACGTCTCCGGCCCGAAATGGGCTAGCAGCGACATGACGGGATCTGCGCTTGAGCACGTGGTTCACGCCATGCAGCGTCATACGCGCCGCACGGCGTGACGGGTTATAAGGCCGCGCTGCTCCCCCCCACCCGACTGGAACACCCGACCGGAACACCCGACTGGATGGCTGGCCGCCGCTCAGCCCCGAGGTTTCAGTCACGGGATGTGGAGGCGCTCCTGGACGCGGTGGAGCAGAGGAGGGACGCCCTGTATCCCGGGCACGGCCGCAGAGTTGCCCCACGCCACAGCCGGCGTCTGTGGAGGGAAGTGGCAGAGGCCGTCACCGCTGCGGCCCTGACACCACGGACAGGCACCCAGTGCCACAAGAAGGTGAACGACCTCGTCAGAGCAGGCAGGGTGAGCCTACCCCATATCCCCCCTTCCCCATATCCCCCCTCCCCCAAATCCCCTCCTCCCCATATCCCCCCTCCCCATATCCCCCATATCCCCCCTCCCCCATATCCCCCCTCCCGCATATCACCCCCTCCCCCATATCCCCCCTCCCCCATATACCCCCTCCCCATATCCCCCATATCCCCCCTCCCCCAGATTCCCCCTCCCCCATATCCCCCCTCCCCCATATCCCCCCCATAGCCCCCCTCCCCATATCCCCCTCCCCAGATCCCCCTCCCCATATCCCCCTCCCCCATATCCCCCCTCCCCCATATCCCCCATATCCCCCTCCCCTATATCCCCCCTCCCCCATATCCCCCCTCCCCCATATCCCGCTCCCCCAAATCCCCCCTCCCCATATCCCCCATATCCCCCCTCCCCCATATCCCCCCTCCCGCATATCACCCCCTCCCCCATATCCCCCCTCCCCATATCCCCCCTCCCCCATATCCCCCCTCCCCCATATCCCTCCCTCCCCCATATCCCCCCTCCCCCATATCCCCACTCCCTATATTCCCCCTCCCCCATATCCCCCTCCCCATATCCCCCCTCCCCCATATCCCCCTCCCCCATATCCCCCATATCCCCCCTCCCCCATATCCCCCATATCCCCCTCCCCCATATCCCCTATATCCCCCCTCCCCATATCCCCCCTCCCCATATCCCCCCTCCCCCATATCCCCCCTCCCCATATCCCCCCTCACCCATATCTCCCCTCCCCCATATCCCCCCTCCCCTATATCCCCCATATCCCCAAGTGAATCCAGCCCTAACCTTAACCTCTGCAATGCACGCGCAACTGATGGCGTGCATTCATATACCTGCCTGACACTGTTGCCTTTTACCCCTGCCACCACCCCCACCCACACCCACCCCGCCACAGGAGAAGCGCGCACGCAACAATAGGGAGCATGTGAGGACTGGAGGAGGCCCCGCTGATGAGAGGCCACTGACCGAACACGAGGAAAGGGCCCTGGAACTGGCTGGCGGACCTGAGGACCGGGAGTTTGCTGATGCAGACGTCGGGGGCGTGCTAGCAAGTGAGCCACCGACAGCCCGTCCCCATATCCCCCCTCCCCTATATCCCCCTCCCCCATATCACCTGATCACTGCCTGTGTGTCTAACCATGCATGCTTCATTGTGTATCGCAGGAGCAAACGTCGAGGCACCCATCCCCGCAGATGCAGACTGCCTGCAGGATGCCCCTCGGAGGCCACGGGAGACGGAGAGACCCGGACCCTCCGGCATGCGACGCCCGCAGGATGCCCCTCGCACACCACGGGAGACGGAGAGACCCGCACCCTCCAGCATGCGACGCCCGCAGGATGCCCCTCGCACGCCACGGGAGACGGAGAGACCTGGAGCAACAGGGAGACGACACCCCCGTCACGTGCGGGAGCGACCACCCAGCGACGAGGGGGGCAGCCACAGGCCCCCGTCATATCCGAGCCAGGACACCACTACCCAGGACACCACTACCCAGGACACCACTACCCAGGTCACCACTACCCAGGACACCACTACCCAGGACACCACTACCCGGGACAGCACTACCCAGGAAGACGAAATACCGGACAGTGACTCAGAGTGGATGGGTGGAGACGAACCCCCACCCCAAAGTGCCATGGACTCAGAGTGGGACGAAGAGCACGACACAACGCCACTGCTGTCACCAACACCCTCCACCATCGCAGAAACACTCACCTCGGTTGGGCACTTTAGTGATGAGGCGTCTGGTACACTCACTGGTGCGCACAACACAGCCGTCCCGGTACAGCAGGTGGAGGTAGGAGCAGCAGAGGGGCCGGGCGGTCGGAGGGCAGCCCAGCCCAAGCGAACATCTGCCGCCCAGATGGATCCCGGGTTCCTGGAGTTTCCACAACCACACATAGATCCGATGCAACCACCGACCCGGAGACGAGCGAAGAGGGTGACGGCCGGCTTGCGGCGGCTGCAGTCGCAGGTGGAGGAGTCCACCCGCGTCCAGGAGCTGGAAGTGGTGCCGGTCATGCATGCCACCCAGGCCGACACCGCACGGGTGGTGTCCGCGGTGGAGGCAATGGGTGCGACGGTGTCAGACATGGGGAACGGTTTGCGAGGCCTGGGGCTTTCCGTGCAGGCGGCATCTGTGGCCCAGGACATTGCTGCCCTCTCACAGGAGGCCATGAGCCAGTGCCAGCGCCAGATGGCAGAGGCGCTCAACACCATGGCCCAGTATCAGCAGGCCATAGCCCAGTCTCTGCAGGCCATGGCCCAGTCTCTGCAGGCCATCGCTGAGGGCATCGGCGCCAGGGGCCATGTGCGAACCGGCGTCGCACTGTCACAGACAGGGTTTGTCAACCCCCTGGGCTCCATGGCTGCAAACCTGCAGACTCCTGTCGATACCAGCACGGGCCTCCAGGACTGGCAGCGCCAGATGCCGGGGAGGCGTCGGATGGCCAGTCCGTTCGCATCCCCCACCCATGTAGAGGCCTGGGGGCCATCGGGCACCCCGAGGGAGGAGGAGGTGGTGTGGTCCGTCCCGGGTCCCCCTGTAGGGGAGGTCCAGGAACACCGCGACACCTCGGACTCCCCCCCTTCCGTCCCAGGTGCATCGGGTGGGCAACGGGCAGGACAGGCTGGCAGCTCGCCATCCCAGTCGCCCGGGCCGCAGCCTGGCCCATCTAGGCCAGGACGCCCCAGGAAACGGCCGCCAAAGGGATCCAGTGTCAGAGGGCAGGAATCACAGGAGTCCACCTCCAGTTCTGCTGTACCGTCTGGGGAACCACGTAGGCGTAGTCAAAGGGCCCGTAAGGCCAAACAATTAGACACTGAGTAAGTTGGCACGGGTGCAGGGCACAGATGAGTTTTAGGGGCTAGGGCACGTGCATGAACTCGTTTGGTTATTAAAGTCAATGTTACACCCACAGAAGCTGCCTTTGTGCTCTGTCCAAAGCGTGCGGGGGTATCATGTACGTTGAGCGCAAGTGTGTGTGTGAGGGGTGGTCTTACCTCAGCCCCAGGTGAGTCTGCCCCCTTCCCCCTGGGCCGCCATCAACATCCCCCGGGCAGAGGATGGGACCGTGCGCTGCAGTGTCACAGCCGCATGCAGGGATGGTCCGGGTGGATGGTGGTACTGTGGCCATGGGTCAGACATAGTCCAACGATGTGGAGCCAGGAGTTCACCGCAGGGCGGGTTGTCATCATCCTCCATGGCCTGCAATAGACACGCGTCCACCCGCAACTGTGTGAGCCCGGCCGTTGTGCCGCAGGTGGATCGGCAATGGGGGGGGTGGTGTGCATGCGGGTGGGGTGGGTGGGGTTGGGGAGGGGGGTGAGGGTGCTGGGTGGGTGGATGGGTGGGGGTTGTGGGTGGTCGGCTGTTGCCATGGTGTGCAGTCTGTGGCCATACTACCCGATTCCCATGCCCATCTAGTCAGTGAAGCGGGCGGCTATCAGTCTGTCCCGTGCCCGCTGGGCCAGCCGGTAACGGTGGACAGCCACCCGCCTGTGTCTAGCCCGTCTGCCCTGACCATTGCCCCCATCCCCCTCATCTGGGGTGGACTGCGCCTCTTCCTGCTGCTCCTCCACTCCGCCCTCCTCTGCCTGCTGCACATCGCCCCTCTGTTGGGCTATGTTGTTCAGGACGCAGCACACCACAATGATGCGGCTGACCCTATCTGACCAATACTGGAGGGCGCCCCCAGAGAGGTCCAGGCACCTGAAACGCATCTTCAGCACGCCAAAGCACCTCTCGATCACTCCCCTTGTCGCTACATGGGCATCATTGTAGCGGTTCTCCGCCTCATTGCGTGGCCTCCGTATAGGCGTCATCAGCCACAATCGCAATGGGTAGCCCCTGTCGCCCAGCAACCAGCCCCTCAGCCGGGGATGGCGTCCCTCGGACATGCCGGGGATGGATGACCGCGACAACACGTATGAGTCGTGTACACTGCCTGGGTAACGGGCGCAGACTTGCAGGATCATCATGCGGTGGTCGCGAATAGGTCCCCTTCCTATTGGTGAACACGGCCCTGTTATCTGCAGGTGGTCGCACGGCGACGTGCATCCCATCGATCGCGCCCTGGACCATGGGGAACCCGGCCACGGCAGAGATGCCCACGGCCCGGGCATCTTGGCTGGCCCGGTCCACAGGGAAGCGGATGTAGCGGTGCGCCATGGCATATAGGGCATCTGTCACTGCCCTGATGCACCGATGCACCGATGTCTGCGATATGCCGGACAGGTCCCCACTTGGTGCCTGGAATGACCCCATTGCATAAAAGTTCAGGGCAACCGTAACCTTGACGGACACAGGGAGAGGGTGTCCCCCGCCAGTGCCACGCGGTGACCTTGACAGCAGGTGGCAGATGTGTGCCACGGTTTCCCGCCTCATCCGGAGTCTCCTCCTGCATTCCCGGTCCGTGAGATCCTGGTATGACTGCCGGGGCCGGTACACACGGGGCGCCCTCGGGTGCCTCCGTTGCCGTGGGGCCGCGACGTCCTCCTCCCCCTCCTCGTCCTGTCTGTCAGGTGTCCTTCCAGCCTGGGCGGCTGCCGCCTGCCCCTCTGCGGCAGCCTGCGCCGCCTCTCTGGCACGCTCCTCCTCCTCATCCAGGGCAACATGGACATTAGCGGCTGCCGCCACGGCGGCCAACATCGCTGGATGATCGGAAAACATGACGGCCTGGTGGGGGGGGGGGGGGCGGTGAACGACGACATGTCATCATTGCCCATATCCCCTCCTTCCCCCCAGCCAGGTGGCATGGACAGCATAGGTCCAACTGTTGGAGGCTGGCACCTGGCCAGGTGGACCAACTCAATTGACCCCATCCCCCTCCCCGGCACGGACCCCCTATCCTCCTCCCCGGCACGGACCCCCCCCCCATCCCCCTCCCCGGCATGGACCCCCCCATCCTCCTCCCCGGCACGGACCCCCCCCCCCCATCCCCCACCCCGGCACGGACCCCAACCTCCTCCCCGGCACGGACCCCCCATCCTCCTCCCCAGCACGGACCCCCTTCCCGGCACTCCCCCGGAGCCCAGCCCACTCTAACCACCCCCCCCCCCGCCGCACACACACACACACAACCCGAGGCACACCTCTCCCCACACATTCAGACTGCGGCCACGCCATCGCCTGCCCAGCGGCCAACCCCCCAGGCCGTCACTCACCTCCACGCTGGTCGGCGTGAACCTGGAGCACAGGTTCACGCCGATGAAAAGGAGGTTTGATTTACGTCGACGTGAACGGTCATCACGTCGACGGGGCTTCGGCCCATCCGGAAGGGAGAATATCGGCAGGCCCAAAATCGGCTGCCTTGCGCAGACCCGTGCCATTCTCCGACGTCAGCGGCGCCATTAACGCCCCGCCGACTTTTCTCCCTTCGGAGACTTCGGCAACCGGCAGGGGCGGGATTCACGGCGGCCAACGGCCATTCTCCGACCCGCTGGGGGGTCGGAGAATGACACCCCTTATTTTTTAACACTGACTCCTACAGAATATATTTCTTTTCTTTTTAGAGAGCATACAGTGCAGAAGGAGGCCATTCGGCCCATCGAGTCTGCACCGACCCACTTAAGCCCTCACTTCCACCCTATCCCCGTAACCCAATAACCTCTCCTAACCTTTTTTCGGACACTAAGGACAATTTATCATGGCCAATCCACCTAACCTGCCCGTCTTTGGACTGTGGGAGGAAACTGGAGCACCCGGAGTAAACATACGCAGACACGGGGAGAACGTGCAGACTCCGCACAGACAGTGATCCAGCCGGGAATCGAACCTGGGACGCTGGCGCTGTGAAGCCACAGTGCTATCCACTTGTGCTACCGTGCTGCCCTAGTTCTAGATTCGCCCATAAGAGGAAGCATCCTTTCCACATCCACACTGTTAAGGCCCCTCAGGACCGTATATGTTTAAATCAAGTTGCCACTTACCCTGCTAAACTCCAAAGGATACAAGCAGAACCGCCGGCGTTGTTTAGCACATGCACAGACCAGCCGGCGTATTATGGCGCATGCCCAGGTGGGTGTCTTCTCTGCACCGGCCATGGCGGAGCCCTACAGGGGCCGGCGAGGGAGGAAGGAGTGCCCGCAGATCACAGGCCAGGCCACCGTGGGGGCCCCCCCGGTGCCGGATCCCCCCACACTCCCTACGATGACTACACCAACTGGCCTACCAGCCAGGTCCCACCATGTGGGACCATGTCCAATCCAAGCCGGCGGGACTGGTCAGAAACCGACGGCCGCTCGGCCCATCGGGGCCCGGAGAATTGCCGGGGGGACCAGTGCCAACAGCCCCCGCCCAAAAACCGGCACCGGAGAATACAGCAGCCAGCGGCGGGGCGGGATTCGCGCCGCCCCTGGGGATTCTCCGACCCGGCGAGGGGGTCGGAGAATCCCACCCTACATCTTTTCTTAAACTAGGCGACCAATATTATTAATAATACTCCAAATATGGTCTCATTTCTGGCCCTGTATTACTGTAGTTTTGTATTTAATTCCCCTCACAATAAATGAAAACATTCTAGTAGTTTTCTTAATTACTTGTTGCAGCTGCAGACTAGCCTTTTGTGATTCATTCTCCAGGATGACCCGATTAATTTCCCTTTGGGGAACGTTGAATATGTACTCCCCCACTGATGGGGGAGGCCTATCAGCTGGGGCTTGTAGATTCAACCCTTAAAAGCCGGCCTGGACTGGGACAGGCATGATAAGTAGTCCCAGTTGGGACCTCTGTGCTGTATGTCTCGTTGCGGCCTTTTCTTTTGGTTATAAATAAACCTCCATTTGAATCACCTTTTCGGGTGCCTGAGCTTTTATACTGGTGACGAGGAAAAACTATGTCTGCAATTCTGGAAGTCCGGACCGCACTTGGATTTCTAAGCATGAGAGCAATGTTGGAGAGAATTTTAAAATGCTGCTTTTTGGAAGGATAGAGGCCTTTAACACAGGTGTGGAAGATTGGACTCAGTATCCCGAACAGATGCAGTATTTCTTCCAGGCAAATGATATCGAAGGAGACAACTGGCAAAAGGTAGTACTCCTGACCGCCTGCGGAGCCCCAACTTTCAGTATGATCAAAACCTTATCTACCCGGCAGCCTCAGATTCAAAGAGCTTTAATGAACCTGTAGAGCTTGCCTCACACTATTACAATCCTAAGCCATCAGTGATCGAGCAGAGATACTTGTTCAACGCGACAGGGGCGAACCCCAGGAGAATCATTCAATGAATTTCTGACGTGCCTTCTCAAGCTGCCTGAGCATTGTGACTACAGCCCATCCCTCCCGGAGTTGTTGCGAGACCGCTTAGTGTGTGGCATCAATAACATGGCGACCCAACGGAAATTGTTGGCGGAACCGTCCTTGGATTTAAAAAGGGCCATTAAATAACCCCTCTGTCTCGTGAAAACAGGGAAAAGTCGGTCTAAGAACTGCAAGACTCCATGGACTTTGATGTACATAGTGTTGCTGCTCGCCTTTCTGGTCCAGTCGCCACCTGAGCAACATCGTGGTCAAACCCATTGGCCAAGAACCACCGCAACCCGACGCGACATCTCCCCTGAGGTCCAGGAAGAAGATTCACAACGGTGCTGCACTTGTGGTTGAAGGAACCATGAGCCCCAGGAATGCCAGAATCGACAGCGAACGCGTCACCCTGGTCGGGTGACACAACTACCCCGTGCCAGAGCTCTACATTTTGCCCAGTCTGATTAGGAGGATTGCATGCAACTACATTTTTTTTTAGAATTTAGAGTACCCAATTCATTTTTTCCAATTAAGGGGCAATTTAGCGTGACCAGTCTACCTACCCTGTACATCTTTGGGTTGTGGGGGCGAAACCCACGCAGACACAGGGATAACGTGCAAGCTCCACACGGACAGTGACCCAGACTTTGGGATCGAACCTGGGACCTCGGCGCCATGAAGCAGCACCACCTAAATTGCATTGTGGCACCAAAAGTAGTCCCAATTAAGATAACCCTCCAAGTGAACGGCCACCCCTTGGATATGGAAATAGACACATGCTTTCGGAGGACAATATGGTCAAAGTCGGACTTCTGACAGGACTCCTCCGACAGTGGGTGCGAAAATGATGTTCCCCAATGCGTTATACACCCGCTGACCCAGCCCACAGCTGTTGGAAGCACAACCGTGGGCAAAGTGGCGAAGGAAACCTCCCCTGCATCCAGCAACAGAAGGACCTAACGGCTTTGGGTGGGCGGAATGTTATAACCACCATGAGCGCCCTGGGTAAAAGCAAATTACTCCGGATGCTGGAATCTGAAACCAAAAGTGAAAATGCTGGAAAATCTCAGCAGGTCTGGCAATATCTGTAGTGAGAGAAAAGAGCTAATGTCTCGAGTCAAAGCCCTTTGTCAAAGCCCTTTCCCATCAGACCCATGGGGATGACCTGATTGATCTTCCTGTGGGTCTCATGGAATGTGAGATCCCCGTCAGGTGGGTGGAGATCCACCAGTTTTGCTTTATATATTCAAACCTCACGTGCTGACCCGGATTGGGACCGGCATGATCGGTAGTCGCATTTGGAACCAATGTGACTGCCTCATTGCGGACTTTTCTTTTGGTTATCGATAAACCTCCGTTTGTATCACCTTCTCGGATCGTCTGAGCTTTTATAGACACCCAGATCCCTCTGCACCTCAAAGCTCTACAATCTCTCATCATTTTGATAATGAGCTTCTTTTTCATTGTGGTGAATGTATTCACCAGAATAAGTTATCTGTAGAGTATTGTAATATGATCCCTTTTCCATGTAGTGTACTGGAACCCTGTGGGCTCCGCCTCTGGCTCCGCACCACCAGACGGTATATAGACCGGCCGCCTGGGGGCGGCGCTCAGTTGTTACAGCGATCTCAGGCAGGCTAGTTCTTGTGTAATAAAGCCTCTTTTCTCTCGCTCTCATCGTCTAGCAGTGGATTAATGGTACATCACTGCCTTAATGGACAATTTCACATTTTCCGACATTATACTCTATTTGCCAGATCTTTGTCCATTCACTAAACCTATCTGTATCCCTTGATAGCCTCTTCATAACTTACTTTTGTACCTATCTTTGTGTCATCAGCAAATTTAGCAATGATACCTATGATACCTTCATCGAAGACGTTTATAAGAATTGTTAAAAGTTGAGGCCCTAGCACTGGTCCCTGTGGCACACCACTCGTTACATCTTGCCAACCAGAAAAGGACTCATTTTGCCAACTCTCTGTTTTCCGTTAGCTAGCCAATCTTCTTTCCATGCCCATCCATGCCACCTCAGTTGTAACCCTCAGTCGCAATCTAATATGAAACCTGAAATAAGTGTTGGGCCCCTGTTTAGCCCAATACCAGATTCAGGTGACCACAGGCACCCGAAGAATTTAGACATGTGAGCACCCCATATGCCTTATTGGACGCTTCATCTCCTGTTTGTCTCTTACAAAAGTGATTTAATTTCCAGATCCAGATCCTGAATAGGTTGAGTAAGTTGGCAACAATAAGTTGGCCAATAACCTGGTGAACGATCACATTTTCTCATAATTGCCTTGTGTGGTAGTAGGTACCTGGTAAAGCTGGAACACCATTGGTAGAAATTGTATGCTTCCTATTGGTCAAGCTGTATGGTAGCTCTGCCCTGCTAGGCGGGGTATAAGAGCCCGTGCTGCCCCAGCAGCCTTCATTCTGTAC
Organism: Scyliorhinus torazame; assembly: GCF_047496885.1. Lineage (NCBI taxonomy): Eukaryota > Metazoa > Chordata > Chondrichthyes > Carcharhiniformes > Scyliorhinidae > Scyliorhinus > Scyliorhinus torazame. The sequence goes on along the minus strand of NC_092720.1, from coordinate 116,312,228 downwards.
CTGAGCTGCTGGGGGAAACATCTAACTTATTAAAGCCTTCAGTTGGACAGCTCGGCTGACCACACAATGGAACAAACAAATCAATTGATTCCTGTACTGTTCAGGAACCACATAAAGGGTGTCTTTTAACACCACACCATCATGTGTGGTCAGTGCATTTCTAAATCTCTCATAGGGAGCTGGATATTTTCCCTTTACGATCTCCTTGAGATTGTTGTCCTGCTTCTGGGCCTCCACTAGATTCTCGATCTTTGTCTGTGAGACCTGAACTGCACTCACTGGTGCGCTTTCAGGGGGTGTCCAACAGTATCCATGCCTGGAACCTGCTTTAGCCAGTGCGTCGGCTTTCACATTTCCAAGGGGGGGGAGCGATGGTGACTGCGGACTTTGATGATCCCAAAAGTCCTGTTCTGGGCTTTTTCTAAAATATGGCGGAGCAATGGGTCTGAGGGGAGGGGTTTTCCGTCTGCGGAAACAAATCCTCTTGCTTTCCACAGTGACAGAAATTCCGTGAGGCTGTTGCAGACATAGAGGCTGTCCGAGTAATTGTCTGCTGGGCTGGGGAAGGAATCTGGGTGCTCAACTATATATGCGATGGCCGCGAGCTCTGCTGCCTGCGCACCTAAGTGTCCGGGTAGTTTTAACGATATTTCCTCGACATAGATACCACATCCTGTAATGCGATTCCCATCCAAGACTGTGGAAGATCCATCCACATAGATCTTTCTGGGCTCACACATGTCCGTGTGCTGGGGGCTCTGGATTGAACTACCTATCTTTCTGGGGGGTGTTTTAGCAATAAAGGGGCCTGTGTTGTGGTGTAGAGAGATAATTTTGCATTCATGGGGGTTCCGGGGTTCTGTAAGTTGTCGGCTAAATAGGTGTGCATCTTTGTTCTTTTCACAGTGATGTCCCGTCCCGACAAGAGAAGGGTCCATCTAGCTGCTCTTATTTGACTGACGGTACCGTCCTTGAGTCGTCTGTCCAGTAAAAGTTGGGTGGGGGGGTGTTCGGTAATATTTGTGATGGGGTTCAGTCCGGTAATATATGAAAAATACTGGACTGCCCAGAATACTGCGAGTAGGTGCCTCTCACAGGCTGAAAATCCCTACTCCACAGCATCTAAAACTCTGGAGGCGTATGCTACGGGCCTTAACTGGTCGTGCCGTTCCTGGAGGAGCACGGCTGAAAGGGTGCGGTCTGTGGTCGCTACCTCTATGGCGTAAGGGGAAAGCGGGTCTGGAACTTGTAGTGCGGGGGCTGCTATGAGTGCCTGTTTTAAAGAGTCCACAGCATCCGTATGCTGCGGAAGCCATTCCTAGGGCGCTCCTTTCTTTAGGAGGTCTGAGAGGGGCGCTGCCTTGCTGGCGAAACCGTCAATGTGGTTTCAGCAGTAGCCAACCAGTACTAAAAACGACCGGAGGGCTGAAACGTTCTGGGGAAGGAGCAATTTAGCAATCGAGTCAATCCTTTTATGCTCGATCTCGCGTTTACCGTGCGTGATAATTGTTCCCAAATATATCACCTTTTCTTTCAAAATCTGGGCCTTTTTGGGGTTGACTTTACAACCGATTGAGTGTAATAGTTCCAGGTGTTCGGACAGAAGCACAATGTGCTCCTCCATGTTGTCTGTCTGTTTGCCGTTCGCCATTTTAAATCGGGAGTTAGCCATTCTAAATCGGGAGTTAGCCATTTTAACTGGCTACAACAGTACCTCCATAATTAATTCTACCACGTTGCCATGTTTGTAGTATCAGGCCACCACCCCCCCACCACCCCCGTCGGACTCTTATTTAACAGGGGGTGAATGTGGTAGTTGAGGTATTACGGTACCTGGTAATGCTGGAACACATTGGTAGAAATTGTATGCTTCCTATTGGTCAAGCTGTATTGTAGCTCCGCTCTGCTAGGCAGGGTAGAAGAGCCCGTGCCGCCCCAGCAGCCTTCATTCTGCACCTGAGCTGCTGGGGGAAACATCTAGCTTATTAAAGCCTTCAGTTGGACTACAACCTTGCTTTAGTGGTCATTAATCGTGCATCACCTTGTAATTAAAATATAAAATGGATCAATGGAATATGAGTCTGTGTTTAAATCTTTGAAAAATTAACTGATTTAAAGGGCATATTTTATCAATGCAAACCTACATTGATCATGTTTTCTGTACTATTTCACTCAAAATCATAAACACACTTATCAGTAAACTGTAGCTATAGTGTATCCGTAATATGTTGTTGTGATAGCACGGTAATTACCACTGTTGCTTCACAGCGCCAGGGACCCGGATTTGAATCCCAGCTTGGTGCACTGACTGTGCAAATTTTGCACGTTCTCCCCGTACCTGCGTGGGTTTCCTGCGGATGTTCCGCTTTCCTCCCACAAGTCCCGAAAGACATGCTTGTTCGGTGAATTGGACATTCTGAATTTTCCTTCAGTGTATCCGAACAGACGCCGGAGTGGGGCAACGAGGGGATTATCGTCACTGCAGTGTTAATGTAAGCCTACTTGTGACACTAATAAAGATTATTATGATTTTTATCAGAGAATTATCCTATACCAGCAAATTACTGGCCGCATACAAATTATTAATTTGCCCTTTCAAAGACATCACAACTTGGTTAAGGAACCTTGGGGTTAAGACCTTGACAACTGATAACCCACAGTACCTTCCATAAGACAATAACACATAAAGCAGCGTGTGCTCAGCTTTCTTTCATGCCTCACCAATTTTTCATTTCCCTCTTCCCCAAGTCCCCCCATAACTTCATTTGGAAGTTTGGTCCCATGCAAACTCACACGTGTTTAATGTTTAACATTCATGCCTGAACTTTGACAGTGATTATCAACAACCCTAGCCTCACACAAGGATATAATCGGTGGATAACAACAAGAGTTGCATGTCTTTAGGGGCATGGATGCCAATTGTAGCACCACTCTTGTCATGGCAGGTGAAGTCAGTTCACACAGCAGCGAGTAGGAATCGAAGCTCATGGTCCAAAAACAAACTGAGCCAGCAAGAGCAAATGAGGACGCTTCCAATCCCAAGTATTTAATTGGACTTAACTTACAAGAGCCAGCGAATGAAGACCACCAACAGGAAGGGAGCATGAACTGTGTGATGCCAGTCCGATGGTGAAACCAGTTATGTTTAAATGAATTTGTACAGTACTGTGCAGGCATTGCAAGACATCAGATTGCTGGGAAAGCAGATGAAGCCTTGAGTCTTATCTACACAATCATGCTATGCGATTTTGTTTTCCTTGCTCCATTAGTCTTATTTTGTCTCCAGTGATCCCAGCCCGAGACATTCATAGTTATGAAAATGTTATAGTTCTTGGCCTCAATATATTTTTCAATTATTTCCATCAATTTTGTAAAGGCCGTTGACTGTTGAAATCAATTTTATTCACACGTTCTTTTCATTCAGGTTTGCACTGTAGTGTTATGTGCATTACCATCCTGTATTAATACAAAGAATCGAGATTCATCGAAATTTCTGGCTCAGAAAGGAGGCCCTTCAGCCCATCATGTCTGTGCTAGCCAGGGGAAAAAAAGCCATCAAGCTTAATTCAACTTTTTAGCTCTTGGGGCCCTGTATTTTAGAGCACTTCAGGGCATATCCAAGTATTTTTAAAGATAATGAGGACTTCTGCCCCTATTGGCCCTTGCACCCCACTTGTCATGGCAGGTGAGGTCAGTTCCCACAGCAGATAGCACCCTTACAGATAGCATCTTCCAGATCTCCACCACCTTCTGTTGAGAATAATTTTAAATCTTTGCCCCCCCGCCACCCCGCTCCCACCCTTGGTTATTGACCTCCTTGTAAAAAGGAAATACGTCTTTTATACCTATTCCATGCAGCCCCTTCATAATTGCATACAGCTCAATGAAATCTCTACTCTGCCTTCACTATTTCAACAAAAAACATTTAGATTTATATAGTGGTTTTAAACTAATACAACTCCCGAGGCACTTCACAGGAGCATTAGAAAACAAAGTATGATACCGAGCCACATTAGGAGTTATTAGACAGGTGACCAAAAGCTGCAACAAAGAAGTAGGGCTTAACAAGTGTCTTCAAGAAGAGAAGTGAGGTGGAGAGGTGGAGAGAAATTATTCCAGAGCTTGGGTCCAAAGTATCTAAAGGCTAATGGTTGAGTGAGTGAAGTTGGTGATCTGCAAGATACCAAAATGAGAGGAGCTGAGATATCTTGGAGCTGGAGGGGATTGCAGCGATAGGGAGGGCCAAGGCCATGGAGAGCCAGGCGCACATTGGAATTTTTATTTTACGGGATGTGGGCGTCGCTGGTTAGGCCGGTGTTTATTACCCATCCCTAGTTGCTCTTCAGAAGGTGGTGATGAATTGTCTTCTTGAACAACTGCAGTCCTTACAGTGTAGGTACACCCATCGTGCTGTTAGGGAGGGAGTTCCAGGATTTTTCCCCAGTTACAGCGCAGGAATGGTGATGTATTTCCAAGTCAGGGTGGTGAATGACTTGGAGGGGAACCTCCAGGTGGTAGGGTTTCAGATATCTGCTGCTCTTGTTCTTCTAGATGGTAGTGGTCATGGGTTTGGAAGGTTGAGATAGTGGAGTCCAGCAGAAACGAAGGCATGAATGAGGGTTTCAGCAGCAGATAGCTGCGACGGGGTGAAGTCGGGCAATATTATGGAGGTGCTAATGCACAAATAACACAAATATGACATCCGAAGCTCGTCACGAGGTAAAGTGTGACACACAATTGTGAGTAGAGTAGTTTGGTCTCAAAATGTTGTCAGGGAGATTGATGGTGTCAGTCGCTAGAAAGCAGAGTTTGGACTAGAGACCAAAACAATGGCTGAAACCTTCCGGCCATTCCCGCCGGGGGGGTAGGGGGGGAGCACTGGTCCCACTACCGATGACCCCTGCTGTGGATTCCCCTGTGACGGAGAATGTGAACAACAGGAAACCCAGTTGACATTAGCAGGTTTGAAAGATCCTGCAGCTGGCCAACAGCAGACTGCCACCGCGGGGGTGGGGGTGGGTGGAAAATTGAGCCCAATGGCTTCAATCGTCCCAATATTTAATTTGGAGATATTTCTGCTCACCGACTACTCACTGGATTTGGATAAGCATTTTGAGAATTTAACAACAGTGGAGGAGTCGAGAGAGGCAATGGTAGAGATTGACCTGGATGTCCCATGACAACTGATGCTGCTCTTTTGGATAATGTTGTCAAGGGGCTGCATGTGGAGGAGAAAAAGAAGGGGCCCAGTGATAGAGCTTGGCGACAAAAGGAGGCAATGATGTAGGAGCAGAAAGCTATTTCTTTGTGCGGTCGGGGTTCGGATGGGGGTTTTGGGGATTGTCTATTTTTCCAAAGTATGCTGCTTGAGGCTGTAGTTTCTCAAAACCGTTACTCTTTATTTGCAGCAAGTAGTGACACATTTGGACCTCTCCACAAGGTTTGAGCTCCTCAGATCTCACTTACTTCTCAGTCATCTGCTCTGACACCATTGTGACATCTGCATTCTGGTGTTACAGGTGATTCTCTGGCTGCGTTTAGAATAGAACCAGGTGAAAGCCGTTCCACATGGATGCACAACAGTAGACAACTGTTTGAAGGAGGATGGTGTGGCTAACCATGTCAAAGCCTGCAGGCAGGTCAAGAATGTTTATCTTTGTCGCAATCTCACAGGATGCCATTTGTGAATTTGATGAGAGTTGTTTCAGTACCGCAGCACGGGATTCAAAGCAAAGAAGCCCAGTCTTCCCAAGTTTTCCTCATGAAGAAAGTTCCCCATTCCTGGCAACTTCCTCGTAAAAGTGGAAAATGGAATCCCGGAAGGCGAGATTAAAAACCTGTGAGGTTGGCCATTGTTTATCCAGTCTGAGTCTGATAATTGAATAGGGCTGAAGGGAAGCCCTGAAAGTCCAAAAATGCAGCCAAAGATTGGTGGCTCTGTGCTGCAGGCCGTTGGGGAAGTGTGTCCCTCTGGAACAGTAGCTTTCCGCTTGGTGCAGCTGAGGTTCTGAAATTGGACTTATAAGTTGTTACTTGAGTGTATTTGGGAATCCAGGAGAAAGGAATCTTGGGAGATGAGAGTGAAACCCTGCAAGGTGAGCCATCCAGTTTGGGGTGGCCCTTGAAGAGAATTCCAAGGTCATCAAAGGTAGAAGATTGGAAACTCTTGTAAGAAAGACGGAGTTTTAGTGAGATTCCTTGACTCATATCATGACAAACATCTGGATGGGTTGTTGCAAAATCAATGGAATCTATTTTGATCGCATTTGGCATTTATTGTGTAGTGTGGTAGGTTCGACCACAGTTTACCTGTTAATTCACCTGGACCTGCTTCTTACTCTGAATGTCAGAGTTTAAAGATAGCTAATGGCGGGAGTCTCTGGTTCCCCAGTTACATTTCCCAACCGCATGCCGTTCACTGGAGGCAGGATTCTATCTTACCACTGCTTGTCATTGGCATTTCTCATTGTAAACATCCCACGCCGTCACAAAACCCGCTGGCGGGGATGTGCTCTCGACAAGACAATTGACTCACAATGACGGGAGAATTCCGGCCAATGTTTATCTTTCTGACCTCGTACAGTAAAGTTTATTTTTGTTTGCTCCAAACCTGCAAAACCTCATGGCTGAGTAGGTGATTGAATCTCAAATGTCATCGACTTGAAACTAAATGTTATTGGCCCTTAACCAGATCTCATCAACTTGCGAGATTGTCCAAGGATCATAACAGATTGCGTTTCCATTCAACAATCTTTGAGATTTGTAAGATGGCACCCATAGTAACGCACCTGTGATATCATAGCCAGTTTTGACATGATTTATGTGTATCATTGTCCCTGTGTGTAAACAAAGATTAAGAATTCTACAGGATGTTTGTACAGTGACTGCTGCTGGAGTGGGTGGTGCTGCAGTTCCTGTCTATTGATCTACAGGAAACATAAGGATTGCTCGCTAAAAGGGTTTGGATTTGTTGTAATGGGAAGACTTTAAAGGAAAGGTTATATGAGAAATCCATTGATCTAAATCTGAAGGGAATTGGTAACTGTAGGCTGGCAACTCAGATCTGTTTGAAATTGTTATTCCTTTACCTACAGTACATCTCTCACATACTATAATTTTGTGCTGTAATTACATGGATCAAGTACACTTTTGTCTGAGAAATCTCAAATGTGTTACAATCCCAGTTGATGTTATAACTGGACGGGAAGATCCCAGAATGGAACCCTGGCTCAAAAAACTAACTTTTTTTAATATCGAATGTGGAGGAACAGAGTCACAGGACCACAAATTAGTTTTAACAACAAGGGGAAGAAATGTACTGAACATGAAAAATTGGATTGTAATACAATATCCTTTTACTCCTCCCTTAGCTTAACAAATACACAGAGATCATCGGTCTCATTAACACAAAATGGTGATTTTAAGCACACAAGATACCTGTGGTCAAGTATACACTTCTGAACCCAAGATAGTGGGCGCAATTCTCCCATCGGGAGTCTAAGTGCCGACGCCAGAGTGAAAACCGTAGCGTTTCACTCCGGCGTCGGAGCCCGCTCCCAGCTCCCTATTCTCCCGCCCCCAGGGGACTAGGAGCAGCGTTGCGTCATTTACGCGCACTGGGCCTTGGTGCCGCGTAAAAGCGGTGCCGCGTAAATGACGTCACCCGCGCATGCGCAGTTGTCGTCCTCCCCGAGGCTGCCCCGCAAGAAGATGTCGGATGGATCTTGCGCGGCGGCAGAGGAAACGAGGTCCTCCTTCAGAGAGGCCGGCCCGCCGATCGGTGGGCACCGATCGCGGGCCAGACCCCATTTGAGGCCCCCCCCCGGTGCAGGAACCCCCCTCCCCCCCCCCCACCCCCAGGCCACCCCCCCCCCCCCAGCGTTCCCACACTGTTCTCGCCGGCAGCGACCAGGTGTGGACGGCACCGGTGGGAACCCGTCGTATTAGGCATGCTGCTCGGCCCATCCGGGCCGGAGAATCGCCGCTCGCCCATTGCAAACGTGATTCTCGGCGCGCCGGTTTTGGGGGGGAGGGAGAATCGTGTGCGGGCGTCGGGGCAGCGTGGTGGGACACGCGCGGCACCCCGGCGATTCTCCCACCCGGCGTGGGGGGGGGGGAGAATTCTGCCCAGTGTCTGTGGTTTTATCCTCAAAATCCCCCCAGATGATTGTCACATGAGAGTTTCAAAACACTGCTCCCAAAAACACACTTTCAATTCTTCTCTCATAATAATGCTTTTACTTGGCAGTTTGCATTCTAAAATTAAGTCTAGGTTTTACAAATGATTCTTTCAAACAAAGTTTTCACTTCACTTTTAACAGCAAATCCAGTCCAGGATTTTACACCAACTACTTTTAGGATTTCTTTTTCTTGACTGCTGTGCAATTTGCTCATAATTACTTTAAATCTCGATTCCAGGTGTTATTAAAATGTCATCAAATCTTTCATCTACCCCTGGAGTCTGTTGTGCCACTGCAAAGCTAGTTATGGCAATTGCCTTTTAACTCAGAACACTTTGTTTAATCTTCCTTGAATTCTTCTGATCAATACCTTGGTCTCTATTCTCTTAACTTCAATCATCTTAAATGTTCTTTCTGTCCCAATTCCCTGGTTATCTGGACTGTATCTTGTACTTTAGAAAGCCTGTCACTTTGCAGCTCCTGTCCTGTCCAGTCTTTCTTCTGGCGGAGTTGAGAGATGTTCACTCCCCACGATCTTATCTTCTACTGCAAACAAATTAGCTAAACTAAAACTTAAAAGCTTTTCTATCTTATAAGGCCACAGTTGCTAAGCAATGCCCACATACCTCTGCTGACCTAGTTATATATTCTTCATACTGTAGCCCTCTCTAACCGCAATAGGAACACGGTTGGAACTGAACCAACCCACCGCCCATTCAAACACCTTTGGCCAATATGAATCTAACTATAGATTTTACCTTTCCAGGCACAGACATATTAAATTAAACACACTTAAGACTATACTTTATTTTTAATGTTTACCAATACAAATAAAAATCCCTTAAAACTATCTTTGTTTTCCAAACAGATCCTCAAGGCGGTTTCAGTAAGTGAGCTACATTGATTGTAACATGCTTAAGAGGAGCCAAAGTATTGGCAGAAACAGCTCAAAACAATTCTGCAATATGTATTATATATGGCCAAAAATGGGACAGTCTGGATAAAATTAGCTACCTTGTAGCTGCATGTTTATAGTGCAATTTGAGTGCAACTGTTAGAACACTTGTGCTGTTCTGTATAACATCTATCTGAAAATCTTCCATCAATCTCACTTGGATGGAGGAAAAAAACATTTAGCCCTTTGAGTAGCAGATGCTATTTAATATCAAGCTTTCAGCTACTTCAGGACTGAACGTTCTGTATAATTGACAGTTTATGTGCATTGCCATCAGGAAACTGGTTTTGGAAAATGCCCATATCCAAAAAATAACTGAGCAAAACATAGAACAAAACATTGCATTAACTTCCAGTCTGTCATATTTATGTTTTTAGATCGATTTTCACCAGGCTAATGGTTTGTCTAACAATCAGAAGCTGGAATCCTGACACATTACCTCTTCTTCCTACCCACAGTCCCTGTTGTATTGTCTTATCTGTCCGAAATGAGGTCATCTTCTTCCAAAGCCTATGCCTCTTAAATACTGAACTCAAATAAAATGATTTCCCTTTCAAAACTCACTTAGATATTCAATGATTACATTTCTGAACCTAGTATATTAACTATCATGCGTAAATCAGTAATTGTTTTGTGGACTATGTTCTTAGTGATTTTGCTGTCTGTTTTTCTTTCTAAATAAATTTCTAAAGTGGGAGAGTATTTGATAAATCATTATTTCTGTCGACTGAGCCATTAAAAATTAGCTCTTGTTTGCAAACTAGCCATGTGCTTAACAAGCATGAACACATTGGTTTCAGTTGCTTTTAATCAAGGTGCTTATTTTCATTTTGTGTTAATAAGATCAAAGAATGCTCATTCACTGAAGCACACCAGGGGAGGGATTCACTGGCCTCCCCACCTCGTGTTTCTCGGCAGCGGGAGGGGCATGTCGTTCGCTGGCGGCAGGATTCTCTGCTCCCTCCGTTGTCGGAATGGCCAGAGAATTCCAGCCCACGAATTTTGTACAATGCCATTGTATTTTGGGGTATCCCGGAGACTCTGGGCGTAAATATACCGTGTGCTTCACTACAGAACCATATTGCACAGGAAAACCCCAGATTCAATCCATAATTTGTGCGAGGTTACTTGATACCAATGACCCACCTGCATGTGGATATTGGGTGAGAAAGGTTAAGTCTACTGACTACCAACATCCAGGAATTCTCACTCAACATTCAGCTCTCAATCAACACCAAAAAGTAGACTCAGTACTCATTTATTTCACTTGTTGCATATGGACCCTTGCAATGTACAAATTCACTGCCACAAAACAACCATGATGCCACTTCAAAGGTACTACTTTGGCTTTGAAGAACTTTAAGATGTCCTGAAGACATGATGGCACTCAATGAAAGCAGTCTTCTTTACAAAACTGCTTGGCTCTTCAGAAACATAATTTTGAAGCAAAGTGCTATTTCTGACTTTATGGGCGGGGTTCCACCATATCCCCCTACCCCCATATCCCCCTTCCCCAAATCCCCACTTCACCATATCCCCCAAATCCCCACTTCCTCATATCCCCCATATCCCCCCTTCCCCCATACCCCCATATCCCCCTTCCCCAAATCCCCACTTCCCCATATCCCTACTTCCCCCATATCCCCCTTCACCCATATCCACAGTACCACCATATCCCCATTCCCTCATTTCCCCTTTCCCCCATATTCCCCTTCCCCATATCCCCCATATCCCACCTTCCCCCATATCCCCACTTCCCCCTTATCCCCCTTGCCCCATATCCCCTTCCCCCATATCCCCGCTTCCCCCATAACCCCCTCCCCCCATATCCCCCCTTCCCCCATATCCCCACTTCCCCCATATCCCCCCATATCCCCCTTCCCCATATCCCCAATTCCCCCATATCCCCTTCCCTCATTTCCCCCTGCCCCCATATCCCCCCTTCCCCATATCCCCCCATATCCCACTTTCCCCGATATCCCCACTTTCCCCATATCCTCCTTTCTCCATATCCCCCCTTCCCCCATATCCCCTTCCCCATATTCCCCTTCCCCATATCCCCCCTTCCCCCATATCCCCCTTCCCCATATCCCTCCTTCCCCCATATTCACCCTTCCCCCATATCCCCATATATCCCCATCCCCCATATCCCCCTTCCCCATATCCCCCGTTCCCCATATCCCCCTTCCACCATATCCCCCTTCCCCCATATCCCCTTCCCTCATATCCCCTTCCCCTACATCCCCACTTCCCCCATATCCCCCTTGCCCCATATCCCCCTTCACCTATATCCCTGCTTCCCCCATATCCCCCTCCCCCATATCCCCCTTCCCCCAGATCCCCACGTCCCCATATCCCCCCATATCCCCCCTTCCCCCATATCCCCAATTCCCCCATATCCCCCTTCCCCCATATCCCCCTTTCCCCGTATCCCCCCTTCCCCCATATCCCCATTCCCCATATTCCCCTTCCCCATATCCCCCTTCCCCATATCCCCCTTCCCCATATCCCTCCTTCCCCATATTCACCCTTCCCCCATATCCCCATATATCCCCATCCCCCATATCCCCCTTCCCCATATCCCCCGCTCCCCCATATCCCCTTCCACCATATCCCCCTTCCCCCATATCCCCTTCCCTCATATCCCCTTCCCCTACATCCCCACTTCCCCCATATCCCCCTTGCCCCATATCCCCCTTCACCCATATCCCCGCTTCCCCATATCCCCCTCCCCCATATCCCCCTTCCCCCAGATCCCCACTTCCCCATATCCCCCCATATCCCCCATATCCCCAATTCCCCCATATCCCCCTTCCCCCATATCCCCCTTTCCCTGTATCCCCCATATCCCACTTTTCCCCATATCCCCACTTTCCCCATATCCCCCTTTCCCCATATCCCCTTCCCCATATCCCCCCTTCCCCATATTCCCCTTCCCCCATATCCCCCTTCCCCCATATCCCCCTTCCCCATATCCCTCCTTCCCCCATATCCACCCTTCCCCCATACCCCCATATGTCCCCTTCTCCATATCCCCCTATTCCCCCATACCCCCTCATATCCCCCTTCCAACATATCCCCCTTCCCCCATAACCCCCTTCCCTCATATCCCCCCTTCCCCTATATCCCCACTTCCCCCATATCCTCCTTCCCCTATATCCCTGGAAGGAGGGATATGGGGGTATATGGGGGAAGGGTGTATGGGGGAAGGGGGGATATGGGGAAGGGGGGTTATGGGGAAGGGGGGTTATGGGGGTCGGGGGATATGGGGAAAGGAGGGATATGGGGAACATAGAACATAGAACAATACAGCGCAGTACAGGCCCTTCGGCCCACGATGTTGCACTGAAACAAAAGCCATCTAACCTACACTATGCCATTATCATCCATATGCTTATCCAATAAACTTTTAAATGCCCTCAATGTTGGCGAGTTCACTACTGTAGCAGGTAGGGCATTCCACGGCCTCACTACTCTTTGCGTAAAGAACCTACCTCTGACCTCTGTCCTATATCTATTACCCCTCAGTTTAAAGTTATGTCCCCTCGTGCCAGCCATTTCCATCCGCGGGAGAAGGCTCTCACTGTCCACCCTATCCAACCCCCTGATCATTTTGTATGCCTCTATTAAGTCTCCTCTTAACCTTCTTCACTCCAACGAAAACAACCTCAAGTCCATCAGCCTTTTCTCATAAGATTTTCCCTCCATACCAGGCAACATCCTGGTAAATCTCCTCTGCACCCGCTCCAAAGCCTCCACGTCCTTCCTATAATGCGGTGACCAGAACTGTACGCAATACTCCAAATGCGGCCGTACCAGAGTTCTGTACAGCTGCAACATGACCTCCCAACTCAGGAACTCAATCCCTCTACCAATAAAGGCCAACACTCCATAGGCCTTCTTCACAACCCTATCAACCTGGGTGGCAACTTTCAGGGATCTATGTACATGGACACCTAGATCCATGCTCTGCTCATCCACACTTTCAAGAACTTTACCATTAGCCAAATATTCCGCATTCCTGTTATTCCTTCCAAAGTGAATCACCTCACACTTCTCTACATTAAACTCCATTTGCCACCTCTCAGCCCAGCTCTGCAGCTTATCTATATCCCTCTGTAACCTGCTACATCCTTCCACACTATCGACAACACCACCGACTTTAGTATCGTCTGCAAATTTACTCACCCACCCTTCTGCACCTTCCTCTAGGTCATTGATAAAAATGACAAACAGCAACGGCCCCAGAACAGATCCTTGTGGTACTCCACTTGTGACTGTACTCCATTCTGAACATTTCCCATCAACCACCACCCTCTGTCTTCTTTCAGCTAGTCAATTTCTGATCCACATCTCTAAATCACCCTCAATCCCCAGCCTCCGTATTTTTTGCAATAGCCTACCGTGGGGAACCTTATCAAACGCTTTGCTGAAATCCATATACACCACATCAACTGCTCTACCCTCATCTACCCGTTCAGTTACCTTCTCAAAGAACTCAATAAGGTTTGTGAGGCATGACCTACCCTTCACAAAGCCATGCTGACTATCCCTGATCGTATTATTCCTATCTAGATGATTATAAATCTTGTCTCTTATAATCCCCTCCAAGACTTTACCCACTACAGACGTGAGGCTCACCGGTCTATAGTTGCCGGGGTTGTCTCTGCTCCCCTTTTTGAACAAAGGGACCACATTTGCTGTCCTCCAGTCCTCTGGCACTATTCCTGTAGCCAATGATGACGTAAAAATCAAAGCCAAAGGTCTAGCAATCTCTTCCCTGGCCTCCCAGAGAATCCTAGGATAACTCCCATCAGGTCCCAGGGACTTATCTATTTTCAACCTTTCCAGAATTGCCAACACCTCTTCCCTACGTACCTCAATGCCATCTATTCTATTAGCCTGGGGCTCAGCATTTTCCTCCACAACATTATCTTTTTCCTGAGTGTATACTGACGAAAAATATTCATTTAGTATCTCGCCTATCTCTTCAGACTCCACACACAATTTCCCATCCCTGTCCTTGACTGGTCCTACTCATTCCCTAGTCATTCGCTTATTCCTGACATACCTATAGAAAGCTTTTGGGTTTTCCTTGATCCTTCCTGCCAAATACTTCTCATGTCCCCTCCTTGCTCGTCTTAGCTCTCTCTTTAGATCCTTCCTCGCTACCTTGTAACTATCCATCACCCCAACTGAAACTTCACACCTCATCTTCACATAGGCCTCCTTCTTCCTCTTAACAAGAGATTCCACTTCCTTGGTAAACCACGGTTCCCTCGCTCGACGCCTTCCTCCCTGCCTGACCGGTACATACTTATCAAGAACACGCAGTAGCTGATCCTTGAACAAGCCCCACTTATCCAGTGTGCCCAACACTTGCAGCCTACTTTTCCACCTTATCCCCCCCAAGTCACGTCTAATGGCATCATAATTGCCCTTCCCCCAGCTATAACTCTTGCCCTGCGGTGTATACTTATCCCTTTCCATCATTGACGTAAACGTCACCGAATTGTGGTCACTGTCCCCAAAGTGCTCTCCTACCTCCAAATCCAACACCTGGCCTGGTTCATTACCCAAAACCAAATCCAACGTGGCCTCGCCTCTTCTTGGCCTGTCAACATATTGTTTCAGGAAACCCTCCTGCACACACTGTACAAAAAACGACCAATCTATTGTACTCGAACTATATCTTTTCCAGTCAATATTTGGAAAGTTAAAGTCTCCCATAATAACTACCCTGTTACTTTCACTCTTATCCAGGATCATCCTCGCCATCCTTTCCTCTACATCCCTAGAACTATTAGGAGGCCTATAAAAAACTCCCAACAGGGTGACCTCTCCTTTCCTGTTTCTAACTTCAGCCCATACTACCTCGGAAGAAGAGTCCCCATCTAGCATCCTCTCCGCCACCGTAATACTGCTCTTGACTAGCAGCGCCACACCTCCCCCTCTTTTGCCTCCTTCTCTGAGCTTACTAAAACACCTAAACCCCGGAACCTGCAACATCCATTCCTGTCCCTGCTCTATCCATGTCTCCGAAATGGCCACAACATCGAAGTCCCAGGTACCAACCCATGCTGCCAGTTCCCCTACCTTGTTTCGTATACTCCTAGCATTGAAGTAGACACACTTCAAACCACCTACCTGAACACTGGCCCCCTCCTGCGACGTCAAATCTGTGCTCCTGACCTCTATACTCTCATTCTCCCTTACCCTAAAACTACAATCCAGGTTCCCATGCCCCTGCTGCATTAGTTTAAACCCCCCCAAAGAGCACTAACAAATCTCCCCCCCAGGATATTTGTGCCCCTCAGGTTCAGATGTAGACCATCCTGTCTGTAGAGGTCCCACCTTCCCCAGAAAGAGCCCCAGTTATCCAGAAATCTGAATCCCTCCCGCCTGCACCATCCCTGTAGCCACGTGTTTAAATGCTCTCTCTCCCTATTCCTCATCTCACTATCACGTGGCACGGGCAACAACCCAGAGATAACAACTCTGTTTGTTCTAGTTCTGAGCTTCCATCCAGCTCCCTGAAAGCCTGCCTGACATCCTTGTCCCCTTTCCCACCTATGTCGTTAGTGCCAATGTGAACCACGACTTGGGGCTGCTCCCCCTCCCCCTAAGGACCCGGAAAACACGATCCGAGACATCACGTACCCTTGCACCTGGGAGGCAACATACCAAACGTGAGTCTCTCACGCTCCCACAAAATCTCCTATCTGTGCCCCTGACTATCGAGTCCCCAATTACTAATGCTCTGCTCCTCTCCCCCCTTCCCTTCTGAGCAACAGGGACAGACTCCGTGCCAGAGGCCCGTACCCCATGGCTTACCCCTGGTAAGTCGTCCCCCCCACAAGTATCCAAAGCGGTATACTTGTTTCTCAGGGGAACGACCGCAGGGAATCCCTGCACTGACTGCTTTTTCCTAGTCCCTCTTACAGTTACCCACCTATCTCCAATCTTTGGTGTAACTAATTCTCTGAAGCTGCTATCTATGACCCCTTCTGCCTCCCTAATGATCCGAAGTTCTTCCAACTCCAGCTCCAGTTCCCTAACTCGGTCTTGGAGGAGCTGGAGATGGCAGCACTTCCTGCAGGTAAAATCAGCAGGGACACTAACTGCATCCCTCACCTCAAACATCCTGCAGGAGGAACATTGCACTCCCTTCCCTGCCATTCCTCTAACTTTCTACCAAGATCTGGCTAACTACTAGGGGAAGGGGGGATATTGGGGGTATGGGGGATATGGGGGAAAGGGGATATGGGGAAGGAGGTTTATGGGGGGTATGGGGGAAGGGAGATATGGGGGAAAGGGGATATGGGGAAGGGGGGATATGGGGGAAGGGGGATATGGGGAAGGGGGATAGGGGGAAGGGGAATATGGGAATATGGGAGAAGAGGGATATGGGGGAAGGGGGTATGGAGGGACGGGGGACAGACCAGGACCATCAGGCGGACGCCGCCCACATCTAGTGCGAGTGCAGCGATGCCGGCGGGCCACACCCAGCGACGAGGAGGGCAGCCACAGCAACAGGCCCCCGTCGCAGCCGACCCAGGACACTGACGCACAGGAAACCAACACACTGGACCCTAACACACAGGACCCTGACACACAGGACCCTAAAACACAGGACAACGACGCCCAGGACACTGACGCAAAGGACACCCACATACAGGGGAGGGATGGACAGGAATTAGCACTCCTGGGGACCCCGGACTTCGGGTCAGATGAGGAGCACGCCATTACGCCACTGCTGTCTCCTACACCCTCCACCATCGCAGAGACACTCACCTCGGTTGGGCACTTTAGTGATGAGGCATCTGGGACACCAACTGGTGTGCACAACACAGCCGTCCTGGTACAGCAGGTGGAGGCAGGAGCAGCCGAGGGGCCGGGCGGTCGGAGGGCAGCCCGGCGCAGGCAAACATCTGCTGTCCAGATGGGTCCCGGTTTCCTGGAGTTACCACACCCACCCATAGAACCGATGCAGGCACGGACCAAGAGACGATCGAAGGGAGTGACGGCCGGCTTGCGGCAGCTGCAGAGGAAGGTGGAGGAGTCCACTCCGTGCAGGAGCAGGTAATGGTGCCGGTCATGTGTGCCACCCAGGCTGACACCGCACCGGTGGGATCTGCGTTGGAGGCAATGGGTGCGACGGTGTCAGACATGGGTCGCAGTATGCAAGGTTTGGGGCTTTCCTGGCCCAGGACATGGCTGCCCTCTCACAGGAAGCCATGAGCCAGAGCCAGCAGCAGATCACAGAGGCGCTCAACGCTGTGGGCCAGTCTCAGTAGGCAATGGCCCAGTCTCTGCAGGCCATCGCTGAGGGCATCGACACCATTGCCCAGGTGCTGGCTGGCATTGCACAGACACAGACAGGGATGGCCAACTCCCTGAGCTCCATGGCTGCAAACTTGCAGACCCTTGTTGATACCAGGGCGGGCCTCCAGGACTGGCAGCGCCAGGTGTCAGGGGGGCATCAGGTGCTCGGTCCGTTCACATCCCCGACTCATGTAGAGGCCTGGGGGCCATCGGGCACCCCAAGGGAGGAGGGGAGGTGCTGGGGCCCGTTCCGGGTCCCCCTGTCGGGGAGGTCCCGGAACACCGCGACACCTCGGACTCCCCCCCCCTCCCCTTCTGTCCCAGGTGCATCTGGTGGGCAACAGGTAGGACAGGCTGGCAGCTTGCCATCCCAGTCACCAGAGCCGCAGCCTGGCCCATCTAGGCCGGGCCGCCCCAGGAAACGGCCGCCAAAGGGGCCCCTAGTCACAGGGCAGGAATCACAGGAGTCCAACTCCAGTTCTGATGTACCGTCTGGGGAACCACCTAGATGTAGTCGTAGGGCCATTAAGGCCAAAACATTAGACACTGAGTAAGTTGGCACGGGTGCAGGGCACAGATTAGTTCTGGGGCTAGGGCATGCGTGTATGAACTGTTTGTTATTAAAATCACTTTCAAACCTACAGAAGCTGCCTTTGTGCTCTGTCCGATGCAGGGGTGTAGTGTGAGGTGAGTGCCAGTGTGTGAGAGGTGATAGAACGTCGGCCTCAGCTGAGTGTGCCCCCCCTCCCCCCGAGTCGCCCTCACCATCCCCCCAGGCAGACGACGGGACCGTGCATAGAACATAGAACATAGAAATTACAGCACAGAACAGGCCCTTCGGCCCACGATGTTGTGCCGAACCTTTGTCCTAGATTAATCATAGATTATCATTGAATTTACAGTGCAGAAGGAAGCCATTCGGCCCCCTGAGTCTGCACCGGCTCTTGGAAAGAGCACCCTACCCAAACTCAACACCTCCACCCAACACCAAGGGCAATCTTGGACACTAAGGGCAATTTATCATGGCCAATCCACCTACCCTGCACATCTTTGGACTGTGGGAGGAAACCGGAGCACCCGGAGGAAACCCACGCAGACACGGGGAGGACGTGCAGACTCCGCACAGACAATGACCCAAGCCGGAATCGAACCTGGGACCCTGGAGCTGTGAAGCAATTGTGCTATCCACAATGCTACCGTGCTGCCCTTAAGAACAAATAAATCTACACTATATCATTTTACCGTAATCCATGTACCTATCCAATAGCTGCTTGAAGGTCCCTAATGTTTCCGACTCAACTACTTCCACAGGCAGTGCATTCCATGCCTCCACTACTCTCTGGGTAAAGAACCTACCTCTGATATCCCTCCTATATCTTCCACCTTTCACCTTAAATTTATGTCCCCTTGTAATGGTTTGTTCCACCCGGGGAAAAAGTCTCTGACTGTCTACTCTATCTATTCCCCTGATTATCTTATAAACCTCTATCAAGTCACCCCTCATCCTCCTCCGTTCTAATGAGAAAGGGCCGAGCACCCTCAACCTTTCCTCGTAAGACCTACTCGCCATTCCAGGCAACATCCTGGTAAATTTCCTTTGCACCTTTTCCAAAGCTTCCACATCCTTCCTAAAATGAGGCGACCAGAACTGTACACAGTACTCCAAATGTGGCCTTACCAAAGTTTTGTACAGCTGCATCATCACCTCACGGCTCTTAAATTCAATCCCTCTGTTAATGAACGCGAGCACACCATAGGCCTTCTTCACAGCTCTATCCACTTGAGTGGCAACTTTCAAAGATGTATGAACATAGACCCCAAGATCTCTCTGCTCCTCCACATTGCCAAGAACTCTACCGTTAACCCTGTATTCCGCATTCATATTTGTCCTTCCAAAATGGACAACCTCACACTTTTCAGGGTTAAACTCCATCTGCCACTTCTCAGCCCAGCTCTGCATCCTATCTATGTCTCTTTCCAGCCGACAACAGCCCTCCTTACTATCCACAACTCCACCAATCTTCGTATCGTCTGCAAATTTACTGACCCACCCTTCAACTCCCTCATCCAAGTCATTAATGAAAATCACAAACAGCAGAGGACCCAGAACTGATCCCTGCGGTACGCCACTGGTAACTGGGATCCAGGCTGAATATTTGCCATCCACCACCACTCTCTGACTTCTATCGGTTAGCCAGTTCGTTATCCAACTGGCCAAATTTCCCACTATCCCATGCCTCCTTACTTTCTGCAGAAACCTACCATGGGGAACCTTATCAAATGCCTTACTAAAATCCATGTACACTACATCCACTGCTTTACCTTCATCCACATGCTTAGTCACCTCCTCAAAGAATTCAATAAGATTTGTAAGGCAAGACCTACCCCTCACAAATCCGTGCTGACTATCCCTAATCAAACAGTGTCTTTCCAGATGCTCAGAAATCCTATCCTTCACTACCCTTTCCATTACTTTGCCTACCATCGAAGTAAGACTAACTGGCCTGTAATTCCCAGGGTTATCCCTAGTCCCTTTTTTGAACAGGGGCATGACATTCGCCACTCTCCAATCCCCTGGTACCACCCCTGTTGACAGTGAGGACGAAAAGATCATTGCCAACGGCTCTGCAATTTCATCTCTTGCTTCCCATAGAATCCTTGGATATATCCCGTCAGGCCCGGGGGACTTGTCTATCCTCAAGTTTTTCAAAATGCCGAACACATCTTCCTTCCTAACAAGTATTTCCTCGAGCTTACCAGTCTGTTTCACACTGTCCTCTCCAACAATATCGCCCCTCTCATTTGTAAATACAGAAGAAAAGTACTCGTTCAAGACCTCTCCTATCTCTTCAGACTCAAGACACAATCTCCCGCTACTGTCCTTGATCGGACCTACCCTCGCTCTAGTCATTCTCATATTTCTCACATATGTGTAAAAGGCCTTGGGGTTTTCCTTGATCCTACCTGCCAAAGATTGTTCATGCCCTCTCTTAGCTCTCCTAATCCCTTTCTTCAGTTCCCTCCTGGCTATCTTGTATCCCTCCAATGCCCTGTCTGAACCTTGTTTCCTCAGCCTTACATAAGTCTCCTTTTTCCTCTTAACAAGACATTCAACCTCTCTTGTCAACCATGGTTCCCTCACTCGACCATCTCTTCCCTGCCTGACAGGGACATACATATCAAGGACACGTAGTACCTGTTCCTTGAACAAGTTCCACATTTCACTTGTGTCCTTCCCTGACAGCCTATGTTCCCAACTTATGCACTTCAATTCTTGTCTGACAACATCGTATTTACCCTTCCCCCAATTGTAAACCTTGCCCTGTTGCACGCACCTATCCCTCTCCATTACTAAAGTGAAAGTCACAGAATTGTGGTCACTATCTCCAAAATGCTCCCCCACGAATAAATCTATCACTTGCCCTGGTTCATTACCAAGTACTAAATCCAATATTGCCCCTCCTCTGGTCGGACAATCTACATACTGTGTTAGAAAAGCTTCCCGGACACACTGCACAAACACCACCCCATCCAAACTATTTGATCTAAAGAGTTTCCACTCAATATTTGGAAAGTTAAAGTCACCCATGACTACTACCCTGTGACTTCTGCACTTTTCCAAAATCTGTTTCCCAATCTGTTCCTCCACATCTCTGCTGCTCTTGGGGTGCCTATAGAAAACTCCTAACAAGGTGACTGCTCCTTTCCTATTTCTGACTTCAACCCATACTACCTCATTATGGTGATACTCCTCGAACTGCCTTTCTGCAGCTGTTATACTATCTCTAATTAACAATGCCACCCCCCTCACCTCTTTTACCACCCTCCCTAATCTTATTGAAACATCTATAACCAGGGACCTCCAACAACCATTTCTGCCCCTCTTCTATCCAAGTTTCCGTGATGGCCACCACATCGTAGTCCCAAGTACCGATCCATGCCTTAAGTTCACCCATCTTATTCCTGAAGCGGTGTCACGGCCGCATGCAGGGACGTTCCGGATGGAGGGTGGTACTGTGGCCATGGGTCAGACATTGTCCAACGATGTAGAACCCAGAGCTCATTGCATGGCGGGTTGTCATCATCCTCCATGGCATGCAATAGACACGCTTCCACCGGCGCCCGTGTGAGCCCTGCCCAGTGTGCCGCAGGTGGATGTGCAATGGAGGGGTCATATGCATGCGGGTGGGGTGAGGGTGGTTGGTGTTGGGAGGGCGGGGTGAGGGTGATTGATGTTGGGTGTGTGGAGTGAGTGTGGTAGGCTGGTGCCGTAGTGTGCAGTCTGTGCCCATACTCGGCGATTCCCATGCCCCCCTAGTCCGTGAACCGGGCGGCTATCAACCAGTCCTGTGCCCGCTGGCCCAGGCGGTAACGGTGGGCAGCCTCCCGTCCATGGCCAGCCCATCTGTCCTGACCATTGCCCCCATCCTCCTCATCTGGGGATGACCACAACGATGCGGCTGACCCTATCTGACAGGTACTAAGGGCCCCTCCAGAGCGATCCAGGCACCTGAAGTGCATTTTTAGCAGCCCAAAGCACCTTTCTATCACACCCCTGGTGGCTGCATGGGCATCGATGTAGCGGTTCTCCGCGTCAGTCTGTGGCCTCCATATAGGCATCATCAGCCACAACCACAACGGGTAACCCCTGTCGCCCAGCAACCAGCCCCTCAGCTGGGCGGGGGGGGGGGGGCGAAGCCCGCTGCCCGGGCATCCTGGCTGGCCCGGTCCACAGGGAACTTGATGTAGCGGCCCGCAATGGCATATAGGGCGTCTATCACTGCACGGATGCACCGGTGCACTGATGCCTGTGAGATGCCAGACAGGTCCCCACTCGGCACGTGGAATGACCCCGTGGCATAGAGGTTCAGGGCCACCGTAACCTTGATGGGCACGGGGAGAGGGTGTCTTCCCCCAGTACCACGTGGTGCCAGGTGTGCCATCAGGTGGCAGATGTGTGCCACGGTTTCCCGGCTCATCCGGAGTCTCCTCCTGCATGCCTGGTCCGTGAGGTCCTGGTACGACGAGCGAGGCCGGTACACACGGGGTCTCATCGGGTGTCTCCGTCATCGTGGCACCACCACCACTTCCTCCTCCTCCTCGTCTTGTCGTGCGGGCGGCCCTCCAGCCTGGACGGCTGCCACCTGCCTCCCTGAGGCACATTCCTGCTCCAGCTCCCCCGGGGCAACATGTGGAAGTCCGGCTCCCGCTACGGCGGCCAATATCGCTGGGTGATGACCAAACATAACGGCCGGCAGGGAGTGGGGGGGTGGGGGGGGGGGGGGATAGACAACATGTCACCATTGCCCATACACCCGCTCCCGCAGCCAGGTGCCATGGGCTGCATGGCACATGGCCAGCCGGCACATGGCCAGGTGGACACCCCCCCCTCCCCCGCATGCTCCGTCCCCAAACCCCACCCCTCTCCTCCCCGGCATGCTCCCTCTCCAAACCCCCCCCCCCCTCCCCGGCATGCACCCTCCCCAACCCCCGCCCCCCCCCCTTCTCCGGCACGCACCCTCCCCAACCCCTGCCCCCCCCCCTCCCCCCTCTCCGGCACGCACCCTCCCCAAACCACCCTCTCTCCTCCCCGGCACGCACCCTCTCCATCACACACCCTCTCCAAACATCTCCTTCCCCCTCCCCCCCAGCCCCTCCCTGTCCCATCCCCCCAGCCCCTCCCCCCCCACCCCCTCCCCACCCCCTCCCCCCCAGGCCCTCCCCCCAGCCCCTTCCTCCCCCCAGACACTCCCACTCCACCCAGCCTCCCAGCCTTTCCCCCTAGCCCCTCCCCCACCCCCCCAGGCTCTCTCACAGCCCCTCCCCCCAGCACCTATCCTCACCCTCCCCAGGCCCTCCCCCCAGTCCCTCCCCACAGGCCCTCCTCCCCAGCCCCTCCCCCCCAGTCCCTCACCCCCCCGGCACGCACACTCCAACGGCCCTGCAACCCCCCCCCCCCCCCCCTACCTGCGGCCGTGCCGTCACTTCTCCAGCGGCAGCCCCACACCGACCCCTACCTACTGGCTGGCCGGCAACAACCATCACGACTGGTTGACGGCGTTAAATAGGTGGTTTGACCAGCGGTCACGTCGGCGGGACTTCAGCCCATCCATCCCGGAGAATTGGGGCGGCCCCTGGGCCCGTTGCGTCGCGCCAGTCCTCGACATTCTCCGAGGCGCAGGGCCTGGGGCGAAATTCTCCGTTATCGGCGGAAAGTACGCCGATCGGCGCAAAAAACGGCGCAAATCCGACTTGCGTCACATGGAAAAATGGGTCGATAGTCTCCGGCCCGAAATGGGCTAGCAGCGACGTAACGGGATCCGCGCTTGCGCAGTGGTTCTCGCCGTGCAGCGTCATACGCGCCGCACGGCATGACGGCTCATAAGGCCGCGCTGTTCCCCCCCACCCGACCGGAACACCCGACCGCAACACCCGACTGGATGGCTGGCCGCCGCTCAGCCCCGAGGTTCGAATCACGGGATGTTGGGGCACTCCTGGACGCGGTGGAGCAGAGGAGGGACGCCCTGTATCCCGGGCACGGCCGCAGAGTTGCCCCACGCCACAGCCGGCGTCTGTGGAGGGAAGTGGCAGAGTCCGTCACCGCTGCGGCCCTGACACCACGGACAGGCACCCAGTGCCACAAGAAGGGGAACGACCTCGTCAGAGCAGGCAGGGTGAGCCTCCCCCATATCCCCCCTCCCCATATCCCCCCTCCCCCATATCCCCCCCTCCCCCATTTCCCCCCCTCCCCCATATCCCCCATATCCCCCTCCCCCATATCCCCCCTCCCCCATATCCCCCCTCCCCATATCCCCCCTCCCCCATATCCCCAAGTGAATCCAGCCCTAACCTTAACCTCTGCAATGCACGCGCAACCGATGGCGTGCATTCATATACCTGCCTAACACTGTTGCCTTTTACCCCTGCCAACCCGCCCCCCCCCACAGGATGACCGCGCACACAACAATAGGGAGCATGTGAGGACTGGAGGAGGCCCCGCTGATGAGAGGCCACTGACCGAACACGAGGAAAGGGCCCTGGAACTGGCTGGCGGACCTGACGACCGGGAGGTTGTTGATGCAGAGGTCGGGGGCATAGTAGCAAGTGAGCCACCGACAGCACGTCCCCATATCCCCCCTCCCCTATATCCCCCTCCCCCATATCACCTGATCACTGTCTGATGTCTAACCATGCATGCTTCATTGTGTATCGCAGGACCAAACGTCCAGGCACCCATCCCCGCAGATGCAGACCGCCCGCAGGATGCCCCTCGGAGGCCACGGGAGACGGAGAGACCCGGACCCTCCAGCATGCGACGCCCGCAGGATGCCCCTTGGAGGCCACGGGAGACGGAGAGACCCGGACCCTCCAGCATGCGACGCCCGCAGGATGCCCCTCGGAGGCCACGGGAGACGGAGAGACCCGGACCCTCCAGCACGCGACGCCCGCAGGATGCCCCTCGGAGGCCACGGGAGACGGAGAGACCCGGACCCTCCAGCATGCGACGCCCGCAGGATGCCCCTCGCACACCACGGGAGACGGAGAGACCCGCACCCTCCAGCATGCGACGCCCGCAGGATGCCCCTCGCACACCACGGGAGACGGAGAGACCCGCACCCTCCAGCATGCGACGCCCGCAGGATGCCCCTCGCACACCACGGGAGACGGAGAGACCCGCACCCTCCAGCATGCGACGCCCGCAGGATGCCCCTTGCAGGCCACGGGAGACAGAGAGACCTGGAGCAACAGGGAGACGACACCCCCGTCACGTGCGGGAGCGACCACCCAGCGACGAGGGGGGCAGCCACAGGCCCCCGTCACATCCGAGCCAGGACACCACTACCCAGGACACCACTACCCAGGACACCACTACCCAGGTCACCACTACCCAGGACACCACTACCCGGGACACCACTACCCGGGACAGCACTGCCCAGGACACCCCTACCCGGGACAGCACTACCCAGGAAGACGAAATACCGGACAGTGACTCAGAGTGGATGGGTGGAGACGAACCCCCACCCCAAAGTGCCATGGACTCAGAGTGGGACGAAGAGCACAACACAACGCCACTGCTGTCACCAACACCCTCCACCATCGCAGAAACACTCACCACGGTTGGGCACTTTAGTGATGAGGCGTCTGGTACACTCACTGGTGCGCACAACACAGCCGTCCCGGTACAGCAGGTGGAGGTAGGAGCAGCAGAGGGGCCGGGCGGTCGGAGGGCAGCCCAGCCCAAGCGAACATCTGCCGCCCAGATGGATCCCGGGTTCCTGGAGTTACCACACCCACACATAGATCCGATGCAAACACCGACCCAGAGACGAGCGAAGAGGGTGACAGGCGGCTTGCGGCGGCTGCAGTCGCAGGTGGAGGAGTCCACCCGCGTCCAGGAGCTGGGAGTGGTCCCGGTCATGCGTGCCACCCAAGCTGACACCGCACGGGTGGCGTCCGCGGTGGAGGCAATGGGTGCGACGGTGTCAGACATGGGGAACGGTTTGCGAGGCCTGGGGCTTTCCGTGCAGGCGGCGTCTGTGGCCCAGGAAATGGCTGCCCTCTCACAGGAGGCCATGAGCCAGTGCCAGCGCCAGATGGCAGAGGCGCTCAACGCCATAGCCCAGTCTCTGCAGGCCATGGCCCATTCTCAGCAAGCCATGGCCCAGTCTCAGCAGGCCATGGCCCAGTCTCAGCAGGCCATGGCCCAGTCTCTGCAGGCCATCGCTGAGGGCATCGGCGCCAGTGGCCATGTGCGAGCCGGCGTCGCACTGTCACAGAAAGGGTTTGCCAACCCCCTGGGCTCCATGGCTGCAAACCTGCAGACCCCTGTCGATACCAGCACAGGCCTCCAGGACTGGCAGCGCCAGATGTCGGGGGGGCGTCGGATGGCCAGTCCGTTCGCATCCCCCACCCATGTAGAGGCCTGGGGGCCATCGGGCACCCCGAGGGAGCAGGAGGTGGTGTGGTCCGTCCCGGCTCCCTCTGTAGGGGAGGTCCCGGTACACCGCGACACCTCGGACTCCCCCCCTTCCGTCCCAGGTGCATCGGGTGGGCAACGGGCAGGACAGGCTGGCAGCTCGCCATCCCAGTCGCCCGGGCCGCAGCCTGGCCCATCTAGGCCAGGACGCCCCAGGAAACGGCCGCCAAAGGGATCCAGTGTCAGAGGGCAGGAATCACAGGCGTCCACCTCCAGTTCTGCTGTACCGTCTGGGGAACCACGTAGACGTAGTCAAAGGGCCCATAAGGCCAAACAATTAGACACTGAGTAAGTTGGCACGGGTGCAGGGCACAGATGAGTTTTAGGGGCTAGGGCACGTGCATGAACTCGTTTGGTTATTAAAGTCAATGTTACACCTACAGAAGCTGCTTTTGTGCTCTGTCCAAAGCGTGCGGGGGTGTCATGTCCGTTGAGCGCAAGTGTGTGTGTGATGGGTGGTCTTACCTCAGCCCCAGGTGAGTCTGCCCCCTTCCCCCTGGGCCGCCATCAACATCCCCCGGGCAGAGGACGGGACCATGCGCTGCAGTGTCACAGCCGCATGCAGGGATGGTCCGGGTGGATGGTGGTACTGTGGCCATGGGTCAGACATAATCCAACGATGTAGAGCCAGGAGCTCACCGCAGGGCGGGTTGTCATCATCCTCCATGGCCTGCAATAGACACGCGTCCACCCGCAACTGTGTGAGCCCAGCCCGTTGTGCCGCAGGTGGATCGGCAATGGGGGGGGGTGCATGCGGGTGGGGTGGGTGGGGTTGGGGAGGGGGGGTGAGGGTGCTGGGTGGGTGGATGGGTGGGGGGTGTGGGTGGTCGGCTGTTGCCATGGTGTGCGGTCTGTGGCCATACTACCCGATTCCCACGCCCATCTAGTCAGTGAAGCGGGCGGCTATCAGTCTGTCCCCTGCCCGCTGGGCCAGCCGGTAACGGTGGACAGCCACCCGCCTGTGCCTACCCCGTCTGCCCTGACCATTACCCCCATCCCCCTCATCTGGGGAGGACTGCGCCTCTTCCTGCTGCTCCTCCACTCCGCCCTCCTCTGCCTGCGGCACATCGCCCCTCTGATGGGCTATGTTGTGCAGGACGCAGCACACCACAATGATGTGTCCGACCCTATCTGACCGATACTGGAGGGCT
The DNA here is from genome assembly GCF_047496885.1 of Scyliorhinus torazame. Taxonomy (NCBI): domain Eukaryota; kingdom Metazoa; phylum Chordata; class Chondrichthyes; order Carcharhiniformes; family Scyliorhinidae; genus Scyliorhinus; species Scyliorhinus torazame. Next base: position 116,284,640 of record NC_092720.1, on the reverse strand, counting down.
CCCCCAGAGAGGTCCAGGCACCTGAAACGCATCTTCAGCACGCCAAAGCACCTGTCTATCACTCCCCTTGTCGCTACATTGGCATCATTGTAGCGGTTCTCCGCCTCATTGCGTGGCCTCCGTATAGGCGTCATCAGCCACGATCGCAATGGGTAGCCCCTGTCGCCCAGCAACCAGCCCCTCAGCCGGGGATGGATGCCTCGTACATGCCGGGGATGGATGACCGCGACAACACGTATGAGTCGTGTACACTCCCTGGGTAACGGGCGCAGACGTGCAGGATCATCATGCGGTGGTCGCAGACCACCTGTATGTTCATCGAATAGGTCCCCTTCCTATTGGTGAACACGGCCCTGTTATCTGCAGGTGGCCGCAAGGCGACGTGCATCCCATCGATCGCGCCCTGGACCATGGGGAACCCGGCCACGGCAGAGAAGCCCACGGCCCGGGCATCTTGGCTGGCCCGGTCCACGGGGAAGCGGATGTAGCGGTGCGCCATGGCATATAGGGCATCTGTCACTGCCCGGATGCATCGATGCACCGATGTCTGCGATATGCCGGACAGGTCCCCACTCGGTGCCTCGGTTGCATAAAAGTCCAGGGCCACCGTAACCTTGACGGACACGGGGAGAGGGTGTCCCCCGCCAGTGCCACGCAGTGACAGGTGTGCCAGCAGGTGGCAGATGTGTGCCACGGTTTCCCGCCTCATCCGGAGTCTCCTCCTGCATTCCCGGTCCGTGAGGTCCTGGTATGACTGCCGGGGCCGGTACACACGGGGCGCCCTCGTGTGCCTCTGTTGCCGTGGGGCCGCGACGTCCTCCTCCCCCTCCTCATCCTGTCGGTCAGGTGTCCCTCCAGCCTGGGCGGCTGCTGCCTGTCCCTCTGCGGCAGCCTGCGCCGCCTCTCTGGCAAGCTCCTCCTCCTCCTCCTCCCCCTCCTCCTCATCCAGGGCAACATAGACATGAGCGGCTGCCGCCACGGCGGCCAACATCGCTGGATGATCGGAAAACATGAAGGCCTCGTGGGGGGGAGGGGAACGACGACATGTCATCATTGCCCATATCCCCTCCTCCCCCCAGCCAGGTGGCATGGACCGCATGGGTCCAACTGTTGGAGGCTGGCACCTGGCCAGGTGGGCCAACTCACTTGCCCTCGCATCCCCCTCCCCGGCACAGACCCCCCCCCCAACCTCCACCCCGGCACGGACACCCCCCAACCTCCACCACGGCACGGACCCCCCCCCCAACCTCCACCCCGGCACGGACCCCCCATCCCCCTCCCCGGCACGGACTCCCCCCATCCGCCTCCCCGGCACGGACCCCCACCAACCTCCACCCCGGCACGGAGCCCCCCCCAACCTCCACCCCGGCACGGACCCCCCATCCCCCTCCCCGACACGGACACCCCCCATCCCCCTCCCCGGCACGGACCCCCCCCATCCACCTCCCCGGCACGGACCCCCCCATCCCCCTCCCTGGCACGGACCCCCCCCCATCCCCCTCCCCGGCACATGACCCCCCCATCCCCCTCCCCGGCACGGACCCCCCCAAAACCTCCACCCCGGCACGGACCCCCCCCCCCCAACCTCCACCCCGGCACGGACCCCCCCCCAACCTCCACCCCGGCACGGACCCCCCGTCCCCCTCCCCGGCACGGACCCCCCCCCAACCTCCACCCCGGCACGGACCCCTCATCCCCCTCCCCGGCACGGACCCCCCCCCAACCTACTCCCCGGCACGGAGCCTCCATCCCCCTCCCCGGCACGGACCCCCTCCCAACCTCCACCCCGGCACGGACCCCCCATCCCCCTCCCCGGCACGGACACCCCCTCCCCAACCTCCACCCCTGCACGGACCCCCCCCCCAACCTCCACCCCGGCACGGACCCCCCCCCAACCTCCACCCCAGCACGGACCCCCCCAAACCTCCACCCCGGCACGGACCCCCCCCCAACCCCCACCCCGGCATGGAACCCCATCCGCCTCCCCGGTACGGACCCCCCCCCCAACCTCCACCCCGGCACGGATCCCCCCCCCAACCTCCACCCCGGCACGGACCCCCCATCCCCCTCCCGGCACGGACCCCCCCCATCCCCCTCCCCGGCACGGACCCCCCCCATCCCCCTTCCCGGCACGGACCCCCCCATCCCCCGTCCTGGCACGGACCCCCCCCATCCCCCTCCCCGGCACGGACTCCCCCATCCCCCTCCCTGGCACGGACCCCCCCCCATCCCCCTCCCCGGCACATGACCCCCCCATCCCCCTCCCCGGCACGGACCCCCCCAAAACCTCCACCCCGGCACGGACCCCCCCCCCCCAACCTCCACCCCGGCACGGACCCCCCCCCAACCTCCACCCCGGCACGGACCCCCCGTCCCCCTCCCCGGCACGGACCCCCCCAACCTCCACCCCGGCACGGACCCCTCATCCCCCTCCCCGGCACGGACCCCCCCCCAACCTACTCCCCGGCACGGAGCCTCCATCCCCCTCCCCGGCACGGACCCCCTCCCAACCTCCACCCCGGCACGGACCCCCCATCCCCCTCCCCGGCACGGACACCCCCTCCCCAACCTCCACCCCTGCACGGACCCCCCCCCCCAACCTCCACCCCGGCACGGACCCCCCCGAACCTCCACCCCAGCACGGACCCCCCCCAAACCTCCACCCCGGCACGGACCCCCCCCCAACCCCCACCCCGGCATGGAACCCCATCCGCCTCCCCGGTACGGACCCCCCCCCCCAACCTCCACCCCGGCACGGATCCCCCCCCCAACCTCCACCCCGGCACGGACCCCCCATCCCCCTCCCGGCACGGACCCCCCCCATCCCCCTCCCCGGCACGGACCCCCCCCATCCCCCTCCCCGGCACGGACTCCCCCATCCCCCTCCCTGGCACGGACCCCCCCATCCCCCTCCCCGGCACGGACGCCCCCCCAACCTCCACCCCGACACGGACCCCCCATCCCCCTCCCCGGCACGGACCCCCCCAACATCCACCCCGGCACGGACCCCCCATCCCCCACCCCGGCACGGACCCCCCCCACCTCCACCCCGGCACGGACCCCCCCCAACCTCCACCCCGGCACGGACCCCCCCCAACCTCTACCCCGGCACGGACCTCCCCCCCAACCTCCACCCCGGCACAGACCCCCCATCCCCCTCCCCGGCACGGACCCCCCCCCAACCTCCACCCCGGCACGGACCCCCCCCCAACCTCCACCCCGGCACGGACCCCCCCCAATCTCCACCCCGGCACGGACCCACCATCCCCCTCCCCGGCACGGACCCCCCATCCCCCTCCCCGGCACGGACCCCCCCCCAACCTTTTGGGGGGGCCAGAGAATATCGTGAGGCGGCCGAGCGGGAGTTACACCGCCCCCCCCCCCCCCCCCCCGCCGATTCTCCGACCCGCCGGGGGGTGGGAGAATCCCACCATATTTCAGCCTTATGTTACAAAACATTTATACTCTGGTCTATGGGTGCTCTGTTGGCCTCGTTGAATTCTACATCTGAAATAATTTAATGAAATCCCAAAATCTACACTCATGCCAAATGTCAAAAATAGGAAATGATATATTCTTGTAACTCGAGATAAGGTGATTTAGAGCAAAGCAAGGAAGAATCATGCAGAAGTGGCATTCTAATGGTTAAAGCTTTTGGACCCGAAATTGTCAAAGGACAGAGAAATAATAATAGCAATAAAAAATATTTTTATACAGCTGATAATTATAATGCCCAGAAACACACCGCTATGTTCCCATCGAAATAAATGCTTCAGTGCAAGTGGAGGCAATAGTATCCATAAACTATGTCATTATAACTGATCTCTCTCAGTCTTTCGTCTTTGCAATTTACATTGCTTCCCTCCTCCTCAGAAGGTACAAGTTATGTTTTTGTATACACTTTCAAGTCTGTGTCAAAGAAATAGTAATAGTCAAAGAAATTGGCTATTTAGGATAATCTGTTCGGTGTGGGACTGGTTAATTCACTGGCTAGACGTCTAACCTGTGGATTAATAGGGGTTCAATGCCCGTTCTGGCTGAGGTAATCTCTGGGCCTGCATCCTCAACCTCCCTATCATAAAATATCACAGACCTTTGCTGTGGTTTGGCGGAGAATCACTAAGAGCCTGCCTTTGGGCAGAGAATTCAATAACAGGATGTGACATGTATACAGAATAATAGATTATCGTGTTTATGAACAACTCCTAAGTGTGCAAGAAGAAACTCCATTAATAGAAGCCACAGCCTTGAACACACTTCCACATCTTGGGCGTAACTTAATGCCCTTCCCTGTGGCAAAGTTAGTGAGGGGAGGGTGGCTCATGTGGAATATGATAAGGAAACCTGTGTGGGGTTACTTGTGAACTCCCTGAGGACAAGGGTTTGACGGTCTCGCACTCAACAAAGTCACTCAGTGCCTAGTTGAGGAACCCAGCATCAGGAAGGTGGGGGGAGAAAAAGGAAAGCCATCCCCCAGCCTTTTTGCTGACACACTTCCCCCCATTTGATCTTGGGTTTGCAGTCCAGATGAAGTTTCTTTAGGGTTTGCCTGTTAACCTGAGAATGCTATCATAGACCGTTATTTGTATTGTTTATTTACACATCTGTATACACTTCAGTACTCTACATGAGGTTGCACTTCTGCTTCCCACCAGATCTCAGTGTGTTGGTCATATAACCTTGCATAACAGACGCACCGATATCAGGTGCTCTTGATGTTAAACCTTTACTCCACATCTCCTTCTAGGTCTTCATTCCAACCATATACATCCTCCTACATCTCCTTGCAAAGTCTCAGACTTCACTGGGTTAGTCTGTATGATGCTGTGACCAATCTCCCTGATCTTGTCCTGATTTCATTTTGAGTTTGAGGGCAAATTGCACTCTCTCTTCATTTGCTGCCTCTCAAGGGCAGCACGGGTAGCATAGTGATTAGCACAATGGCTTCACAGCGCCAGGGTCCCAGGTTCGATTCCTGTCTTAGGTCACTGTCTGTGCGGAGTCTGCACGTTCTCCCCGTGTCTGCATGGGTTTCCTCCGGGTGCTCCGGTTTCCTCCCACAGTCCAAAGATGGGCAGGGGTAGGTGGATTGGCTATGATAAATTGCCCTTAGTGTCCAAATAAAAGGTAAGGTAAGGTGGGGTTACGGGGATAGGTTGGAGGTGTGGGGATAGGGTGGAGGTGTGGGCTTAGGTAGGATGCTCGTTCCAAGGGCCGGTGCAGACTTGATGGGCCGAATGGCCTCCTTCTGCACTGTAAATTCTGTGATTCAACAGATGTATCTTCCACCTGAATGGTTGTAAAGTTCCTCCATATTCCTGGCTCTTTGCCTCCATCTGAACCTAAACAATATGTCCAAGATTTCATTGGTTCTATTTCCCAATTACATCAAGGCCTGTGGTTCCTTCTGATATTTCCCTGGTTTGTCCCAATTCTACAAGATCCCACAGTGGAGCTGTTTCTATTAAAATGTCTTCTTTCTGTTGAACTCTTATTCACACTCTCTCCTCGGGCTGTAGTATTTTCAAGTCTCATTCTCCGTGCCTGAAGTTGAAATTGATGTGTTGGGTGTTCTGGATCACATACAGGTCACCAACACTTGAGGTAGTGCAACACTATTTTATTAAAAGGTTAACTATTTAAACATACTTGAACTGTGGGTAAATATGATACCAGCTTTAACTAAAGACCTTTGCCTTGTCCTAACCAGTCGATGCACTCAGCACATGGTGAATGTCTGTGTTGCAGGCTGTGAGCTCTGTCCTCCTAGCTAGCTGCTACTCGAGTGAGCGGGAACTCTGATGCCCCTTGTCTTTATAGTGCGTGTGCTCTCACTGGTGATTGGCTGCGGTGTTGTGTATATTGATCGGTCCCACTGTGTGTCCATCAGTGTGTGTCTGCACCATGATATAATGGTGTATATTATGACATCCCCCCTTTTATATAAAAAAATGTGCCTGCCTGACAATAAATAGTGTGTGGTGAATGTTTCTGACTACGTGTATGCGAAATATTTACAGGACTATGTACATAAAACTAAGCTATTTACATGGGAAGGTGCCTGGTGCAGAAAAAACAGGGTGTCACACAAATAAGGAGATGAACAATATATACAAACCACTTGAACGATTAAACAGAAGATCAGAACAGACCAGAGAGTCCATTAGTGCACAAAGTTCACAAATTAAATCTCTGAGGTGGGCGACGAATTCTGGTTGACCGCCTCAAGGGTGAGTCAGGAGCTACCAGCTGAGGAGCGGGCTGGACTGCGTCAGAGTGAGGAGGATGCAGAGTAACCGGAATCTCCGCATAGTCCAGGTCAGGGACAACAGGAGGGAGTGGCACTGGCGGAGGATCATGTAGCGAGCGCAGAATGAGACGAAGGGCACGTCGATTACGGCGCAGAATGGACCATCCGGTAGACGAACCAGGAACGAGTGGGGAGCCACCTGCCGAAGAATCACATCAGTTGCAGACCAGCCACCATCCGAAAGATGGATGCGGACGTTGTCATCTGGAGCCAGAGCAGGGAGATCAGCTGCACGGGAGTCATGAGCCGCTTTGTGCTGTGCACGAGACAGTTGCATTCGTTGAAGGACTGGAACGTGGTCGAGGTCTGGGACGTGAATGGACGGCACCGCCGTCCTCAGGGTGCGACCCATGAACAGCTGGGCTGGCGACAGGCCAGTGGACAGTGGGGCCGAGCAATAGGTCAGAAGGGCGAGGTAGAAGTCAGATCCTGCATCGGCAGCCTTGCAGAGGAGCCGTTTGACTATGTGGACGCCCTTCTCCGCTTTGCCATTGGACTGGGGGTACAGGGGACTGGATGTCACATGCACAAAGTTGTACCTCCTTGCATAGTTGGACCATTCCTGGTTTGCGAAGCAGGGGCCATTGTCCGACATCACAGTGAGTGGGATGACGAGCAAAGGTGTCCTTACAGGCACGGATGACTGCAGACGATGTGATGCCGTGCAAACGTACCACCTCCGGGTAGTTTGAAAAATAGTCTACAATCAGAACATAGTCCCTGCCCAGCGCGTGGAACAGGTTGATGCCGACCTTGGACCTAGGTGACGTGACCAACTCATGGGGCTGTAGGGTCTCATGTGGTTGGGCCGGCTGGAACCGCTGACAGGTGGGGTAGTTGAGCACTGTGGTGGCGATGTCATCATTGATGCCGGGCCAGTACACTGCCTCTCGGGCCCGTCGGCGGCACTTCCCCACGCCAAGATCGCCCTCGTGTAGCTGTTCCAAGACAAGCTGGCCCATGCTGTGCAGGATAACAATGTGGTCCAGCTTCAGGAGGACACCATCGACTACCGCCAGATCATCTCTGATGTTGTAGAACTGCGGGCATTGGCCCTTGAGCCACCCGTCTGTTGGATGGCGCAGGACACGCTGTAGCAGGGCGTCAGCCGCAGTCTTGCGGCGAATTTGGACGAGGCGTTCATCCGTGGCCGGTAGATTGGAGGCCACGAAGGCCACATGGGCGTCAACCTGGCAGACGAATCCCGCTCGGTCACATGGAGTGTTGACTGCCCTGGACAGAGCGTCGGCGATGATCAGGAGCAAAATTCTCCATCCCGCCGCGCCACATTTCTGCCCCGACCCGCCGGCGGGATGCTCCGTTACACCGGCCGGTCAATGGGGTTTCCCATTGTGGGGCAGCCCCACGCCGTCGGGAAACCCCCGGGCGCCGGCAAAACGGAGACTCCCGCCGGCGGAGAATGACGCCCCTGGTCTTTGCCCAGAGTGTATACGAGCTGGAAGTCGTATCGCCGGAGTTTGAGCAGAATGCGCTGGAGGCGAGGCGTCATGTCGTTCAAGTCTTTTTGTATTATATTGATCAGCGGGCGATGGTCGGTCTCGACGGTGAATTGATGAAGGCCGTACACATAGCCATGAAACTTGACGACACCAGTCAAAAGGCCCAGGCACTCCTTTTCTATCTGCCATAGCGCTGTTCCGTGGGGGTCATGGCGCGTGACGCATATGCAACGGGGGCCCATGATGAGGCCTCATCGCGTTGCAGGAGCACTGCCCCAATGCCAGATTGGCTGGCATCGGTCAAAATTTTTGTCTCTTTCGCTGGATCAAAAAAGGCCAATACCAGGGCCGTGGTAAGTTTGGTTTTAAGTTCTCTCCATTCGCACTCGTGGGCAGGAAGCCATTGAAAGTCTGTCGTCTTCCTGACCAGGTTCATGAGAGCTGTGGTATGAGAGGCGGGGTTAGGGATGAACTTCGCTAGGAAGTTGACCATGCCCAGAAATCGGAGGACCGCCTTCTTGTCCTCTGGCTTTTTCATGGCTGTGATGGCAGCCACCTTGTCCGCATCCGGCCGCACACCCAACTGGGAGATGTGGTCCCCTAGGAACTTGAGTTCCGTCTGACCATAGGAGAATTTGGCTCTGTTGAGGCGTAGGCCCTGCTCTCGTATGCGTTTGAACACGTGCTGGAGGCGACTGATATGCTCCTGCGGGGTGGTGGACTGAATGATTATGTCGTCGACATAGACGCGAACACCTTCAATGCCTTCCATCATTTGTTCCATGATCCTGTGCAACACTTCTGACGCCGATATGATCCCAAACGGCGTCCTGTTGTAACAATATCTGCCAAAAGGGGTGTTAAAGGTACACAGTTTCCTGCTGGATCTGTCCAGTTGAATTTGCCAGAATCTTTTCGAGGCATCAAGTTTGGTGAAGAGCTTGGCGCGAGCCAGCTCGCATGTGATCTCTTCGCGCTTGGGGATTGGGTAATGCTCCCTCATTATGTTGCGATTCAGATCCTTTGGATCAATGCAGATTCTGAGCTCGCCGGAAGACTTCTTTACGCACACCATGGAACTGACCCAGTCGGTTGGTTCTGTAACTCTGGAGATCACTCCTTGGTCTTGGAGGTCCTGCAGCCGCTGCTTGAGGTGGTCCTTGAGGGATGCTGGGGCTCTGCGAGGTGCATGCATCACAGGCGTGGCGTTCTGTATGAGTAGGATCTTGTAAATATATGGGAGCATGCCCATGCCTTCGAAGACGTCACGGTGCTGGTCGATGATGGCGTTGAGTTGCGCCCTGAAGTCAGCATCCTGGAAGACAGACGTGTCATCAGGAGAGAGAGAGTGAACTCTTTGAACGAGGTTTAGCAGCTTGCACGCCTGTGCGCCAAGCAGAGAGTCCTTCGAGGAGCCCATGATCTCGAAAGGAAGGATGGCTTTTCGTGACTTGTGTGTCACTTCGAGTTGGCAAGAGCCGGTAGCAGGAATGATGTTGCCATTGTAGTCCAATAGCTGGCATGCTGATGGAAGAATGGTTGGTTTGACACGAAGGCTTTGGAAAGCAGACCACGCCATGAGATTGGTGGAGGCACCAGTGTCCAGGCGGAATCGTATTTGGGACCGGTTGACCGTCAGGGTGGCACACCACTCATTGTCTGGATCGATGCTGTATACCGACAGCGGCTGATGTCTTTGCTTCGGGGACAGCCTGTTTCTCGTTACGACTCGAAAAGGCACCTTCGGGTCCTCGGTGTCACTGCTGTGTGGGAGGTCGGAATCGGACTCGGTGACCGTGGGTTGAATTGCCTGAACATTCCTGCGAGGCCGGCTGAAGTGATATGAATTGGAAGGCTGAGCTGCTCGACAGCAGGCAACATAGTGGCCAAGTCTTCCACATTGTAGGCATTGTCGAGATTTTGCGGGGCATTGCCGCTTTAAATGGGCGGAGCCACAGTTGCCACACGTCGTGATGTCAGCACGTTCGCTGCGCCACCGTGCATGTGCGGTGCGGTCATGCGTGGTGCGCGCCTTCGCATTACGTTCCTCTACATCGCCGTCCCCTCGTTTGGTGCTTACAAGCGCGGGAGTCCGGGAAAAGCGCGCAAAATGGCCGCGCTCATCCAGGCTGAGGCCCTGGAGGTGCTCAATCACTTGGACCCGTTCCGCCTCGTGGGGACCTTGCCGCGCCATTTCAGTCGCTTGTTTATGGAAGTACCAACTGGTGGCATTTTCATGTAGGACACAGGTCTCGATGGCGGTCGCTAGGGTGAGTTGCTTTACTTTGAGGAGCTGCTGCCGACTGAACAGCGAAAACAATCTGGTCACGTATCATGGAGTCGGAGGTGGCCCCGTAGCTGCAAGATTGCGCAAGGATGCGGAGGTGTGTTAGAAAGGATTGGAAAGGTTCATCCTTGCCCTGCAAACGCTGCTGGAACACGTAGCGTTCAAAACTTTCATTCACCTCTACGCTGCAGTGAGTGTCAAATTTGAGGAGAACCGTCTCGAACTTCGTCTTGTCTTCGTCATCTGCAAAGGTGAGTGAGTTGAAAATGTGGATGGCATGGTCCCCAGCCGTGGAGAGGAGAATTGCAATCTTTCTGGTGTCTGAGGCACCCTCCCTGTCCGTGGCTTCAAGGAAAAGCTGGAAGCGCTGTTTGAAAATCTTCCAGTTGGCCCCGCGGTTGCCGGCGATGCGGAGCGGCAGCGGGCTGATGTTGTCCATGTTGCAGGATGACGGAATGCTGGCGGAAGGCAAATCACTTGCAGGTAGATCTAAGAAGTGCTAGTATGCAACCACACCTGGTATCATGATGTGTTGGGTGTTCTGGATCACATACAGGTCACCAACACTTGAGGGAGTGCAACACTATTTTATTAAAAGGTTAACTATTTAAACATACTTGAACTGTGGGTAAATACAATACTAGCTTTAACTAAAGACCTTTGCCTTGTCCTAACCAGTTGGTGTACTCAGTACATGGTGAATGTCTGTGTTGCAGGCTGTGAGCTCTGTGCTCCTAGCTGGCTGCTACTCGAATGAGCGGGAACTCTGATGCCCCCTGTCTTTATAGTGCGTGTACTCTCACTGGTGATTGGCTGCGGTGTTGTGTATGTTGATCGGTCCCACTGTGTGTCCATCAGTGTGTGTCTGCACCATGATATACTGGTGTATATTATGACAGAAATTATGAGCTTGACTGTCTCTCTGTTGCTGCCATCACATCTGAATTATCCCACGTTCATCTGAGGCAATGTTCGGTTGCAGTGTTTACTGTAGAGCTGAAGGTTGTGTGCAGCCTTCTTACCATCAATAGTTCCGATGGCAAAAATCCTTTTGTTAGCAGAGGTTCTGTGTTTAAGAAGGGCTAAGTTAGTATCTTCATTCTTTTTCATTTGCTCGATTGCTCCAACTTCTCTTTCTGCTTCTCCATTCAACTGAGGATATCCAGGCAAACTAGTCACATGCAAGAAACCACATTCTTGCACAAAGTCACGAAACAGCTTGTTAAGGAACTGAAGTCCGTTGTCTGACATGAGGATGTCCATGTGTTACAATGATTCTTCTTAGTGATATTATGACTGCCTCCACCATGATGCTACGCAATGTATTCATTTCAACCATCCGTAGTTGTAATCAATAATGATGATGAAAAGTTTGCCTTTGAACCCAAATAAGTCCATTCCTAGGTACTCCCATGGCCTCATAGGAAAGGTAGTTGGTGCAGGTGGTTAGTTCAGCTGCTGTCTATGCACTGCGCACAAAAAGCAATTTGTCATTAACTTTCAATGGAGTGAATGATGCCTGGCCACCAAACTGGTGGTTGTGCTCATGCTCTTTATTTTGCTTATCCCAAGTGACATTGATGCATTCTCTGAAGAATGTCACGTTGAAGTTTTTTAGGGAAGACTAGCCTGTGGTTAAAAACTAAGAAATCATCCCCTGACTGGGAGATGTTTTCTCTGTTTGAAGTTGTTACGAGTGTACTCTGGACATTATTCTGGCAATACACTTTTATTTTGATACACTTGTCATCCCTGTGTTGTGCTTATACAATTTCTTGTAACCTTTTCTCAGTGTCTGAGTATTTGGTAATGAGCGAAGTATATGCTTCACTTCCACGTACTCAGCAGTTAAATCATATCTCATGGGTCTCAGTCGAAAATGTTGAATTCTAGGCAGTGCTTTTGCAACTTCTGTCAGGTTCAGACGAGTAACCTAAGGTTTGTGGTTGGTTTCAGTTTTACACCTTAATCCCTTGATATAATCCAAGGACTTCTTATAGGCCCATGTGGCTGCTAATGCTTCTTTCTCAATATACGTATACCTCTTCTCTGTGTCTGTGATAGATCTTGAGACATAATTTTTTGTCCATCTTTTTGAACTAGAAACGGCACTGTGCCAAAGTCAGTGGATGATGCATCCTTTGCTACAAAATTGCTGGAATTTCTGAGAAATTAGGAGATTTCTGATCCCGTCAAAAACATTTTGTTGGTACACGTTCCAGCACCAAATGTGACTTTGTTTCAACAGCTGTCTTAATGTCTCATTAATTTTTGCCAAGTTTGGTAAGAACTTGCCTACTTGATTGATCAGCCTGAGAGATCTCTAAAACTCTGTGATGTTTTTAGGCTGCGGAAACTCTCTAATCACCTTGCGTTTCGCTGGGTTGGCCACAACTCCCAAAGCTTAGACAATATGCCCTCATAATTCAATCATAAACTTTGCAAAGTCACATTTGTTGTTTAATGTCAAACCTGTTTCTTTTGGTAATTCCGTTGATGGGGATGTGCTGAGCGGATGCACAAAAGGTGTCTCTCCAGTGGAAATTCAAAATTAGGCACTTCTAATCCATAATAGCCTGCTAAACCTGGGAAACCACACATTCCCCACCCTCCACCAACACCACCACTATGAATGAAACATGCCAAGCAGCAACATCCAGAGGAGCCGAAGAGATGGCAGAGGCAGCAAAAGACGGGAGAAAAAGAGTGAGGTGATGGCGAACACATCGGGCAATGAGGTTCCGGCCAGATCCGACGGGATGGACCACCAAAACATATGCCGGGCTACCTCCAGATGAACAAATGGAGGGAAATCCTAATGCAGGAACTCCAAGAGCTCAAAGACGCCAACAAACTTGAAATCGTGAAAGTGGCGGCAGCGGAGGCTTTCAAGCAGCACTGGAAAAGACTTAGCGGCATCTAGAGACTCAGGAGGTGATGATCAGAGATCTGGAGGAGGCTGCGATTGACCGTCCACCTCCAGGAGACCCACTTGAGGGAGAAGGATCGACTGCGGGTAAGAAAGAGCTGGGTGGAACAGACATACCATTTGTGATCCAGGAAGAGGGCTAGGGGGGTGGCCACGCTACTCAATAAGAGGTCAGCATTTACAGGTACGAGGACGGTTACGGACCAAGGGGGGACAGGACGTCATGGTTAGTGGTGTCTGGGAAGGGGCACCAGTTGCCGTTGTAAACATGTACACTCACACTGGGACTATGCAGAATTCATGAAGAAAACCATGGGGGAATTCTCTGACATAGATACACACTGACACATCATGGGAAGGGACGTTAACTGTGTAGAGGACCCACGGACGGGAAGATCAAATCCCAAATCGGGGGGAAAGTCAAACATGACAAAGGAACTGGGCGTGTCATGGTCAGTGGACCCATGGATGTTCACATTCCCAGGGGAGAAGGTGTTCTTCTTCTCCCAGGGACACAGAGTATATACTAGAATCAACTTCTTTGTAGTGGGGAATGTGGCGCTTAGTAGGAACAGAGAACTCCACAATCTCCAACCACACTCCGCACTACGTGGATGTGAGGTTGGAGATGGGTTGGGCACAACGCCCTCCCATGGAGGCTAGTCACGGCCTCCCTGGTCGATAAGACATTCAGCGAACGGAGATCACAGGACATAGACGGGTGCGTTACCAACAACCAGAATGGGGAGATCCCTCCGTTTCCTGGGAGGCATTGAAGGCGGTGATAAGGGGTGAAATTACTGCATACAAGCTCGCAAAGGTAGGAAAGAGAAGGCGGCTCGGCAAAAGCTGCTTGACTCCTTACTGTGGGTGGACCAGCGGTACACCTTGGCCCTGACTGTAGAGCTACTGGCAGAAAGGAAGATGCTACAAATGGACTTTGACTTGATCTCCACTGGGAGAACAGTGCACCAGCTCTGCTAGACACGGGGAGTGCTTCTACGAACATGGAGACAAAGCCAGCCACCTGCTGGCTCTCCAGCAGAGAAAGCAGGCAGCCATGAGGGGAATAGCTCAGGTCAACGAGAGAAGGAGCAGGCTAGTCACCATGCCGGAAAGGGTCACCTTGACCTTCACGACTTTCTACCGGGGGTTGTACGCCTCCGAGCCCCCCGAGGGGGACTCGGGGATGAAGGAGTTCTTCGATGGACTGGACATGTCCGTTTTGGGGGAAAAGAAGAGATGGGGCCTGGAAGCACCATTAGACCTGGGGGAAGTCACGGAGAGTATAAACTCCATGCAGGTGGGGAATGCGCTGGGGCCAGATAGGTTCCCAGTAGACTTCTGTAAACAATGTTGGCCAGCATTGGCCCTGCACCTGCGGGAGATATTCACAGGCTCACTAGTAAGGTGCACTCTACCACTAACACTGCACAACTTTTAATATCGCTGATACCCAAAAAGGACAAAGACCTGACTGAGTGTGGATCCTACAGGCTCATTTCAATGCTCCACATAGACACAAAGATCCTGTCGAGTGCCCTGGCAAAGCAGCTGGAGAGTGATGCACTATCAATTACGACGAGACGAGAGTAGAGAGTAATCGAGGCTTTATTACACAGAGAAGTGTGGCCTCCTACAGCAGCTTACGAAATGGCTGCTGTTCGGAGAGCACACACATTTATACTCCGCCTCCTGGGCGGAGCCAGCAGGCAGGGATCCACCCCGTACCTGTAGCACAGGGGCCTTACCGTAATACCCATATATATAATATAATACAACAGTGGTGACTACCACATTCACCCCCTATTAAAAATGAGTCCAGCGGGGGTGGTGGAAAACTATATACATATAGATTGGTTTTACAATTACAGAGAAGGTTACAAATTTAGACAATCGGGCGCCTTGATCTGTCATTGAGAGCGTCGCAGTGCTGGTGGCGACTCAGGCGCCGGCTTGGTCTTCGGTGACTCCGGGAGCGTGTCAAAATCATCATCATCCCGGGTGGGAGCAAGGGGAGGACGGATTGTCCTGGAGCGGGGGCTGCAGTGGGGTGCGCCTGGGGAGGGGAGGGTGGTGCTGGGGCAGGGGGGTGGTGTGTGGGGTCCCAGCTGGTGCCAGATCCCTGAGGGAGACTGTGTAGTACGCTACGTGGGCGTACAACGGGTTCGCATGGAGTAGCTGTACCCTCTCAACAAACAGCTCCGCCTTGTGGAGCCGCACATGCTTGTGGCGGAGAACGGGTCCGGGAGCTGCCAGCCACGTTGGGAGCGAAACACCGGAGGTGGACTTCCTGGGGAAGGCAAAGCGACGTTCATGGGGGGTTTTGTTGATCGCGGTGCACAGGAGCAACCGAATGGAATAAAGTGCGTCGGGGAGGACCTTCTACCAGCGGGAGGCTGGGAGATTTCTGGACCGTAGGGCCAGCTGGACGGCCCTCCAGACCATCCCATTTCTCATAGAATTTACAGTGCAGAAGGAGGCCATTCGGCACATCGAGTCTGCATCGGCTCTTGGAAAGAGCACCCTACCCAAGCCCACACCCCCACCCTATCCCCATAACCCAGTAACCCCACCCAACACTAAAGGCAATTTTGGACTCCCATTCTCCCACTCCGCCTGCCCGTTTCCCCTGAGGTTGTAGCTGGTCATCCTGCTCGAGGCAATGCCCCTGTTGAGCAAGTACTGGCGCAGCTCCTCGCTCATAACGAGGGTCCCCGGTGGCTGTGGACGTAGGCGGGGAAACCGAACAGAGCGAAGATGGTGTTGAGGGCTTTGATGATGGTGGCAGACGTCATATCGGGGCATTGGACGGCGGAGGGGAATCGGGAATACTCGTCGACCACATTAAGAAAGTACGTGTAGAGATCGGTGGAGGGGAGGGGCCCTTTGAAGTCCACACTGAGGTGTTCAAAGGGGCGGGAGGCCTTCACCATGCGCGCACGGTCTGGCCGGTAGAAGTGCGGTTTACACTCCGCGCAGACCTGGCAGTCTCTGGTGACAGCCTTGACTTCCTCAATGGAGTAGGGCAGATTGCGGGCCTTAATGAAGTGGTAAAAGCGGGTGACTCCCGGGTGACAGAGATCGTCATACAGGGTCTGGAGTCGGTTCACTTGTGCGCTGGCACATGTACCTCGGGACAGGGCATCGGAGGGATCATTGAGTTTACCGGTGCAATACAAAATCTCGTAATTGTAGGTGGAGAGCTCGATCCTCCACCTCAAGACTTTATCATTTTTGATCTTACCCCGCCGTATGTTGTTAAACCTGAAGGCAACCTGCCATTTGTCAGTGAGGCGAGTGAATCTCCTGCCGGCCAGGTAATGCCTCCAATGTCGCACAGCTTCAACGATCGCTTGGGCCTCCTTTTCGACGGAGGAGTGCGCCGAATTTCGGAGGCATGAAGGGTGCGGGAAAAGAATGCCACGGGCCTGTCTGCCTGGTTGAGGGCGGTGGCCAGAGCGACGTCTGATGCATTGCTCACGACTTGGAAGGGGAGCGTCTCATCGACCGCGTGCATCGCGGCCTTGGCGATGTCGGCCTTGATACGGTTGAAGGCCTCGTGAGCCTCGGCCGTCAGTGGGAAAGCGGTGGATTGAATGAGTGGGTGGGCCTTGTCCGCATAGTTTGGGACCCACTGGGCATAATACGAAAAGAACCCCAGGCATCGTTTGAGGGCCTTGGGGCAGTGGGGAAGGGGGAGTTCCATAAGGGGGCGCATGCGATTGGGGACGGGCACTAGAACTCCGTTCTGAACCACATAGCTGAGGATGGCTAATCGGTTCGTGCTGAACACACACTTCTCCTTGTTGTGAGTTAGGTTGAGGGGTATGGCAGTGTGGAGAAATTTGGAAAGGTTAGCGTCGTGGTTCTGCTGGTTGTGGCCGCAGATGGTGATGTTGTCCAGGTACGGGAAAGTGGCCCGCAGCCCGTACCGGTCAACAATTCAGTCCATCTCCCATTGGAAGACCGAGTCCCCGTTGGTGACGCCGAAGAAATGGTAAAGGCAGCCATCTGCTTCAAACGCAGTGTATGGGCGGTCCGCCTTATGGATGGAGAGCTGGTGGTAGGCAGATTTCAGGTCCACTGTCGAGAAGACCCGGTACTGTGCAATCAGATTGACCATATCAGATATGCGTGGGAGCGGGTACGCGTCGAGCTGTGTGTACCGATTGATGGTCTGACTGTAGTCAACGACCATCCTGTTTTTCTCCCCGGTTTTCACCACTACCACTTGGGCTCTCCAGGGGCTGTTGCTGGCCTCAATGATACCTTCCCGCAGCAGGCACTGGACCTCAGACCTGATGACGGTCCTGTCCTGGGCACTGTCCCGTCTGCTCCTGGTGGCGACGGGTTTGCAATCCGGGGTGAGGTTTGCAAACAGGGAAGGCGGGTCGACCTTAAGGGTCGCGAGGCCGCAAACAGTAAGGGGTGGTAGGGGCCCGCCAAATTTCAGTGTTAGGCTCTGGAGGTTGCACTGGAAGTCCAGGCCGAGTAGCAAGGCAGCGCACAGGTTGGGGAGGACGTAGAGCCGGAAGCCGCTGAACTATACGCCCTGGACGGTGAGGGTGGCGATGCAGTACCCCCAGATTGCCACAGAGTAGGATCCGGAGGCCAGGGAGATTCTTTGGCTCGCGGGGTGTACTGCAAGGGAGCAGCGCCTTACCGCATCGGGGTGGATGAAACTCTCAGTGCTCCCGGAGTCCAGAAGGCAGGATATCTCGTGCCTGTCGACCTTCAACTTTGTCGAAGCGATCGCGAGGTTGTGCGGCCGAGACTGGTCGATCGTGACCGAGGGAGACGCAGCTGGTCGTCGGCGGTTGCAGGCGATGAGCGGCCCGATGAGGTGCCCGACTGGCAGGGGTCCTGAGGCGGGTAAGATGGCGGCGCTACGGGTCGCATGTGTCCTGGGGCAGGCAAGATGGCGGCACCCTCGGGCCGCACGTGTCCTGGGGCAGGCAAGATGGCGGTGCCCATTGGTTCTGAGGCAAGCAAGATGGGCCGCACGTGTTGTGAGTGGAGCAAGATGGCGGCACCCACGGGCCGCATGTGGTCTGAGGAGAGGAAGATGGTGGCGCCCACTGGCCACACGTGGGGGGTGCCGGGACAATAGCGGTGATTGTGCGGGCCTGGCACACTGCAGCAAAATGGCCCTTCTTGCTACAGGCCTTGCAGAGCGCGCTCCGCGCCAGGCAGCGCTGCCGGGGGTGTTTTGTCTGTCCGAAGAAGTAGCACTTGGGTCCCCCGGGGTTGGTTGGCTGCCGTGCGGCGCAGGCGTGGGCTTGGCTGAGGGCGGTCGCTGATGGGGTCCACGATGGGGTGGCAACTGGCGGGGTCCACGATGCACAGGGGGGGTGGGCCGTGCGGTCGGGGGCATACGCCTGTACGTTGCATGAGGTGACCGTGAGCGAGAGCACTAGTTTCTTGGTCGCCGCGAGTTCAAGCGTGGCCCCTTCTAAGAGGCGCTGGCGGATGTAGTCAGACCCTATGCCCGTAACGAACGTGTCTCTCATTAGCAGGTTTGAATGTTCAGTGGCCGAAATGGCCTGGCAATCACAGTCTCTCACCAGGGCGAGCAGGGCACGCCAGAAATCTTCCACAGGCTGACTGGGAAGTTGGTGCCGCGTGGATAGGAGGTGCCTGGCGTAGATCCTGTTGGTCTGCTGAGTGTAATTCTCCTTCAGAAGCGCCATGGCCTCTGCATAGGTAGGTGACTCCTGGACGAGGGGAAAAACGTTGGAGCTCAGCCGCGTGTACAGATACTGGAGCTTCTGTGCTTCTGAGATTGGGTCTGGCGCAGACCCGATGTAGGCTTCAAAGCAAGCTAGCCAATGTTGGAAGTCCTTTTTGGCTTTGTCTGCTTGAGAATGCAACTACAGGCGATCTGGCTTGATGCGCAGGTCCACCTCTGAAAAATTTCTGTGTAATAAATTGATCACTATCAATAACGACGAGATGAGAGTAGAATGTAATTGAGGCTTTCTTACACAGAGATGTGTGTCCTCCTACAGCAGCTTACAAAATGGCTGCTGTTCGGAGAGCACACACATTTATACTCCGCATCCTGGGCGGAGCCAGCAGGCAGGGATCTACCCCCATACCTGTAGTATAGGGGCCTTATCACAATACCCATATATATAATATAATGCATCAGTGGTAACTACCACAGAGAGCGTGTGCCAGAGGTAGTCGCAGAGGACCAGACGGGCTTTGTCAAGGGCAGGCAGCTAACATCAAACATCAGGCACCTGCTGAATGTGATAATGACCCCACCCGGTAAGAGAACTCCAGAAGTGATCATCTCCCTGGATGCAGAAAAGGCCTTTGACAGAGTTGAGTGGAAGTACCACATAGAGGTATTGGAATGGTTTGGGTTTGTACCAGGGTGCACCTCCTGGGTGAAGCTACTGTACAGCACTCCCATGGCGAGTGTATGGATAAACAGCACTAACTCTGAATACTTCCAGCTACACAGAGGCACGAGATATGGGTGCCTGCTATCCCCACTGCTGTTTGCTCTGGCAATCGAACCATTGGCAATCACCCTCAGACTGGCGAAGGGGTGGAGAGGTATCCAAAGGGAGGGCATAGAGCAGAGTTTCACTCTACGCAAAAGATTTGCTCCTCTACATCTCAAACCCCTGGGGCAGCATGGAAGGGATAATGAAACTCCTAAAAGAGTTTGGAGCTTTCTTGCGTTACAACCTTAACCTGAACAGAAGTGAGATCTTCCCATAGGAGGACATGATAGAGCTGGAGGGACTGCATTCAAACAAGCCCAGACCAAATTCCCTCACCTGGGTACACAAATAGCCTAAGACTGGGCACGGATCACAAATGGAACCTGATGAAGAACCGGAGAAGGCCCTTTTGGAGGATCCAAAGGAAAAGAAACATGGGAGGCCTGGCCCTTCCAAGCCTACAGTTCTACCACTGTGCGGCCACAGCAGAAAGAGTGAGGGGATTGATGAAGAAACTGGGAGCAGAATGGGTGAAGATGGAGGAGAATTCCTGCATAGGGACATCCCTCTGAGCCCTAGACACAACCGTACTCCCATTACCCCCGACCAAACACTCAAGAAGCCCAGTGGTAGTAGCCGCGCTCGGGACGTGGTACAAAATGAGCCAACACTTCGGCCTAACCAAAATGTCCACCATGGCCCCCCCATCTGCAACAACCACAGGTTTACTTCCGGAATAATGGACGTCAACTTCAAAGGGTGGAGACAGGACAGGACAAGCAGACACTGACAGTTTGGGACATATTCATGGACAACAGAGCGGCGACCCTGGGGGAATTCATGAAGTGGCTCCAATTGTCAAAAGGGAATGAGCTAAGACATAAGGAAATACGACGTACCTCCCAGATGCCAGGACATTTGTTAGTCAAAGAAGTGCTGGATGCGGGCGACCTATGGAAGGGAAACTGTGGGGACCTGTAGGGGCAACTGTTGGAGGAGGCAGACTTCCCCCTTAGACGAGACAAGGGAAAAATATGAGGAGGATCTAGGCATAGAAATAAGAGGAGGACTCTAGATCGAAGCACCGCACAGGGCGAACTCCACCACCACATGCACAGGGCTGAGCCTAACGCAGTTAAGGGTCGGTAGCTAAGAGCACACCTAACCAAAACCCAAATTAGTAGGTTATTTCCAGATGTGGAGACAAATGAGAACGGTGCCAGGGAGGCCCGCCAACCACATCCACGTGTTCTGGGCCATCCCCAGACTTGTCGGGTACTGGAGTCTTTTTTGAGGCAATATTCAGGGTTGCAAGAGTCAGAGTGGAACCATGCCCAAAAGTGGCAGTCTTCGGGTTTTCAGACCAGCCAGAACTGTTCATGGGGAGGTGGGGGGCTAATGCCCTAGCCTTTGCCTCACTGAGCGCCCACCAGAGAATCCTGCTCGGCTGGCGATCGGCAGCACCATCCAAGGCTGCAGACTGGCTGGCCGACTGTAGTGCACAATGACTTACGAGAGACGAATAGAGATGAAGTCGATGAGGCTTTATTAAGCATGACTTGTTCCCCGCAGTTCAGCAACAGACTGGAGCTGCGGGGAGAACTCCTGGTTCTTATACTCCGCCTTCAGGGCGGAGCTCGAGATCAACAGCCAACCAGGACCCGGGATCTGTCAGCTAATGGCATCACGGCTTCACAGTCCCACATGACCCCTAATGCATACTACCACACCGACCTGGCAGAATTTCTCAAACTGGAGAAAATAAAATTTGCTATCCGAGAGTCGGAAGAGGGTTCCCACAGGACATGGGAGCCGTTCACCAATTTGTTCCAGGATCTGTTCATAGCCAGAAACCAATAGAGTAAAAGGGGGGATGGGAAGAAGTTGGGAGAGACACAAGTGAATCACCGGATAAAGATGAAAAGGAAAGAGATGGAGGGGGCAGGAGGAGGACACACAAAGAAATCGAGGGGGACAAGGGACTAAAACTGTGGATAGACACCTGTAAATACGCACCCGGGCCAAACTGGAAAATTACGACAGGTCAACGGGGGGTCACGGCTGCAGCTGGAGGGAAAGCAATTGCATGTAAATATCTGTACTGACATCTGCCTGTCTTTTTATCTCCTTTTATTTCTAGCTCGTTTTTGTTTTTTCCCCCTCAGGTCTGCACGGTTATGTAAAATGTAACATATGAGTTGTGAATTACAATCTGTGAAAACCCAACAAAAACACTTACACAACATTCATGTTTTTCTTTTGATGAATCGTGGAGGAAAATGTTGAACATGTGGGATTTTACTCCTTCCACGCACGCCAGGGTGTGGAACATCATTCTTTGGAACATCATATTTGTAATATGATGGGCGGAGTAGTGGTTAGCACTGCTGCCTCACAGTGCCAAGGACGTGGGTTCAATTCTGGCCTTGTGCGCCTGTGTAGAGTTTCCTCCTACAGTCCAAAGATGTGCAGGTTAGGTGGATTGGCCAGGCTAAATTGCCCCTTCATGTCCAATTGTCTGTAGGTTATGGGGTTACATGATAGGGTGGGGGAGAGGGCCTAGATCGGGTTTTATTTCAGAGGATTGGTGCAGATTTGATGGGCTGAATAGCCTCCTTCTACCTTGTAGGGCTTTTATGGTTCTGTCTTGGATTTAGAGGCAATTCAAAATGGAAACCTGTGTTTTCGACTTGTTCCTCCTGGGCCTTGCAACTGAATGGAGGATGGCTGTAATGTTGTATTTTTAAGTAATTTTGCTTCATCCGATAATCCTGCCCCAGAATCTAGCTTGAATTCTGTGGGGTGACCATCAACTTCTGATTTCATACTCCAGTAATTACTTTCTGTTTTGTTAACTTCTCCTCTGAAGGTTATTCTGCTTCTCTGTGGCTCTTCCAGTTATTGGTTTTTACTTGGTTCTGTTGTCTTCTCGCTTCCTATGAGCGACAGGAATTTGGATCTGCAGACTTCTTTAAAGTGTCTTAATTTGCCACAGCTCCCCCTGCTGGACATTTTTCCCACATGTGCAGGGTTTTCCCGCCACACCAAAGGCATCTCAAGATGGCTGTTGGTGCACTTGCACAGGTTTTTGGTTCGCTGCACTCTTGATTTTTGTCTGACATTTTGAATGGCTTCAATTATTTTTCTGCAGTGGGCATCACTTTCCCCATGACAAATCAGCCACTCTGTGTTGCTCCCTAAGTTTGGTCTGTTGTGTTATTTGTGCTGCCTTTGGGAAAGTTAAATCTTCCCTTGTTGCAAAATATTTGATAGAGTTTCATCCAAGATTTCAATCATTATAAAATTGCGTATAAATTCATTTGTGAGGACCCCATAGTCACAATTCTCACGGGTCTGTACAGGTCATTTATAATTTAATCCAACAGTTCATCAATTCTTTTTCCACTTCCCATTAAATTTTGTTTGCTCAATTATGAAATTATATCAAAAACTGAACTATGAATTGAATGTCTTGAGGACTACATTATATGAGCTCAAAGTTTAACAGTAGCATCATCTGCTATGGTCCCGACTGCGTAGAGTATAGTACTAATCTGGTCCTTCTATCCCTTACTCAAACCTGAAGTTCCTTCAGTTCCTACCTCCAGTTGTTCCAGTGTTGAGCCTGTCGCAAGTCTCCAGCACTTTGGAATTAGAATATAGAACATAGAACAGTACAGCCCAGAACAGGCCCTTCAGCCCTCGATGTTGTGCCGAGCATTGTCCGAAACCAAGATCAAGCTATACCACTCCCTGTCATTCTGGTGTGCTCCATGTGCCTATCCAATAACCGCTTGAAAGTTCCTAAAGTGTCCGACAACACTATCACAGCGGGCAGTCCATTCCACACCCTAACCACTCTCTGAGTAAAGAACCTACCTCGGACATCCCTCCTATATCTCCCACCCTGAATCTTATAGTTATGCCCCCTTGTAACAGCTACATCCACCGAGGAAATAGTCTCTGAACATCCACTCTATCTATCCCCCTCAGCACCTTATAAACCTCTATTAAGTCACCTCTCATCCTCCTCCGCTCCAAAGAGAAAAGCCCTAGCTCCCTCAACCTTTCCTCATAAGACCTATCCTGCAAACCAGGCAGCATCCTGGTAATTCTCCTTTGCACCGTTTCCAATGCTTCCATATCCTTCCTATAATGAGGTGACCAGAACTGCACACAATACTCCAAATGTGGTCTCACCAGGGTCATGTACAGTTGCAGCATAACTCAACTGTAACTCTTAAACTCAAGCCCCTGTTAATAAACGCTAACACACTAGAAGCCTTCTTCACGGCTCTATCCACTTGAGTGGCAACCTTCAGAGATCTGTGGACATGAACCCCAAGATCTCTCTGTTCCTCCACATTCCTCAGAACCCTGCCATTGACCCTGTAATCCGCATTCAATTTTTTTCTACCAAAATGAATCACCTCGCACTTATCAGGGTTAAACTCCATCTGCCATTTTTCGGCCCAGCTCTGCATCCTATCAATGTCTCTTTGCAGCCTACAACAGCCATCCACCTCATCAACTACTCCACCAATCTTGGTGTCATCAGCAAATTTACTGACCCACCCTTCAGCCCCCTCCTCCAAGT
Organism: Scyliorhinus torazame; assembly: GCF_047496885.1. NCBI lineage: Eukaryota > Metazoa > Chordata > Chondrichthyes > Carcharhiniformes > Scyliorhinidae > Scyliorhinus > Scyliorhinus torazame. The sequence continues at coordinate 116,260,596 of NC_092720.1, read as the reverse complement.
CATTTATAAAAAATCACAAATAGCAGAGGACCCAGCACTGATCCCTGTGGTACACCGCTGGTAACTGGTCTCCAGTCTGAAAATTTTCCATCCACCACCACCCTTGTCTTCTATGTGATAGCCAGCTACTTATCCAATTGGCCAAACATCCCTCTATCCCACACCTCCTTACTTTCTTCATGAGCCGACGATGGGGAACCTTATCAAGCGCCTTACTAAAATCCATGCATACGACATCAACTGCTCTACCTTCATCTACACACTTAGTTACCTCCTCAAAGAATTCAATCAAATTTGTGAGGCAAGACCAACCGTTCACGAATCCGTGTTGACTATCCCGGATTAAGCTGCATCTTTCCAAATGGTCATAAATCCTATCCTTCAGGACCTTTTCCATTATCTTCCCAACCACCGAAGTAAGACTAAACGGCTTATAATTACCAGGGTCATTCCTATTCCCTTTCTTGAACAGAGGAACGACATTCACCACTCTCCAGTCCTCTGGCACTATCCCCGTGGACAGCGAGGACCCAAAGATCAAAGCCAAAGACTCTGCAATCGCTTCCCAAAGAATCCTTGGGTATATCCCATCTGGCCCAGGGGACTTGTCGACCCTCAGGTTTTTCAAAATTGCTAATACATCCTTCCTCAGAATATCTACTTCCTCCAGCCTACCCGCCTGAATCACACTCTCATCCTCAAAAACATGGCCCCTCTCCTTTGTGAACACTAAAGAAAAGTATTCATTCAACACCTCTCATATTTCTTCTGACTCCATGCACAAGTTCCCACTACTGCCCTTGAACGGCCCTACCCTCACCCTAGTAATTCTTTTATTTCTCACATAGGAGTAAAAAGCCTGGGGGTTTTCCTTGATCCGACCCGCCAAGGACTTCTCATGCCCCGTCCTAGCTCTCCTAAGCCGTTTTTTCAGCTCATTCCTTGCTACCTGGTAATCCTCAAGCGACCCTACTGAACCTTGTTTTCTCATCCTTACATACTCTTCCTTTTTCCTCTTGACAAGACATTCAACCTCTTTTGTGAACCATGGTTCCCTCACACGGCCATTTCCTCCCTGCCTGACGGACATGCCTATCAAGGACACGCAGTATTTGTTCCTTGAACAAGCTCCACTTTTCATTTGTGCCTTTCCTTGACAGTTTCTGTTCCCATCTTATGCTCCCTAATTCTTGCCTAATCGCATCATAATTACTCCTCCCCAATTATAAACCTTGCCCTGCCGCATGGCCCTATCCCTCTCCATTGCAATAATGAAAGATACCGAATTGTGGTCACTATCCCCAAAGTGCTCTCCCACAAACAAATCTAACACTCGTCCCGGTTCATTACCCAGTACCAAATCCAATGTGGCCCCCCCCCTCTTGTTGGCCTACCCACATATTGTGTCAGGAAACCCTCCTGCACATACTGTACAAAAACTGCCCCATTCGAACTGTTCGACCAAGAGAGGTTCCAATCAATATTTGGAAAGTTAAAGTCACCCATGACAACTACCCTGAGACCTCCACACCTATCCATAATCTGTTTTGCAATTTCTTCCTCCACATCTCTATTACTATTTGGGGGCCTATAGAAAACTCCTAACAATGTGACCGCTCCTTTCCTATTTCTAACTTCGGCCCATATTACCTCCGTAGCCAAACTGCCTTTCTGCAGCCGTTAAACTATCCTTGATTAACAATGCTACTCCTCCAACTCTTTTACAACCTTCCCTACTCTTACTGAAACATCTATAACCCGGAACTTCCAACAACCATTCTTGTCCCTGTTCTAACCATGTCTCCGTAATGGCCACAACATCGCAGTCCCAAGTACCAATCCACGCTCCAAGTTCATCTACCTCATTCCGGATGCTCCTTGCATTGAAGTAGACACACTTCAACCCACCTTTCTGTCTGCCGGTACACTCCTGCGACCTTGATACCCTTATCAGTACCTCACTACTCTCAACACTGGCTTCTGGAACACAGCTCGTTTTCACAGCACCCTGACAAATTAGTTTAAACCACCCCCGAAGAGCCGTAGCAAATTTCCCTCCCAGGATATTGGTGCCCCTCTGGTTCAGGTGCAAACCATCTTTTCTGTACAGGTCCCACCTTCCCCAGAATGTGCTCCAATTATCCACGTACCTGAAACCCTCCCTCCCACACCATCCCTGCAGCCACGTGTTTATCTGCACTCTCTCCCTGTTCCTCACCTCGCTAGCACGTGGCACCAGCAACAAACCAGAGATGACAACATGGTTTGTCCTGGCTCTCAGCTTCCACCCTAGCTCCCTAAATTCCTGTTTTAAATCCCTGTTCCTTCTCTTACCTATGTTGTTGGTACCGATGTGTACCACGACTTGTGACTGCTCCCCCTCCCCTTTAAGGATTCTGAAAACCCGGTCCGAGACGTCACGGACCATGGCACCCGGGAGGCAACATACCATCTGTGAGTCTCTTTTGCTGCCGCAGAACCGTCTATCTGTCCCTCTAACTATCGAGTCCCCAATAATAACTATTGCTCTCCTGCTCTCCCTCCTTCCCTTCTGAGCCACAGGGACGGACTCAGTGCTGGAGATCAGTTCACCGTGGCTTACCCCTGGTAGATCGTCCCCCTCAACAGTGTCCAAAACGGTATACTTGTTACTGAGGGGCACGACCACAGAGGATCCCTGCACTGACTGCTTCCTCCCAGCCTCTCGCACCGTCACCCACCTACCTTGATTCTTTGTAGTATCTACATCCCTGAAGCTACTATCTATGACCACCTCTGCCTCCCGAATGATCCGAAGTTCATCCAGCTCCAGCTCCAGTTCCCTAACGCGGTTTCTGAGGAGCTGTGGATGGGTGCACTTCCCACAGCTGAAATCAGCAGGGACATTGATGGCGTCCCTCACCTCAAACATTCTGCAGGAGGAACATTGCACTGCCTTCCCTGCCATCCCCTCTAGATAAAAAAAAGAAAAAGAAAGAAAGACCTTATCTGTTATTCACTCTACCCCTTAGGTTAAAGGAGGTGGAAGGGCAGGGGACACTACAAGTATAGTGTCTAGGGTTTAGAAACTGCCCAACTTAAATACAGGTAAAAATAAAACACTTAACCAGCAACCACTGCTCCCCACACAAGAACAGCAATCAGCTGTTATGGGCCTGCGCAAACAATTTAAATCTTTACTGCTTACCCAGCAGTCACTCTGTCCTCACTCCGACCGGATTCAGCTGGAAACTCCCAACAGTAAGTTTTTTTTTAAATGTACTCCCCTTCTCAGCAAGCACTCACTCAGCAACCACTGTGCCCCGCACGATAACACCTCAGGGAAAAGAAAAACTACTTACCAGTCCCCAGCCAATCACTTACCTGCATGCTTTGATGTCACGGTTCAACTTCTTTCTTCTTCTACCTGCCCTCGAGTCTCCCTCTTGATCTTTACTCGGCTGGGATCCTTACAGTGATTGTCTTTTTTTTTTGGTTAGAGGAGGAGGTAGGGAGGGAAACACTGAAGAAATGTTTCAGGGTTTAACTGCCACTTGACAACAGCTCCTCCACAAACCACCTTCAAGATACGGTGACCGCAATGCACTGATGCAAACTTTCCCCACAACAGCAACTCTGCTCTACTGCCCTCTGCTGGGCAGTTCTGGGATTGTTCTGGGAGTGGCAACGTCGACTTCATGTTCACCCTAAACTCGGGATCTATTGCTGCATGAGTAGTTTGGCTGTGATCTGTACTCACTGCTTTCTGGACTTTATGTCTGTATGTCTGTTTGCATCTGAGCACCCATTTCCTGGTTAGTCTGCAAGTTTTTTCCTTTCTATTCTTTTTCCAAGGATTCCCACATCGTTTAGGTCTGCAGTCCCTCTCTTGGAGTTTTTCTCTGTTTTTCAGCTCTGTCCATTGCCACCACCATGACCAGCATATTTTGGATGGTGCACATAAATAGTCGACAGAAACCACCAGCTGCAAGATCTTTCACCTTGGGTTTGGGGTCTGGATGGGATTTCTCTGTTACCCTAAGAATGTTCCCGTAGTCTTTCATTTATATATTAAAAATGTTTTTTACTTACAGATTTTACACATCTTGTATGCTATGTGAGGTTGTACTTCTGCTTACCACCAGATCTAAGTCTGTCATGTGACTGTGCATCACAGTTACACCAGTATCAGGTGCTCCTGATGTTAACCCTTTACACCCCTGTCCCCCATGGCACCCACCCCAATGAACCCCCTCTCATCATCACTCATTTCTGGCCTGGGATCCAGCGACAATACTAGGCCTTAATTCGGGGTGTTCTGGCACCAGCCACCGCCTCGTCAGCAGTGCTGCCATTCCACAGAGCTTATGGCTTCTGACTGGCCGGCAGCTCTTAGCAGAGGAGACTTCAGCAGAGCCTTTGATCTGGAGAAGGCCCAGCACTGCCCAGTTATGTCCCTTTATTCAGTAGGCCTTCCCTAAAGTGAGCAATGCAGGGCTCTCACTCTCCAGAGACTGGGCGAGGCCCCATCGCCTCCATTAAATATAACCCATTGTTTCACATGCATGTAGATTTTCATTTGGTTCCCCAGCCAAGATATGCCTTTGGCTTCACGTAGTTTCCATTGCTCCTATGTTACGCAGGACAATATCAGAAGGTTGAGGGTTGGAAGTTAGTTGATGTGACATTGGATCAGCTGAATAAAACATATGGGGCTGGATTCTCCGCTGTCGGGATTGTCCGTTGCACCGACAACCCAGGAATTTCCCGATGGCATGGGGCTGCCCGCAATGGGAAACCCCATTGGTCGGCTGGCGAGATGGAGAAACCAGCCCACGAGTTTTTAAATACCCCACGGATATACACCACGGAAGCAGGCTGTTGTGTTGGGTGCTCTGCTACACAGACGAACCAACACGGTTGCGGATGGTACAACTCAGTTTTATTACTAACATATATTTACAATGGTAAACTGGTTATTGTGGTTCGATCATAACCCTTGAATCTGTGGACCTATTCCTAACACTATCTTGGAGTTGCACTCAGCACATGGTGGATGTCTGAGTGGCTTGTTGTGAGCTCTGTGCCCTGAGCTGTCTCCTGCTGGAATCTACCGGGAACATAGAACATAGAACATAGAAAATACAGCACAGAACAGGCCCTTCGGCCCACGATGTTGTGCCGAACCTTTGTCCTAGATTAATCATAGATTATCATTGAATTTACAGTGCAGAAGGAGGCCATTCGGCCCTTTGAGTCTGCACCGGCTCTTGGAAAGAGCACCCTACCCAAACTCAACACCTCCACCCAACACCAAGGGCAATTTGGACATTAAGGGCAATTTATCATTGGCCAATTCACCTAACCCGCACATCTTTGGATTGTGGGAGGAAACCGGAGCACTCGGAGGAAACCCACGCAGACACGGGGAGGACGTGCAGACTCCGCACAGACAGTGACCCAAGCCGGAATCGAACCTGGGACCCTGGAGCTGTGAAGCAATTGTGCTATCCACAATGCTACCGTGCTGCCCTTGAGAACAAATAAATCTACACTATATCATTTAACCGTAATCCATGTACCTATCCAATAGCTGCTTGAAGGTCCCTAATGTTTCCGACTCAACTACTTCCACAGGCAGTGCATTCCATGCCCCCACTACTCTCTGGGTAAAGAACCTACCTCTGATATCCCTCCTATATCTTCCACCTTTCACCTTAAATTTATGTCCCCTTGTAATGGTTTGTTCCACCCGGGGAAAAAGTCTCTGACTGTCTACTCTATCTATTCCCCTGATCATCTTATAAACCTCTATCAAGTCGCCCCTCATCCTTCTCCGTTCTAATGAGAAAAGGCCTAGCACCCTCAACCTTTCCTCGTAAGACCTACTCTCCATTCCAGGCAACATCCTGGTAAATCTTCTTTGCACCTTTTCCAAAGCTTCCACATCCTTCCTAAAATGAGGCGACCAGAACTGTACACAGTACTCCAAATGTGGCCTTACCAAAGTTTTGTACAGCTGCATCATCACCTCACGGCTCTTAAATTCAATCCCTCTGTTAATGAACGCGAGCACACCATAGGCCTTCTTCACAGCTCTATCCACTTGAGTGGCAACTTTCAAAGATGTATGAACATAGACCCCAAGATCTCTCTGCTCCTCCACATTGCCAAGAACTCTACCGTTAACCCTGTATTCCGCATTCATATTTGTCCTTCCAAAATGGACAACCTCACACTTTTCAGGGTTAAACTCCATCTGCCACTGCTCAGCCCAGCTCTGCATCCTATCTATGTCTCTTTGCAGCCGACAACAGCCCTCCTTACTATCCACAACTCCACCAATCTTCGTATCGTCTGCAAATTTACTGACCCACCCTTCAACTCCCTCATCCAAGTCATTAATGAAAATCACAAACAGCAGAGGACCCAGAAGTGTCGTGTTCCCCGTTTTATAGTGTGTATGCTATTGCCTGTGATTGGCTGTGGTGTTGTGTGTGTATTGATTGGTCCGTTGATCTGTCCATCAGTATGTATGTGTGTTTGCACCATGATGTTTACCTGAATATCATGACATCCCCCCTTTTTTACAAGAACATGTGCCTATGTGGTTATAAATAGAGATGTGTACTGAGTGCAGCTGAATGTGTGTGTGTGCAATATCTACAGCATGTACATGAGGCTAAACTATATACAAGGGGCGATGTCAGGTGCGACATATCAACGAGGTTGTACCATAAACAAAAGACGGGGAAATGTTGAACGTCAAAACGAACTCCTGTGACGACAAGGAAAAATAGAAACATATTAACACAGTGGTATTATGCATCAGTGAGTTCAATGTTCAAACAGGCTCATAAGTCCAGTCTAGTAGGTGGGCGACGAATTCGGGTTGACCGCCTCAAGGGTGGGTCAGGATCCACCGGCTGAGGAATGGGCCTGGCCACGGGCGACGACAGAATGGGCATGGTGGCAGGAAGCTCCACGAAGTCGACATCAGGAACAACAGGAGGGCGTGGTACCGGTGTAAGTTCCCATAGCGAGCGTGGAAGCAGGTGAAGAGCCCGGCGATTGCGCCTACGAATGGAGCCATCAGGCATGTGAACCAGGAACGAACGGGGAGCCACGCGTCGGAGAACTTCGGAAGGTGCTGAACAGCCACCTTCTGGTAGGTGGATGCGGACGTCGTCTCCAGGCGCCAGGGCGGGAAGATCAGTTGCCCATGTGTCATATGCCATCTTCTGGCGAACGCGCTTCTGTTGCATCCTGTGCAGTACCGGAGCATGGTTGGTTGTGGGAACCAGAATGGATGGCACAGTGGTCCTGAGGGCGCGACCCATCAACAGCTGGGCTGGTGAGAGGCCAGTGGCTAGTGGGGCCGAGCAATAGGCTAGCAGGGCTAGGCAGAAATCCGATCCGGCAGCAGCAGCCTTGCAGAGGAGCCGCTTGACGATGAGAACGCCCTTCTCCGCCTTTCCATTGGACTGGTGGTCTGACCTTCATGGCGTAGAAGGCTGACCATGCTATGAGGTTGGTGGAGGCGCCAGTGTCCAGACGGAATGTTATCGGTGATTGGTTGACCGTTAGGGTGGCACACCATTCATTACCCGGATTGACGCTGTTCACTGGCATCGGCTGGTGGGTCCTGCCTGGAGACATCCAGTTCCTATCAATGACCGCAACACGGAAGGCGTCCCGGTCGTCTGTGTCACTGGTCTGGATATCGTCTGGGCACGACTCGTAGTAAGGAGGCTGAATGGTCCGCATGTCCCTGCGAGGTTGTCGGAATTGAGGAGCATTGGCAGGTTGAGCTTCTCGACAGCAGGCAGCGTAGTGGCCCATCTTGCCACAGCGGAGGCATTGTCGGTTTTTTGCCGGGCATTGCAGCTTTAAATGTGTGGCTCCGCAGTTGCCGCACGTCGTGACGTCATGGCGTTCGTTGCGCCACCGCACATGCGCAGTTCAGTCTTGCATCGAGCGCGCCTGCGCATCATGTCCCTCTGCGTCGACGTCTTTTTTGGCGCGCAGAAACATGGGAGGCCGCGGAAAGCGTGCGAAATGGCCGCCCTCGTCCGGGCCGGGAGGAACTCGATCGCCTGGACCCGTTCGGCCTTGTAGGACGCCTGCCTTGCCGTTCCGGCTGCGTAGGACCCCTGCCACGCCAATTTGGTCGCTTGAAATTGGGAGTAGCGGCTGGTCGCGTTTTCATGAATGACACAGGCTTCGATTGCGGAGGCTAGGGTGAGGCCTTTAATTTTGAGGAGCTGCTGGCGTAGGATGTCCGAGGTGACCCCAAAAACAATCTGGTCCCGAATCATTGAATCGGAGGTGGTGTCGTAACTGCAGGACTGCGCGAGGATACGGAGGTGTGTAAGGAAGGATTGAAAGGGCTCATCCTTACCCTGCAGGCGCTGCTGGAAGAGATACCTCTCGAAACTCTCGTTTACCTCGACGCTGAAGTGTTGGTCGAGTTTGAGAAGGACCGTCTTGTACTTGGTCTTGTCCTCACCTTCCGCGAACACCAGGGAGTTATCGACATGAATGGCGTGTTGCCCTGCCGTGGAGAGGCGGAGGGCGATTTTCCTGGTGTCCGAAGTGCTCTCCCTTTCGTTGGCTTCCAGGAAGAGCTGGAAGCGCTATTTGAACAGCTTCCAATTGACGCCGAGGTTTCCAGCGATTTGTAGCGGCTGCGGTGTGCTGACGGTGTCCATGGCACAGGATGGCAGATTCCTGAGGATTCGTAGGTAGGTCTCACAGTTACCGGGTTGCAATCCTGGTACTATGTTGTGTTGGGTGCTCTGCTACACAGATGAACCAACACAGTTGCGGATGGTACAACTCAGTTTTATTACCAATATATATTTACAATGGTAAACTGGTTATTGTGGTTCGATTATAACCCTTGAATCTGGACCTATTCCTAACACTATCTTGGAGTTGCACTCAGCACATGGTGGATGTCTGCATGGCTTGTTGTGAGCTCTGTGCCCTGAGCTGTCTCCTGCTGGAATCCCCCAGGAAGTGTCGTGTTCCCCGTTTTATAGTGTGTATGCTCTTGCCTGTGATTGGCTGTGGTGTTGTGGGTGTATTGATTGGTCCGTTGATCTGTCCATCAGTATGTATGTGTGTTTGCACCACGATGTTTACCTGAATATCATGACACAGGCCATTCAGCCCAATTAGCCTATGCCAACATTTATGCTTCACTCGAGCCTCCTTCCATCTTTCCACACCTAAATCTACTCTCATAACCCCCTATTCCCTTCTCCTTCATATGCTTGTCTTATCTCCCCTTAAATGCATTGATGCTATGTGCTTCAATTAATCACGGAGGTAGCAAGTTCTGCATTCTCGCCACTGTGAGTAAAGAAATTTCTTCTGAATTCCTTGTTGGATTTCCTGGTGACTATCATGTATTGGTGGCCTCTAGTTAGACTCTATCCTCACAAGTGTGCATATTTTGCTGACAATCTTTGCCATTTTCCACTTTACAAGATGGATTATTCCGCCATTAGCACTGGATTATCTGTTTGTTGCCGTGGCTCTTCCACAATGTTGCACATTATGATTTATCCTTTTTCATTTTCAATCTTTGGAGCGAGACTTAGAGGATAGATTTTCCACAACCGCCGACATGGTAACCTTATTTTGCACCCACCTTGCGAGTAAACGTTGGGAGTGACTCCTCAGTTTTCTAACTCATTCAACGTGCCAGAACATCGATCCTCTTTGGCCATCTATTGTTGCAAGGCTGCAGTTATATTTTGCATTGCATTCCATCATGGTATTTCCATAAGTTAAGAAAAGTACGATAAACAGATCATTATTTCATTAATATTGTAGTTGGACAGTCAAATCTGTTGCGATAGATTAGGGAGCGTTGACAAATTCTCAGGATTAGAATTAAGGTGGCAGTATTACATTAAGGAGTGACACCCAAATGGTAATCATGATGTTGTACCAAACCTGTCAGAAAAAGGTTGGAGAGATAATACGAGTAATAAAAATATGGCTAATGATTACTATGTAATTCCCGAAAGGACACTTCTGTGTGTATGCAATGTTATGCTGACAGGGCATGAAGGAAAGAAATATATGTAGAAGTTCAGCAGACCTGAGAACGTAAGTTAAACAGTATTTAATAAACCAACACCAAGTAAAGGCCGCAACGGGCTTACAGTTCAAATCCCAGCGTGGACTACCGATCACGCCGGTCCCAGATCAGACAGGATTTAGGCGGATTTACAAGCCCCAGCTGGGCCCTTTAGCTGGTGGGTTCATATTCCATGGCCGGGATTCTCCGAAAATGGGGCTATGTCCCCATGCCTGCCAGAAAACGGGCGCAAATCAAAAAGTCCAGAGTGCTTCTCTGGAGTAAAGGGGGATAGCAGGGCCCCGGCGATATGGGACCCTGCACTTCCAGCTGCGGGTCCGTGCATGCGCGCGAAGGCCGTTTTTGCACCGGCCCCAGTGCAACATGGCGGAGCCACACAGCGGGCCAGCGCGGAGGAAGATAGACTCCCCCCCTGCCCCCCCCGGATCGCGCGCGCCCGCTGATTGGTAGCCCCCGATCGCGGGCCTGTCCGTCGTGGAGGGCCCCCCTGGGGTCTGATCGCCCCCCCCCCCCCCCCACCAGGATGGCCAGCGCGACCGCGAGTCCAAGCTCCCGTCGGGTGGAACCAGGTTGGAACAGCGCCGGCGAAACTCGGCCGGAACTCGGCTGATCGATCGCGGAGAATTGCCGCAGGGGCCTCTTTCAACAGCCCCCGACCGGCACCACTTCGACCGTGCGCTCGCGGCTGGCGGGGTTTCTCCGGTCCGCGGAGAATCGCGCCCTGGCACCGTGGGTCTGAGACCCCATCTCCGCCCCGCGCCAAGCGCAATTTCAGCACGGAGAATCCCGACCCACGAGTCCCAGGAGGAGATCAATTGAGGTCTCCCTGTGGGTCCTATAAGGGTTATTGTAAGAACTTAAACATTTGTTTCTCTTCCATTTTTTCTTGTATGCTTTTTTAAGAAGGACAAATGTCTAGACTGATAAAATAGCTGACCACATGATGGTGATTCTCGAAGTTTCTGAGCAGTTTAAAAATGGACAAAGGCTAACTCATCAAACTCCTGGAATATCACACTCCTTGCATTGTATTAACATCCCAGCCTGGGGCGGCACGGTGGCGCAGTTGTTAGCACTGCTGCCTACGACGCTGAGTACCCAGGTTCAATCGCAGCCCCGGGTCACTGTCTGTGTGGTGTTTGCATATTCTCCCCGTGTCTGCGCGGGTTTCACCCCCACAACCCAAAAATGTGCAGGTTAGGTGGATTGGCCACGCTAAAATTGCCCCTTAATTGGAGACATAAGACATTTAAACGCACAATCCAGGCTGGAACTGTCAGGAGTGCAGATTTTCTGATGACACATTAAACCGCAACCCGGTCTGTCATTGCAGCCGAACATAAAAGATCCTTGAATTGGATTCAAAGAAAAGCGGGCATTTCTCACGCTGTCTTGGCCAATATTTATCCTCAACTAACATCAGAGGCCGAAAACAGAGGCTTCTTTAGGGGCTTGTTTAGCACACTGGGCTAAATAGCTGGCTTTTAAAGCAGACCAAGGCAGGCCAGCAGCACGGTTCAATTCCCATACTAGCCTCCCTAAACAGGCGCCAGAATGTGGCGACTAGGGGTTTTTCACAGTAACTTCATTAAAGCCTACTTGTGACAATAAGCGATTTTCATTTTCATTTTTTTCATTAAAACAGATTATTTGTTTGTCATCTCTCAATTCCCATACTAGCCTCCCTAAACAGGCGCCAGAATGTGGCGACTAGGGGTTTTTCACAGTAACTTCATTAAAGCCTACTTGTGACAATAAGCGATTTTCATTTTCATTTTTTTCATTAAAACAGATTATTTGTTTGTCATCTCATTGTGGGATCCTGCTGTGCTTGCTGCTGTTTATCCCTATATCACAGCATGGACAATGGACCCAATTCTAACTCTGCTCAAGTTGATGGGCTTGAATAATTTTAAATCTCGGCCTAAATTTCAAAAATACTTAATTAACGTTTGAGAACTTTGGGGTGTCTTGTGTTATGGAAGGCGCAACACAAAGGCATTTCATCTTCAGAATTACCTTTGATTGAATGCATGTTTAGAATTTATTTATTCTTCACTGCTGTACTCTTCCCCTTGGGGAATGGCTTCAAGAACAACTGGCAACTTCTCAGCTATTTCTCCCATTATTGGTTTAAAATTTATCATGCACAAAATGGGTCGATGTCTGGGCTGAATATTCATCAGACTGAAACTCGAGCTATACACCAATGGACAAATTTATTAAACAGGTAAAGGAACAAGTATTCAATTCAAACAGTGCAGCAATAACAGTTACAACTTTTACTACCCTTCTCGAAATGTCAAAGCAAAAGACCCTTCTGCTACATGATAAGTGTGTCCAAACAGTACCACAGATGTGCTGATGTAGCACAGTGTCTCTACTGACATCTGAGTGTAAAATCAGTCCTAGATATACTGCTCACAGTCCTTCTGGGCGGCACGGTAGCTCAGTGGTTAGCACTGTTGCTTCGCAGCGCCAGGGTCCCAGGTTTGATTCCCGGCTTGGGTCACTGTCTGTGCGGAGTCTACACGTTCTCCCCATGTCTGCATGGGTTTCCTTCGGGTGCTCCGGTTTCCTCCCACAAGTCCCGAAAGATGTGCCTGTTAGGTGAATTGGACATTCTGAATTCTCCCTCAGTGTACCCGAACAGGCGCCGGAATGTGGCGACTAAGGGATTTTCACTGTAACGTTGCAGTGTGAATGTAAGCCTACTTGTGACAATAATAAGGATTATTATTATTGTTGAAAAAAGGAACACAAAATCTGTATCTATCATTTTTTTAAAAACATTTTAATAAATTAGGAGTATCCAATAATTTTTTTTCCAATTAAGGGCCAATTTAGTGTGGCCAATCCACCTCCCCTACACATCTTTGGGTTGTGGGTGTGAGGCCCACACAGACATGGGGAGAATGTGCAAACTCCACACAGACAGTGACCCGGGGCCGGGGTCGAACCCAGGTCCTCAGCGCCATGAGGCGGCAATGTCAACCACTGTGCCACCATGCCGTCCAGCTGTATCTATCATAACAACAAGATTGACCACAATATTCAAACTGCCAATGCTCGAGGACCAAGTCTTTACCTCCTGTCGGTCTATAGATTTAAATACGAACATTAGAATGTTAGAGCAGGACTCGGCTGTTCAGGTCTTTGAACCTGCTCCACCATTCAATACAATCATTGCTGATCAGCAACTCCACCTTCCCACACTATCCTCATATTTCTTAATTCCCTTGGTAACCAAATATCTATAAATCCCAGTCTTGAATATACTCAAAAGACTGAGCATCTAGAGCCCTCTAGGGTAGAGAATGCCAAAGAATTACAATCCTTTTCGTGAAGAAATGTCTATTAATCTTAGTCTTAAATAGGTAGCCCCTTATTTGGAGACGATGCCACCTGGTTCTACATGCTCCATACAAGGAAAGCATTCTCCCCGCATCTACTCCATTCTTCAAACTTCTAAATTCTTCGGAATATTGGTCTCATGTACTCAATCTCTTCTGATAGGAAAATCAAGTCAATACAGGAATCAATCTAGTGATTTTTTTTTGTTGAGCTCCCTCTTAAGGCAGGTCAAGACTGCATACAATTGCGAATAGAATAGCTTAGTCATTTAAGAATAATTAATCGACTGTTTTCAAGCGAGTCCCCATCAATAGAAAACAGATGGAAAATAGGAAAAGGCCATAAGTGAAATGTGGGGTTTTAGATTTCTCCCTCCTTCCAGTTGTCTCCCTTTATTAGTGTGAAATGTGTAGGAATGAGCACGTTCAATATTTCAAAAGTAACATACTCATTAGCTTACAATGCAGGAATGGTGCATGGAGTGTTCAATTAACCCTATGATTACTACATCAGTGGTAGATTAACATATATATTGGATTGATGAGAAATCCCATTGATCAAGGAAACAAAGCTTCTCGTTGTGCCGGCCAGGCCACAGGAGATGCCAGAAAAAAAAATTCTGAACTTTTTAACTGTTTATTGAGATGAATAATAAGATTTTCACTATTAGCTTACTGATTGGTGTTACAGCTTCAAACAGTTGAACTATCTTAGCAGAGTTGAAATATATGTCTGCAACAGGTACTTCAATTAATCATTCATGGGTCTTAAGGTTTTTTTAAGAATTTAGGACATGTCTTTTCAAGATATAATCAAATAGTTCTGACTCCATTGAACAAAAATGTGATTTTTGGATAGATAAGCCGCTTGGACAAGAAACGCTAATTCAGTGATACTGTCCGGTCTTAAGTGCTAATGCATACTTTCCTTAACTAGTTGCGGGGGTTTTCCAAGACTTGACTGGACTGACTGAGACAGTGCTGCTGGGATTGCCATCAAAAGGGTTGTGGTACCATGCTGATGTTGCTCGTAACTGATGTTGTTGCTGCAATTTTTGAGAGGTAAATATGTAAATCAAGAATCAGTGCCTTTCATGACCTCTGACGTCTCAAAATACTTTACAATCAATGAATTACTTTTGAAGTGTAGTCACTGTTGTAACACAGCAGCCAATTTGTGCACTGCGAGGTTGCAGAAACAGTAAAGGTAGCGTGTTTCAGTCATGTTGGTTGAAAGATATTGGCCAGGGCGCTAGGGAGAACTTTCCTGCACTTATTCGGAATAGTGCCATGGGATCTTTTATGTTTATCTGAGAGAGCAGATGGGGCCTTGGTTTAACATGCTGTCAGATGTGCACAGAACGTCCTTGGTCCTGCACTGATGTGTCAACCTAGATCTTGTGCTGCAGCATCTGCAGTGGGACTTGAACTGACAACCTTCTGGCTCACAAATGATAGTGCTTTCACTGAGCCACGGCTAACACTGTAAATGCTCATCAGTTTCAGCAGCTTGTTTCATGCAAAGGACCAGGTGCAATCCAATTTCCCATGAATTCCACCCCCCCCTCCTTTTCAATGAGATGTTCTCGAATGGAAGACCCCTTCTGATTTAAAACAGTATGTCTTCCTGAGAAATGTTTGGCAGTACCCTTTTTCGACTTGATTGCCAAGATAAAATGCTGCAAGCCGAATCCAAGGCCTGAAGGTGAAGAGCCTCTTGCTTGTAGTGAAAATGGAGGATGCCTGGTGCAATGTATGTTGTGGCTGTGACCCCAAGATAGAATTCTGTGCTCCAAGATTACTGACAGCCGTACTGGTTTACCCCCTCTTAGTCACACTGTTACACAAAGATGGTGTGCAGATGTGAGGGATCTGATCGAGGCTTAACTATGTGGCTGCATCCTGATAGAAAGGTGGCAATTCGGCAAGTGAATGGGATAATGACCATGGCACTGTTCGTCATTCATTCATCGAGTCTTGGCAATTGACTACATGACTGAAAAATATAGTGGGGGCAAAATGATGCCATCTCCATAGCTGTGTTGTGAGCGCCCACTCCATGGACCTGAATCAGTACAGTCTACTGTGAACAGGCAGCAACAATTGTACTTTCATTCCACAGTCAGCTAACAGTTGGACAACATTTACAGAATTTCCATTCAGCTGACAAGTCAATGATGTCTCCTCCAAGGCACAGGAAGAGTTACCCATGGATGCATGACCAACCACTCAAATGAGCCTTTCTGAGGGCCCACCTTCTATCCGCTTCTGAAACACCGAGTGCTCCCTGCCTCTGACCCCTCACGACCTCCAGGGCCGGTCACCCTGACTCCTCATGTGGCTCACTCCCTCTGGGCTGAAAATCTAATGTTCAGTCAGACATTTTTAAAAATTGGGTTCGCGGAGCTTGGAAATTCTCCTGACGCTGCACACCCGAGGTATGGCCGAAAATCTAGGCCTAACTGTGTCTCTTCTGCACATAGACAGTGATGGATGATAGCAGAATAGCTTTCAAACCAGCAGGGAACTAGCATTCATGAGTCAACGATTCAACTAAAACTGGTTCTCTTGTCACAAAACCATGGGTCTATGATTCGGCTGCTGGGTTAAGGGAACTAGATTTAGTTGTATAAATAGAGACAGCCAGCTCCTGGGTAATTGTACCCAAAATGCAAACTGAGTAAACAACAGCATAAACGTGTCTAATGACACAAAGTTTTTTTTCGACTTTATATGGAAGGGAGAAACGGGTTTGTCAGGTTTATTCCTAACAATAGGGCAGCATGGAGGCTCAGTGGTTAGCACTGCTGCCTCACAGTGCCAGGAAAGTGGGTTTGATTCTGACCTTGGGCGGCTGTGTGTAGTTTTCACATTCTCCCCATTTCTGCGTGGGTTTCCCCCGGGTGCTCCGGTTTCCTCCCACAGTCCAAAGATGTGCAGATTAGGTGGATTGGCCATGATAAATTGCCCCTTAGTGTCCAAAATTGCCCTGAGTGTTCAAAAAGTTAAATGGGGTTACTGGGTTATGGGGATAGAGTGGAGGGGGTGGGCCTAACTGGAGTGCTCTTTCAGAGGGTCGGTGCAGACATGATGGGCCGAATGGCCTCCTTCTGCATTGTAGTTATTCTATGAATCTTAAACATATTTAGAAATATCTAGCTACCTTTGAAAAATCTCCAAATATAATCACTCCTTGCAACAGTGTAAAATGAGTGATATCAAATTGGCAAACCACGGGGCAGCACGGTGTCGCAGTGGTCAGCACTGCTGCCTACGCCGCTGAGGACCCGGGTTCGATCCCGGCCCCGGGTTATTGTCCATGTGGAGTTTGCGCATTCTCCCCATGTCTGCGTGGGTCTCACCCCCACAACCCAAAGATGTGCAGGGTAGGTGAATTGGCCACGCAAAATTACCCCTTAATTGGACAAAAATAATTGGGTGCTCTAAATTTATTTTTTTGAATTGTCAAACCACTTTGTCTTATACTTTGAATTTTTGCTGTGCTATTATATCATGTCAAAATAGGAATGTAGTAACATGACTGTCATTCAGCCCCTTAAGTTGCCGCCCAAGTGGATAGAGTCATGAAGAAAGTGTTAGCATAGAAAAATGTGTTAGCATTTATTAACAGGGGGATTGAGTTTCAGAGCCGTGAGGTTATGCAGCAACTGTACAAGACCTTGGTTAGACCACATTTGGAGTATTGTGTGCAGTTCTGGTCACCTCATTATAGGAAGGATGTGGAAGCATTGGAAATGGTGCAAAGGAGAATTACCAGGATGCTGCCTGTATTGGAGGGTAGGTCTTATGAGGAAAGGTTGAGGGAGCAAGAGCTTTTCTCATTGGAGCGAAGGAGGATGAGAGGTGACTTAATTGAGGTGTATAAGATGATGAGAGGGATAGATAGAGTGGACGTTCAGCAACTTTTTCGTCGGGTGGATGTAGCTGTTACAAGGGGGCATAACTATAAAATTCATGGTGGAAGATATAGGAGGGATGTCTGAGGTAGCTTCTTTACTCAGAGAGTGGTTGGGACGTGGAACGCACTCCCAGCTATGGTAGTGGAGTCGGACACTTAAGGAACTTTAAAGCGGTTATTGGATAGGCATATGGAGTGCACTAGAATGATTGGGAGTAGGTTGATTTGATCGTAGTTTCAGACTACTTCGGCACAACATCGTGGGCCGAAGGGCCTGTACTGTGCTGTACAGTTCTATGTTCTATGAGTCTGATCCACCATTCAATTAGATCTTGACTGACCTAGCCCACTGTGTTAAAAACAATACCTGACATCAATCCTAAATTTACCTTTCACTTATTTATGCCTCCTTGACCTACATTTGCAGCTTCCGTTGAGATATTGCCCTAGATTTAGCTTTTCTGTGGAGTTCTACAACTTGTATACTTCTGTTAGTTCTCCTTGCAATCACCTCATTACTGAGAGCTCTTTCCAGTAAATTAATCCACAATACAACAGATCAACGACAATAACACTGCAGACATCCATACATAATACTCAGGATTATGATATCTTTATAGCAAATCCAATTCCACCTCGGGTATTATACTTAAGTGAACAAAGAACAAAGAAAAGTACAGCACAGGAACAGGCCCTTCGGCCCTCCAAGCCCGTGCCGACCATGCTGCCCGTCTAAACTAAAATCTTCTACACTTTCTGGGTCGGTATCCCTCTATTCCCATCCTATTCATGTATTTGTCAAGATGCCCCTTAAATGTCACTATCGTCTCTGCTTCCACCACCTCCTCCGGCAGCGCATTCCAGGCACCCACTACCCTCTGTGTAAAACAATTACCTCGTACATCTCCTCTAAACCTTGCCCCTCGCACCTTAAACCTATGCCCCCAAGTAATTGACCCCTCTGCCCTGGGGACAAGCCTTTGAGTATCCACTCTGTCTATGCCCCTCATAATTTTGTAGACCTCTATCAGGTCGCCCCTCAACCTTCATCGTACCAGTGAGAACAAACCGAGTTTATTCAACTGCTCTTCATAGCTAATGCCCTCCATACCAGGCAACATCCTGGTAAATCTCTTCCGCACCCTCTCTAAAGCCTCCACATCCTTCTGGTAGTGTGGCGACCAGAATTGAACACTATACTCCAAGTGTGGCCTAACTAAGGTTCTATACAGCTGCAACATGACTTGCCAATTCTAATACTCAATGCCCCGGCCAATGAAGGCAAGCATGCCGTATGCCTTCTTGACTACCTTCTCCACCTGTGTTGCCCCTTTCAGTGACCTGTGGACCTGTACACCTATATCTCTCTGACTTTCAATACTCTTGAGGGTTCTACCATTCACTGTATATTCCCTACCTGCATTAGACCTTCCAAAATGCATTACCTCACATTTGTCCGGATTAAACTCCATCTGCCATCTCTCCGCCCAAGTCTCCAAACAATCTAAATCCTGCTGTATCCTCTGACAGTCCTCATCGCTATCCGCAATTCCACCAACCTTTGTGTCGTCTGCAAACTTATTAATCAGACCAGTTACATTTTCCTCCAAATCATTCACGTAGACTACGAACAGCAAAGGTCCCAGCACTGATCCCTGCAGAACACCACTAGTCACAGTCCTCCAATTAGAAAAGCACCCTTCCATTGCTACTCTCTGCCTTCTATGACCTAGCCAGTTCTGTATCCACCTTGCCAGCTCACCCCTGATCCCGTGTGACTTCACATTTTGTACCAGTCTACCATGAGGGACCTTGTCAAAGGCCTTACTGAAGTCCATATAGACAACATCCACTGCCCTATCTGCATCAATCATCTTTGTGACCTCTTCGAAAAACTCTGTCAAGTTAGTGAGACACGACAGACCCTTCACAAAACCGTGCTGCCTCTCACTAATATGTCCACTTGCTTCCAAATGGGAGTAGATCCTGTCTCAAAGAATTCTCTCCAGTAATTTCCCTACCACTGACATAAGGCTCACCGGCCTGTAGTTCCCTGGATTATCCTTGCTACCCTTCTTAAACAAAGGAACAACATTGACTATTCTCCAGTCCTCCGGGACATCACCTGAAAACAGTGAGGATCCAAAGATTTCTGTCAAGGCCTCAGCAATTTCCTCTCGAGCCTCCTTCAGTATTCTGGGGTAGATCCCATCAGGCCCTGGGGTCTTATCTACCTTAATATTTTTCAAGATGCCCAAGACCTCGTCTTTTCGGATCTCAATGTGACCCAGGCTATCTACATACCCTTCTCCAGACTCAACATCCACCAATTCCTTCTCTTTGGTGAATACTGATGCAAAGTATTAATTTAGTATCTCGCCCATTTCCTCTGGCCCGACACATAGAATCGCTTGCCTATCCTTCAGTGGGCCAACCCTTTCCCTGGCTACCCTCTTGCTTTTTATGTATGTGTAAAAAGCCTTGGGATTTTCCTTAACCCTATTTGCCAATGACTTTTTGTGACCCCTTCTAGCCCTCCTGACTCCTTGCTTAAGTTCCTTCCTACTTTCCTTATCTTCCGCACAGGCTTCGTCTGTCCCCAGCCTTCTAGCCCTGACAAATGCCTCCTTTTTCTTTTTGACGAGGCCTACAACATCTCTCGTTATCCAAGGTTCCCGAAATTTGCCGTGTTTATCCTTCTTCCGCACAGGAACATGCCGGTCCTGAATTCCTTTCAACTGACGTTTGAAAGCCTCCCAGATGTCAGATGTTGATTTACCCTCAAACATCTGCCCCCAATCTAGGTTCTTCAGTTCCCGCCTAATATTGTTATAATTAGCCGTCCCCCAATTTAACACATTCACCCTAGGACCAATCTTATCCTTGTCTAGAGGCACTTTAAAACTTACTGAATTATGGTCACTGTTCCCGAATGCTCCCCTACTGAAACTTCTACCACCTGGCCAGGCTCATTCCCCAATACCAGGTCCAGTACAGCCCCTGAATGCTTTCCCATACACATTCAAACAGGTGTGTTGGAATTGCAGAGGTCATCAGTATGAAATGGACTTGTGAAGTGAAGAAGAGCTGTTCAGGTAATACAGATTTTTTTTCTTAAATTAAGAGTTTTGTTTCTCAGTCAGTCTTTTAACACCTGGCCCTGATTGCACACACGCATTTGCCACAACACAGCACCGCCCTCAGAAGTTGCCCTCAGAACTCAATTACCTTGAGTCCAAACTGTCTTCGGTTCCTGTTTGACGCTGGCAAAGGTGAGCAAGAGTTAACACAGGGACACCAGCAAAGGGGCAGTGTGTAAGTGGCTGGCCAACTCTAAACAGAAGGGGAAAACAGAACGGAAAGTAAAAATTGCAAATGGAAAAGACATCAACACTCGTGCTGAATTAGAGAGGCGTCTGAATCATCAAAAGTCAAGAAAATGTTTAGGTGAAGGACCAACCCAGATGTTAAAATATTTTTTTCTTTTAAGGTTGAGATCCGAAAATAAATATCCATTAGAATTTGGTGCACAGGAACAAACAATTTGATCACACGTTATGCTCCATACAAACCTCTTGTCGCTCTTTTTACTTCACCTCATCTTATAGAATCATAGAATTTACAGTGTAGAAGGAGGCCATTTGGCCCATCGAGTCTGCACCGGCTCTTTGAAAGAGCACCCTACCAAGCCCACACCTCCACCCTATCCCCATTACCCAGTAACCCCACCCAATACTAAGGGCAATTTTGGACACTAAGGGCAATTTAGCATGGCCAATCCACCTAACCTGCACATCTTTGGACTGTGGGAGGAAACTGGAGCACCCAGAGGAAACCCACGCAGACACGGGGAGAACGTGCAAACTCCGCACAGACAGTGACCCAAGCCGGGAATCGAACCTGGGACCCTGGAGCTGTGAAGCAATTGTGCTAACCACTATGCTACCATGCTGCCCTAAACATAACCTTCTCTTATCAACACCTTATCAACATAACCTTCTCTTCCTTTCTTCCTCACTGGGTGGGACAACAGTGACACAGTGGTAATATCGCTGGACTAGTAACCCATAGGTCTAGACTAATGCTCTGGGGCACCTGGTGGAATTTAATTTCAATTAATAAATCTGGAATTGAAAGCTAGTCTCAGTAATAATGACCGTGTAACTATCATCGATTATCATTAAAACTCATACGGTTCAGTAATGTCCTTTAGGGATGAAAATCCGCATTCCATACCTGGTGTGGCCTACATGTGACTCCAAACGCACTGCAATGTGGTTGACTCATAACTGCCCTCTGAAATGGCCTAGCTAGCCACTCAGCTCAAGGTCAATTAGGCATGGGAACAGACTCTGGCCTTGTTGGCGACACCCATCTACCGTGAAAGAATAAAGAACACAAACTACACTTTTCTAGCTTCCCTTCAATGGACCTATGCTATTCACTTAAACACAGCATGTGAAATGAAATGAAAATTTCAGCATGTGGTAGCGAGTTCCATGTTCTCACCAGTCTGAGTAAAGGACTTTTTCCTGAATTCCTTATTGTATTTATTCATGACCATCTTAATGTTTATGGCTACTAGCTTTGGACTCCCCGCACAGGTAGAAACATTTCCGTTATGCCTGCCCTATCAATGTTAAAGAATTTTATCAGATCACCTCTCAACCTCCTCTGTTCTAGAGAAAAAACTTTAGACTTTGAAGTCTTTCCTGATAGTTACAGCTTCTCCATTTTGATATCATCCTTGTAAAGTTATTTGGCACTGTTTGTGTTGTTATCTCCTCAACCATCTTTGGCCATAAGTGGTTGATCCTTATGTGAATGATCCATATCAGCCTCCTGATGTCCCCAGAATCACAGATGAAAGTCTTCAGCCAATTCGATTCACTCTGCATGATACCAAGAAATTACTGAATGCACTGGATACTACAAAGGCCCTGACAATATTCCGGCAAGAGCACTGAAGTCTTATGTTCCAGATCAAGCCACATCCCTAGCCAAGCTGTCCCAGTACAGCTACAACACTGACATCTACCCGAAAATGTGGAAGATTGCCAAGTTATGGTGGGTCCACAAAAAACAGGACAAATCCAAACAAGCCAATTACCGGCCAAAAATCAGTGTCCTCTTGATAATCAGTAAAGTGATGGAAGGGATCATCAATAATGCTATAAGTGGCACTTACACAGCAATAACCTGCTCACTGATGCTCAGTTTGGGTTCCGTTACTGAGCTCCTGGCTTCATTACAGCGTTAGTCTAAACATGGACAAAAGAGCTAAACTCAAGGGGTGAGGTGAGAGTGACTGCCCTTGACATCAAGGCAGCATTTGACTGAGTATGGCATCAAAGAACCATTGCAAAACTGGAGTCAGGGGGGAAAGCTCTCAGCTGATTGAAATCATACCTGGCACAAAGAAAGATGGTATAGTTGTCATGATTAGAGTCAATCATTTTAGCTCCACGACATCACTTCAGGAGTTCTTCAGGCCAGTGTCCTCGACCCAACCATTTCAGCTGCTTCATCAATGACCTTCCCTCCATTATAAGGTCAGAAGTGGGGATGCTCGCAGATGACTACACAATGTTCAGCACCATTAAAACTCCTCATATACTGAAGCTGTCCATGTCCAAATGCATCAAGACGTGGACAATATCCTGGTTTGGGCTGATAAGTGGCAAGTAGCATTTTTGTCACATAAGTGTCAGGCAATGACCATCTTCCCATGACATTCAGTGGCATTGCCATCTCTAAATCCCCCATTATCAACATCCCAAGAGTTACCATTGACCAGAAATTGGACCAGCCATATAAATACTGTGGCTATAAGAGAAAGTCAGAGGCTAGGAAACCTGCAGCAAATAACTTTCCTAGACTCCCCAAAGCCTGTCCATCTACAAGGCACAAGTCAGGAATGTGATGGAGTACTCTCCACTTGCCTGGATGAGTGAAGCTTCAAAAGCACTCGAGAAGCTCAACACCATCCAAGACAAAGTAGCCCACTTGGTTGGCACCCATCACCACAATCAATTCTCATACCTCCCTCACCGATGCACAGTTGCAGCAGTGTGTACCATCGACAAGATGCGCTGCACTACGCACCAAGGCACCCTTGACAGCACCTTCTAAACCTGCGATCTCTACCACCTGAAAGGATAAGGGCAACACGTGCTTGGGAACACCACAAACCTGCAAGTTCCCCTCCAAGCCAAAAACACCATCCTGACTTGCAACTGTACCATCTTTCCTTCACAGTTGTTGGGTCAAAGTTGAAGCGCCCTTCCTACTAGCACTGTGGGTGTGCCACATGGACTTCAGTAGCTCAAGAAGATAGCTCACCACCACCTTCTAAAGGGAATTAGGAATGGGCAATAATTGTTGGCCGAGCCAGCGACGCCCACATCCCATGAAAGATTTCAGAATAACTCAACTTAATTTGCTTTTCCGTTTTCCCCATGTTTGCAGGTCTTTCTGTGTCTTTCTATCTTTCCTTGAATGTGCACCGAATCTCTAATGTTTTCTTCAAGAGTGAAATGGTTCATTTTGGCAGGAAGAATGAAGAGCCAATGTAAAAAGAGGAGTTCAATTCCTAAGGGGGTGCAGGAGCACAGGGATCTGGGGGGGAAGGGGGGGGGTGTACATATATGTGCACAAATTATTGAAGGTGCCCGGGCAAGTTGAGAAAGTATAATAAAGCATACAGGATCCTGCACTTGAAACATAGAGACATAATATAAAAATAAGAAAGTTATGATCAAACTGTATAAAGCATTGGTTTGGACTCAGCTGGAGTATGTTGTTTAGTTGTCAGCATCGCACTTTCGGAGGGATGTGAAAACATCAGAGAAGGCGCAGAAATGGTTCACGAGAATTTTTTGTTGGCTTGGAAACCTCAATTATGTGGACAGGTTGGGGAAGGTAGTTCTGTTCCCCTTGGAGAAGAGAAGATTAAGAGGAGATTTGATAGAGGTTTTCAAAATCATGAGGTGTGGACAGAGGAGATAGAGAGAAACTATCCCTGTTGTTGGGAGGAGTGAGAACTAGAAGACATCAATGTAAGGTGATGGGCAAAATCTTTTTTTTTGCACAGCCCATTGTTTGGATCTGGAATGCACTGGCGAAGAGTGAGGTGGAGTCCAATTCTTTGTACAAATCTTTGTATTCAGAGGATGATTGGATAATTATCGGAAGAGAAAAGTTTATGTGCCTATAGGGAGAAGGAGGTGAAGTGGGATCAGTTGCCCCTGTGGAGACTGGGCACAGACTTGATAGGCTTAATGGCCTCTTTCTGTGCTTTATCCATTCTATGACTGTATGATTCAGTGAAATTTGTTCCTCTTTATTTCTCTTGATTACTCTTAAGTTCTTTCTTGCTCACAGTGCCGCTCATCTTGTCAAGCTGGCGCTGAAGCACAGAATGACATGACAGTGGGTCTGCCTTGGCATTTGCAATGTCTCTGAAAGCGATTGCCTGGGTAAGTCTCGTCTCCATCTGTTGCTGCCTATCGGGAGTGATACTGGCAGGGAGCAGACTGTAGCTCATGGAGAGAAGTCACTGAGCTGGTGGGGTTGAGGCCAATAGGGAATCAGCAGGAGGGAAGTTTGCGCAGTGTATGAAACGAGGCAGTAGAGAATGCACATTTCAGCAGGACGGCAGGTCAGCAGAAGTGGGGTGGAATAGGTTTCACCAGGGCGTTCCTCCCAGACCGAAGCTTCACTTTGGACTCCCCTCGCCACTTTTGACACATTGACCATTGTGTTATAATGACAGCTTCCTACAGCGCAAACAGTAATTACAGTCTGTGAGTTTGTGTGGCAACATCACATTTTTCTATTCTCAGCCGTCAAAGACATGAATCTATTGTAGTGATCTGTCTAATAAAGCAATTTGCCTTATTGTGCAGTAATAACTATGTGCGCAAAAAAATTACATCTACAAATTACAAAGTGGGATAAGGTAAGTGTTCATTACTTTCTGGTGATATTTCTTAATTATAGGCTGATTGTTAAACACATCCAATCCAAATCTCTCCCACAGTAGTGTACCATTCATTCCTTTTGTTCCCCCTCTGTTGTGCATTGTGTCATTTAATCTGTTCTCCAGATGTTGCATTGATACGATTTGTTGTTTGAGGATTTTGTCCTCGTGACTTTCACTGCCTTCCTTGCATTTTTTTTAAAAATATTTTTATTCGGATTTTCATTTTATAATTGTGCAGAACAAGGCAGAATAAAACATCGGTACAAACATAAAACCCCGAAACATAGCCTACCCCTCCCACAACCTAACAGGCAAATATCTGTATTTTGTCGCTTGCGGTCCCCCATTTGTGCCCTTCCTGTCACTGTTCTGGACATTCTTCCT
The DNA here is from genome assembly GCF_047496885.1 of Scyliorhinus torazame. Taxonomy (NCBI): domain Eukaryota; kingdom Metazoa; phylum Chordata; class Chondrichthyes; order Carcharhiniformes; family Scyliorhinidae; genus Scyliorhinus; species Scyliorhinus torazame. The sequence continues at coordinate 116,234,863 of NC_092720.1, read as the reverse complement.
GGGATGTCCTCTCTTCTCGCAAGCACTTTTGGCCCCTCTACCCTACTTCCCCTGTGTTCTGGATTGTGTCTTCTTCTTCCCCTTCTTAGATCCCTTCGCCCCCCCCCCCCCCTCCCTACACCCCACCCCGCGCACCCCCCCCCCCCCCACCCCCGGCTTCCGCTGCCCCCCCCCCCCCTCTCCTCTGTCTATTTCAGTCTCCCCATTCCCTTATTGGCTGCTAGTTATGAACAGGTCCACAAACACATTGGTGAATTGCTTCCATGTTTTGTGGAAGCCCTCTTCAGACCCTCTGATGGCAAATTTTATTTTTTCCAATTTGAGGAATTCGGCTAGGTCAGACAGCCAGTCTGCGGCCTTAGCTGGCGCTGATGATCTCCAGCCGAGCAGGATTCCCCGGTGGGCGACTAGGGAGGCAAAAGCTAGGGTGTCTTCCCCTCTCCCTGTGAAGAGTTCTGGCAGTTCTGATACCCCGAAGACTGATACTTTTGGGCACGGCTCCAACCTCACCCCCACAACGTGGCCTTGAAGAAGGCAATCCAGTACCCAAACAGTCTGGGACATGACCAGAACATGGCCGGGCCTATCTGGCACCGTTCGCATTTGTCCTCCACCTCCGGGAAGATCCCACTTATGCATGTTTTTATCAATTCTGTCCTGTGCACCACCTTTCGCTGCAAGAGGCTCACCCCTGCAGTTGAGGAGGTGAAGTTTACCCTGTGCAGTGCCTCGATCCAGAGACCACCCTATTTCCATGCTTAGTTCTTCCCATTTTTCTCTTGTCTCATCCAGTAGTGACATTGTTTCCTCCAGTAGTTGTTCCGATATGTCAGCACAGTTACCGTCCCCTAGCTCACTTGTGGTAATGAGTCTGTCCAGCAGGGTCTCTCCTGGTCATTTGAGGAATGTTGCTGTTTCCTTGAGGAGGAAGTTCCTCAGTTACATGAATCGCAACTCGTTCCCTTTTGGGAGCTGGAGCTTGTACATCAGTTCCACCAGGGTCGTTAACCTGCAGCCTATATACAGGTCCCAACCGTCAGTGTCCCCGGTCCTGTCAAGTGCCACCGGGGTGAATTTAAGATTCTTACAGATGGGACCATGGCGGACATTGCTAGCAATAGTGTTGTCTTAGTTGGTTCCACGCTCTGAGCATGGCCAATACCACCAGATTTCTTGAGTGTTTGGCTGGGATGAACGGAGAGCGGCAGGGCGTTCCAGGTGGGGGAGAGTGGGGGGCGGGGGGGGAATCAATGGGGGATTGGACAGCCCGGGGTGGGAGCCACCACAATTTGTCAATCTAACTTACTCTCCCAATTCCTTCCAGATATTGAATGCTATAGCAGGAATATTGGATGAGAACCTGCCCTAGTGGTGCTGTTGGTAGTCCGGGCGGACAGGCGCCGGAGTTGGAGGCAGCAGCAACAATGTCTGCAGGTGCTTGAGGCATGGCCCACATGCCAAATCCCGCCCCTCACCCTGAGGACCTGGCCGCCCATCAGGCCATGGAGAGGCTGAGAGAAGGATGCCAGCGATGGCCTAGGGTGTACAGGCCACGCTGGGCGTTCGAGCAGATGACGGACAGCGTGTGCCTCAGGAGGTTCTGCCTCAACAAGGAGATAGTGTCGGACTCCAGGGCTCGAGCGGGGACCTGTGTGTTATCTCAGGTCACGGATGCCCTGTATGCCTGGGCGGAAAACTATAATCTTTGACATGGACCAAGCCCAACAAGATGCCTGGGGTCAGGTTTCTCCGCCATCATGGGATGCCCCAGGTTCAGCGGGTAGTAGATGCCACACATGTTGCCCTGTGTTAACAGAAAGGAGTTTCACTCACTGAACATACAGCTCATGTGCGACCACCAGATGAGATAATGCATGTGTGTGCTTGCTTTCTGGGAGTGTCCATGACAGCTACATTCTGGGGCAGTCGGTCATCCCCGCCCTCTTCAAGGGCCAACCCAAGATGGACGGCTGGTTCTTGGGGGATAGCCAGGACCTGGCTAATGACACCATCATGGAGGCCGGTGACTCAAGCAGCAACCCAATACAACGAGGCCCATGCAGCTACCCGGACTGCCATTGAGCTGTGCATCGGACTCCTCAAGATGCGGTTCCGACGTCTCGACCGTTCCAGTGATGCACTCCAGTACACCGCCCGGAGGGTCACCCGCTTTGTGATGGTCTGCTGTGCCCTCCACAACGTCACACAGCAGTGTGATGATGAACTGGAGGTTGGTGATGAGGAATATGTGGTCACCTCCGAGGACGAGGGTGATGAGGTGGCACCGGACCACTAGGAGTGGTAGGATGAGACCGGGGAGGAACCTGAGGACCAGTCGTAGGCTGCAGGACAGGCGGCAGCTGTGAGTCTGGCAAGCCCAGAGGGCCTGGGGAGGTCTTCATACTCGCCCAATTCACTGAGTACGTGGCCTGGTCCATCTCCCCCCAGTTCCATTTCCCACCCTCGCAGGGCCTGTGTCTCATCACTCCAGAGTGCTGGAACTGTGTTGGCATCATCAGTGGGTCACTGTCGAGGGCAGAGGAGTGATGATAACCCGCAGAGAGCTGAGCACCGGTGCGCCTCAATCTAGTCTGACTCCTGTCTGTCTGCTGAGTACTCACTCACACCCATCACCTGCACACGGTGTGCCCAGGGAAATGGGGGAGATGCCTGGGGAGATGGGCCAAAGATTCGGAGGTCGGATCACACTGTGGGAGAAAGTGACAAGAACATAATACTGGTTGTGCACAAGGGTGTTTAATGTGTAATACAATTCTCCCAATGATGCCGTGTCCCTTACCTCCGGCCTCATCAGGGGCGTGAAACTCAGGGGAGCTGATGGCCATCGTCCGCACACCATGGGACCGGCCCACTCGGTGCCCATAGGGCCTGGGTTCACCTTGGGATGGAGGAGCAGCTGGTTCAAGCCACTGCCCCTCATCTGGCTCTGCCAGCCCTGGCAGTTCCTTGTCCATCACCGACTGCGCGACGCCTTGGACATTTTCACTAATGGTGCCGACATCACCACCCTAGCAATCTGGCCTCAGTGCCACGCATTGCCGATGACATCTCCAGCACACATAGCCTCTGGCACTCCTCCAAGCGGCTATGGATCTGCTGGAGTGTCGCTGACATCTCCCTCTGAATGTCTCCGCTCTTTAACGTCTCCATCAGCTCCTGGTAACCCTGTCCCAGAGGTTCAACATCAGTCTGGGACCCAGCTGGTTCCTGGGATCCAGCAGACCTCTGACTGCTTCCTCGCCTGGGGATTCGTGCCTCCACCTGATGTACATCAGCAACAGTGTGGTGCTCACCAGAACGTGCCCCAGAAGCCTGACCACTAACATGTCTTCCGAGGGTGCCGCCTGGGATGACCGAAACCATCGGCTGGAGGACCTGCAGGAGAATGGACATGTGGTCAGTGGGAGGGACGGATCAGGCAGTAAGGCAATAACAATTCACGTTTGGCAGGTCCTCCGGGTGGAGCCCGGTGGTTCCTCACCTCTGTGGCGTCCGCCGGCATTCACCCAGCCACACTGGTCAACTCCAGGGCACGCTCCTCGAAGGTGGTGAGGATTCTGGGGTGGGATTCTCCTGCAATTGGCGGGGCAATCCGTAATGGCGCCAAGAGCGGCGCGAACCACTCCGGCATCGGGCCGCCCGGAAGTTGCGGAATCCTCCGCACTTCCGGAGGCTAGGGCACGAGTTGGCGCCTGCGCAGCACTGCCAGCGTATTCTGCCGCATGCGCAGAACTGCCGGCGTGTTTCCTGTGCATGCGCAGGAGGTTTCTTCTCCGTGCCGGCCATCGCGGAGCCTTACAGAGGCCGGCGCGGAGGGAAACAGTGCCCCCACGGCACAGGCCCACCCGCAGATCGGTGGGCCCCGATCACAGTAGGGGCCCCCCTCTGGGGCCGGATCCCCCCGCGGCCCCCCGAGGACCCCGCTAGACGCGACCCCGCCGGGATGGACCATGTGCATTTCATGCCGGGGGGACTGGCCAGGGACGCGCGGCCGCTCGGCCCATCGGGGTCCGGAGAATTGCCAGGTTGTCCGCTGCCCACGGCCCCCGACCGGCCGGCGTGATGTGATCCCCGCCCCGCCCGAAGACCGGCGCCGGAGAATTCGGCAGCCGGCGTCGGAGCGGCGGGGCGGGATTCACGCCGCCCCCCCGGCGATTCTCCGACCCGGTGGGGGGGTCAGAGAATCCCGCCCCTGATGTCTGGCAGCCCTCCGCCAGTTTGGGCCCTCTCCTGGCAATTGTGTGAGAGCTTTTCCTGAGGAGACACAGAGAGAGCATCGTTAGCCACACGCGTGGTTCACAGTGGTGTATGGGCATTGTGAAGGGAGGGTTGGAGTCGGATGAAGGGGGGTGGAGGAATGGTTGGGGGGCTGAAGGGGAAGGGGGATGGAGGGATGGTTGAGGGTCACATGGAGAGTTGGAGGGTGGATGCTCCTGTGGGGCAGAAAGATCTCGTGGGGGGCGGGGGGGGGGGGGGGTTGCAGGGTTGATGCCGACTCCCTCGTGCTGGCCGGTGTAGGTCCTGCACTGGAGGCCAGTCCACCTGGTCACACTCCCCGAGCAGACTGCCACCACCACCTTATCCCAGGCGGTACTGGCTGCCCTATGGCTGATCCTCCTGGATCCTTGAGGGAAAATGACATCCCTCCCAGCCTCTACAGCGTTTAGCCGCCTCCCCAGGTCAGCATCCCCGAATATTGGGGCTGGTCTCCTTGGCGCCATTATTTTTTATTTTATTTTTTTACAAATTTAGAGTGCCCAATTAATTTTTTCCAATTAAGGGGCAATATAGCGTGGCCAATCTCCCTACCTTGCACATCTTTGGGTTGTGGGGGCGAAATCCACGCAAACACGGGGAGAATGTGCAAACTCCACACGGACAGTGACCCAGAGCCGGGATCGAACCTGGGACCTCGGTGCCGTGAGGCCGCAGGGCCCTTGGCGCCATTATTGCGACGTGGCTGGGTCTGTCTGAGCAATTGTAGCGATGTGCAGCTCAACCTTGTTAGCGGGGCACTGGCGAGCGCGATTGCAGCGATTCAGCTGGCAGCCTTCATTTGCGGCGAGAAGCCCGTGAGGCCTCGTTAAGTGGACCCATTAAGGTTGAATTGTATTGCCGGCCTTGCTGGGCCAAGCGCCGGGAGGCTCACGGAAATTTCCACTCACTACAACACTTTAAAATCTTTCCTGCGAATCGCACCCGGAGTTCCAAAAGGTGCTGTTCGCAAGGTAACTAACTGGTTGGTGAAAAAGTTATGTCTTAAGGTGCAGCTTAAGGGAGGAACGTAGAGTGGAGAGGCAGAGAGGTGTAACAAAGGAATCACAGGGTAAAGATCATCAATTGCAGGCGCAGCTGCCAATGGAGGAGCGATTCAAATCGGGGATGCATAGGAGGGCAAAATTGAAGGATCACAAATACCTCAGGAAAGCTGTGGAGCTACAGGAGATGACAATGATAGGGAGACAATGGAGGGATTTGGAAACAAGGATCCTCTTTTTGAAAGCAAGTTATTGCTTGATCAGGAACAAATGTAGGTCAGCGAATGATGGGGTGATAGGTGTGCAGGACTGATGTGAGTTAGAATAGGGGCGGCAAAGCTTTAGATGTGTTTAAGTTCATGGAGCAGCGAAGCCTGACCAGCTGTACATTGAAATCGAACATCCAGAATATTCAAGTATTGATCCAATTCCCTTATTGAATCTGTTCCCCCATCCTTTCGGGTAATGCATTCCAGATCGAAACAATATGCTGCGTAAAACGCATTTTGTTGTGTCGCCTCTGAATCTTTTGCCATTTACCTTAAATCTGTAATGTCGGGTTACCAACCCCTCTACCACAAACTGGAAACAGTTTCTCCTTATTTACTCTGTCAACACGCATCAATATTTTGAACACCACTATCAAATCACCCCCATCGCTTTCTCTGCCCGAAGGAGAACAATTTTCAGATCATAACAACTCACAGGAAAACTATTTTCCTCATCTCTCTCCCGGCCCTTTTGCCTACTGCTGACAGTCTGGCGAAAGAACGGCTGGAATTTGGGGAACCTACAGAAATGTGAAAGGATGAAAAAGACAATTGAAGATGGAGACCCTTCCCCTCGGAATATCACTCCTGTTAGTTCCATAAAGAAGGGAGCAATCTTTTAAATACAATAAGAAGTCTTCCAACACCAGGTTAAAGTTGAACAGGTTTGTTTCAAATCACTAGCTTTCGGAGCGCTGCTCCTTCCTCAGGTCCTCGGGTTTTAAATTCAAGGAGGAAGAACATTTAGTTAGCTCATTCCAATACTGTCGGTAAGTTCAATTACAACATATAAGATAATCACTAAATATTGAATCCCAGTATGAGAAACATAGATTGTTGATATCTTTACAAGATTATCGACAACTTCTGACTCTTTGGTAATGTTCTTTATCTCTTGCACCCGTATTCTACAAATTTGGATCAGATGACTTGCAAAGTTTAGTTGACTGGGACGTCCCACTCCATTCATTTTCATAATTATCTCTGTCCAAAGTCACGCTCAGTGGCCCTAATTTTAGCCTAGGCCAATACAGAAGCTTGCAAGGATCAGCGAGTGAGGCTCAGGGCATTTTTACTCATGGTCATCATTTTTAAATGGGATTCCTGATAGGCCAGTGGGAAAGACATTGAGGCCGGCAAGCAGGTGGGAACAGGATGGGGTTGCAAGGGGATACTGCCGGCATTCCGAGGTCAAGGTGCCCAGCTATCGGAGAAGTTGGTAGTGGAGGGAGGAGGGTCACCATTAGGGGCGATGGAGGGAAGAACGGGGCAGAGGAATGCCTAAGGTTTGTCCTGGGAGCTGGAGGAGAAATCCTGCTCCTCCTGGCCCACAAATAAACCGCAAAACAAAAACCTCGAAACTATGCAGCCATCCAAATGACATCATCACTGTGCAACTTTGCCACTGTAATTCGGCAATCTGTCCCCAAGCAAAACTATAAATCTCTGGATAAAATAGCGGCCAGTAAATGGTTAGA